>NC_133201.1:19658797-19676297 GCF_958299795.1 Porites lutea
CTGGAATCCTGGGCTTTGGAATCCGGAATACAGCTCAAGGAGTCCGGAATCCCACTAACGATTGGAATCCAGAATTCAAGTTCCACTGACAAAAACTGGAATCCAGTACCTGGAATCCAGAATCCACAGCGTGGAATCCAGAATCCAAGACTGTCTTGGATTTCCTTATATGGGGTGATACTAAACACTTTAAAATGTGTATGAAGAGCACCCTACTATTAAATTTTTGATTTTGCATGCATCGAATCAAGAGAATAACTCTTTCGGCTAAATGGATTTCTTAGCCATAAATGTACAGCTATTGTAGGTCTGCAACTCCTTGTAGTGTCAGAGCAGTAAAATAAGTCCTGTAGCACAATACAGGAGATTGTGATTGTCTAGTGGGCCATAAGTACAACATTCACGATCAAAAAAAGGATTGCGAAGACTTATAGGCGTAAGTAGAGCGGTACGTTTTTGAGAACGAGAAGTTCACGGCCACTTTTTAATTCTAGGTGTCACAGTGGAGGGAGAGATGGATGCGGCGAACGTAGGAAAGTTGATACTTAAGCGATTTCACGGGCTTCATTTCATCCCCTCCATAAAGTTAAATAAGTTTAGCGTATCGTCAAATGGCTTTGCCAGCTTGTCCAGTTTTGTTATAAAACAAAAACGCGAGAGCGTCTTTTTATTACATTTCGGGCGTAGGCTACAAAACCAGAAAAACCTTAAATTATTTCCTCATTTCGGAAAGATTTAACTTCAAATGTCA
Source organism: Porites lutea (assembly GCF_958299795.1). Taxonomy (NCBI): domain Eukaryota; kingdom Metazoa; phylum Cnidaria; class Anthozoa; order Scleractinia; family Poritidae; genus Porites; species Porites lutea. The sequence goes on from NC_133201.1 coordinate 19,659,549, forward strand.
GCGAAAAAAGTAGCAGCTCAAAATCTTAATTGATAGTAATTACTTATGGATCCATTATTGAAATCGCCATGGATAATATTATCCATGAAATCGCTCAAAGACCCGAAAATACTAAAGCAAGTAAGAACAAGGCAAAGTTTTTTAAAGTACGATTTAAATGTGCAATGTCAATTGCTAACATACCTTGCCTCGTTCAATTTAAGGATCCAAGGTTCGTCACTCGTACAAGAAAGGTAAGACGCCATCAGGGCAAAATAAAAGCATGATCTCTTATGTACGATAAACGCTTAATTAATTAATTAAAGCACAATATTCGGTGTCGCCTACATTAATGTATAGTGTGGCAATTCGTCATGGTTTGACCACGGAGACGATGGAATTTTGCGATAAAATAAATTTGCGATAAATTCCGCTTCAGTGGAAGTGTATTTTGTTCTCCGATCGTCGTGCAAAATGAATCTCCTTGAATTTTAACGAAAGAACGCGGTATTTGGAAGAACTGAATATAGTCTGGTTGGTTACCCATTAAGGGCTATCAGTCAGGGCACAAAGTGAGCAAAATGGTTAACGTTAAAGTTATACAGACCGATAATTTCGAAAAGTCGCTCTTATTGTGATTGATAACGGTATGAACAATAATAATAATGCGAACCAGTAAAGGTTCTTTAAGATTACAAAACACTGAAATCGTTACCATATAAGTTGTCGGTTACATTTGTTAACTTGGGCATATAATCATAGAAAGATTAAAAGCTAACAAGAGCCATGCAATGTAAACGACGTTCAGCGATTGCTCCAAATGTGTTTGCTCAAGTGAGGTCGATGAAGTTTTCGGTTTAGAATGAACAGAATAAAGCTAGGCAGATACAGGAACACACTGTCTCGTAATACCCATAGTCTCTTTTTAGCCTACTGCACCAATTTTGGAATATTTCAAACAGAAACTAAGAAGGGTATTTTATGTGCGGCCACATAGGCCTTGTACAGGAACCTAACAGTTTAATTCTGCAATGTATCAGCATATACTTACATCAATATGTGTCTTAGCACAGTAATACTGTTACTAGTGTTATTCAGAATAAGCAATAACGAAAGAAAATACTAATCGCCCCATGTAAGGGAATCAGGATTTCAGGATCCGAGAATTTTTGTTGGTGGAATCTGGAATCCTGGGCTTTGGAATCCGGAATACAGCTCAAGGAGTCCGAAATCCCACTAACGATTGGAATCCAGAATTCAAGTTCCACTGACAAAAACTAGAATCCAGTACTTGGAATCCGGAATCCACAGCGTGGAATCTAGAATCCAAGACTGTCTTGGATTTCCTTATATGGGGTGATACTAAACACTTTAAAATGTGTATAACCTACATCTTTTCGTGTTGCACTGGTGTGTAACTATCCGGCTTTATGTTCCTTGTATGCTAGCCGCGTAGGTTTTGAAACCGTACGGATTCTTATAATTATCTGTTGTTGCTTTCGCATACTAGTATTGTAGTTTTGTTAATAAGCAACAGACAATGTAAAAAAGATTCAAACTTACAATTCCCATAGCCTAAATAGACTGGAAAATATCCCAGGCGGAAGCTGTTCGATTTTATTGTTCTGTAGGTACCTGCAAGAATAAGTTTAATTATATTAACTACGTATTTCATGACAAGAATGTTCAGTGAAAAACAACCTCATCCTAGTCTATTTTACTACTATCGTTGTTGCTGTTGCTGTAGAACTGACCTCTGCATGTACTGGTAACTTTACATGCGTGCATTGAAAACTGGTCATTTTTTAACCAAAACTTGGAATTATGCGTTATATGCGATTTGGAATGTACTTACACCCAATATTTCTCACCCTGAGGTAAGCTAGCTTTTAGTTTTAGATTAACATACGACCAACAAGCTACATTCAAGTAATTCGCATAAATCCATGGTTTTAAAGAACTGTTTTGTTGAAACTAGGAAACGCATTTAAAAGACAGCCAGTCAACAACAACAAAAAAAAGGTTTGAAAGGCATGTTTTAGCGGCCTACATAAGCTGCATAAGTTACACATTTGCTGTTAGGTCCTCTTTACAGAAAAAAAAAACATTGATCTTAAACGTCGACGTTGCAAGAAACCAGATGTAAAACTGAAATAGGACGATCCAATTAAATCCAGTTGTAAAATGAATTTGTCTTGTGAAACCATCACTCAATCGTTTAATCCAGGCAGCAATTTGCAATTGTTTCTCCAGAATTTTCAAGTTTTAGCTGATAGCAATTATAATAACTAAATGTAATACCTAAGTTGAAAGAGTTTTAATTGCGTACAATAAAGAAGGGGGCAGGAGTCTTGGTGGTAGCTACAATCGGCGACAAAACTAGTTGAGACACTTAATTCGCCCTAAAGGGGATTTCTGACGTTTTACTGACTTCAAAAGGGGAAAATTAGGCTTTTCCTCCCACATCCCCTCCATGCAATGTTGTGCCACTGTTCGAGCTACCTTTAGAAAACAACAGACATCCCACCTTTGAATGGAGGGGAGGAGGGAGGGGTGTGGATTCTTTTGTTCTCTGAAGTTACCCTATTTGCTTACAATGCCTCAACAGTTTTGTCCCCGATGGCAGTCCAGTAATAGATTTATCCTTCCTTGATGACCATGACAAGGGAGAATTATAAGACCTCATCGTGAGAACTTAGAACTTGACAGAAATGTCCCGGAAATTCCCCGGAAATGGGCCATGGGTACGCTTAGAATTGACTAGGCCACGAGGTTGGAAGCGAACTCATATCGTCATAGGTTTATGCGATGCCTCTTTCGTGTCTGGCTAATATCAAGGCACTGTTTCAGTACAGCGGAAACAATTCAAACGGTTGCACCTGCGCACGACCTGCCCTTCTCATCCATTTTTGATTTACTCAGTATGTTGTTTTCAGGTCCGGAAGTAGCATGTAACTGGAAATGAAATTATTGCCTATTGACGAACTTTTCGTGATGACTTTTTCGTTTTTAATGCGATGGCTCCGAACTTTGCGGGGAACAACAGATATCATTCAGCAATAAACAAAATATTTTTTGCGAAATTAGCGCTTAAGTAGACTCTGCTGTTTAAGCAAAATCGTGTCTAGTAAAAAACATTGCTGATATTTTTGACTGCAAATTCTAGTATCGGCCTTTATTGATATAACAAATATACCGGAGAAATTTCAGAGTAATTGTTGGAGCGCTACTCCGTAACTAAAATTCGTTCAAAATTCAGCTGTGATATTGTTTTGGAATTTCAAAAAATGTATTTCCCTGAGTTAAAACGAGCCACCACTTCGAATTTTCGGGACAAGTAATTCCAGTGTTTGCCTATTCTTAAACCAAATCCGATTGTCAATCGGGATATTCTTTTTTAAAACGAACTCTTTAGTTTCAGAAGCACTATAAATTGCTCTAAACTTTGCTCTGAAGTCGAATGACTTGTTCCTGAACATTTTTGAAATATTTCGGCTTAGCAGTATTGGCTGAAACTCCTGTTACATACATTTTGATGTATTGCAATGCATCTTCAACGGCTTTTACTGCTGTACGTTGCCTCCAATTCAAAAAAGACATTGGTTTTGTAAGCTTCTCTGTATCAGATAGAACTGTCGAGCACCTTTGTTTATGATTACCCTCCCGAAAGCAAAGCCAGACACTTAACATAAACCTGGAGACAGAGATGTTGGACTAAACTTGAATGTGTTAACACAAGCTGTAAAGAAATTACATGCAAACTGTAATCAAACTGAAATAATCAAACGAAAAAGTGCAAAGTGACCACAAGCATGTAACAATGTCAGCGTAGAATGATTCCCCTCTCAGTAAAAATCTCACCCTTTTAGTGCCATATCTCCATGACAATTATCAATGGATTTACAGTGACAACAATAATTAACTGCTGTTCTTATGACTGCAGTAAGTATAATAAAGACCTTTTGAATTTTAAGCAAGAGAAAACCAGCAAAGAGAGTCAAACAACGATAAGGAGGGAGGGGGGGGGGGGGGGGTGGAAGGGGATTGTGTTCCACAGATATCGAAGGGAAGCCCATGATGAAACGCTGTTTTGTTGAGCTTAGCGCGAAATCATAGGCATCAAGTGTTCATGTCATAACTTGCATCTGATTGGCTCAGCAAATCATTCAGTGTGACAGGGGTCACATACAGGAAGTAACCCGTGAAAGGAAGTGAACTGGTTTATTCTCCCCTAAAAGGATTACTGGTAAAAGCGGGTTGTCACATTAACTTTAACTTATCCTGTTGTATAAATTAGCTTCTTATATCTTAATTTGTTTCTTCTTGTTTATGTTCGTTATTGTTGTTGTTCTTGCTAGAGTGCTGTGAAAAAAATAGATCGGATGTGAAGTTACATATTCCATATTTATTGGGCAAGATTAAACTAAAGGAAATATGCCCTCAGGATAAAAAAAAAAAAAGTTTCAAAACAGAACGGATTTATGTCCAAAAGGGAAAGGCACAAACGGGACACTTGGATTCATGCGGGGAGCCCACCCAAGGGAAATAAAAAAATTTGAAATACATACATGAGAAAAAACTAGTTGACATGAAAAATCTATTAGTCATAAAAGAAGAAATCAAATTGTAGCAAAAATTCTAATTGTAATAAGTTGCAGTCTAATTGCAGTAAGAATCTAATTTATAAATTATAAAGCAATTTAATTTAGTGAGATGGACCATTTGCAGACCAGATCCACATCAAAAACACTCATTAAAAGAGACTCTTCAAAAGAGGTTCTTCAAAAATGATTAAAAACAGCTAAGGGACGTACGTAAAACTTCTAGGTAAAGCTACGTTGCACATGTTGTTCCACAGTTTTACAATACGAATAAAGTATAAAGCTTGAAAAGTGCAAATCTTACAGGCCAGGACAGTAAGAGTAACAGCCAGTAGAGCTCAGTAGGCTGGCCGCAGCGCCTACGTTGTTAAAGGTTACATAATACGTAATGTCTACATCAATATATAGTAGTACTGGCTGTACATGTGTAAAAGAAAATGAGATCATTGATTTCTCTATCGTAAGGCAATGCAAGCAGTGTCTCCCCATATGACATTTGGCCAGTCATCAAACTTAAAATCCATCTGGTGGCACGCTTCTGAACTTGTTCAACCTCAAGTTTTAGTGACTTCTGAGCGGGAGATCCGGGATTTCTGTAGCGTAACAAAGGTGGGGTTTGATAATTGCTTGATACTTATAGAGACTTTCTTACTGTCACTTTAGTTAACATGGGACATGATCTCTTTAGCAAACCTAGAAGTTTTTTTGCTTTTGCTGTAATCAGGTGTAAATGTAGGTCTCAGGTAAGCTTGTCCGAAATAACTATACCCAGATCCTTCTCCTCATGTACACGCAGTAAATTGTCAATAAAGAGAACAAATAAAACTAGACCAAGTAGGCTGCCCTGAGGAACTTCCGATGAAACTTGAGACCGTTACCTACACCAGACACCACTTTTCAAATTCTCCACTTAGGTGATCTGTAAACCAACAAAGAAGCGTGCCGCCTTCCGCACCATATCGTTTGAGCTTTTGAAGCATACATAACTTAGTGATCAACGGAATCGAAAGCCTTAGCCAAGTCCAGGTAGATAACTTCTGTTTGAATATTTTTGTCCACGTTTTGACTAAAGGCATAAGAAGATAGCAGCCGTGTAGTGCAGAAGCGATTTACCGTCATGCTGGAGGGGAATGATGAATTGTTTAACATGATTGTTAAGTGTAATACGGACACAACTTTCTAAGTCTTTGCTAATAATACATAACAAGGAAATAGGCCTATAATTTTCATTCGGTTCCATAGAGTCTTTTATATGCACTGGTGTGACATTGGTCTTTTTCTATTCAGAGGTGATGCGAGCAGTTTGTAACGGACAGATTGAAAAGAGCACAAGGACTAGGTGCACTTTGCTTACTGCATTCTTTAAGGAGGAATGGCGGAATGTTTCAGTTAAGTGATATATCGGGCATTTGCATAACTGGTTTATGTTGTTGCGAAAGAACAGAAATATCGCTGTTTACAACGAGACTCGTCGGAGTAAAGACGGATGAAAAATAATAAAAAAAAAAACAATAAAAAAGATCCGCCTTTAATTTTCAACTGGTGTCGTAGCCTCGATGCCTGATTATAGGTTATCACGGAATTTGGTTATAATCTTCCATGTATACCTCAGAAGAAGTTCGAATTCGTCCGCGTTTCTCTGGCTTTGTGCTATGATTAGAAGGACAAAGTAGTGAAAGAAGTCAAGAGGTAAAGGTTATGGTCCTTGTTTTACGTCGGTATCACGAGACGGTCCTCATTAGACTGACGAGTCTGATGCCGACGGTGCGCTCAATTTACCTCCTTCCCTCCCTCCCCCTCAGTACTCTGTTTTACGAGTGCTTAAAAGGTTTTTCCTTAGTTTTGCATCCTTGCTGCGCATATTTCTTGATCTTCTTTCTGATCTTTCTCTAGAATAAAAAGAGACTCATTCTCAGTGAAGAAAAAGAAAAATCGTCGGAAGCGTGTTTAAAGCTTGCACTCGTAAATATAATCATATTGGTATTTTAAGGAATTCTGCGTATATACAGGTTGGTGTTGCTCCTAAAAGAGTATGGGGACCTCTCAGTTTTATTTGAAAATTTCAGTTTCTATAAAATAAACAACCAAAAATCAGTAAAGTCTGACAAAAATGTCATTGCAAGTTTTATTCCAGAGAAATGACCTTAAGCTACTTTTAGGCTACACTCGGAACCTCCCTCACAGAAAGCCGCGCACTAGCTAACCTGCTGTGCGAAACCTAATACTCCCTGGCTCCTTAAATGTACTCGAAATATAGCACTTGTGTGCTATGTACTCTGTGTCTTAAGTGAGATAGCTATAAATAGTAATTTGGCTGACTCCACCAGCAAAAAGGCCCATTGGCATTTTGAACTTGAAACTCTGGACTCAATTCCACCTCACGCCGCTTAATCGATATCTCCGACCCCAACAGTCCTCCATTTCAGAGGAAACCCTTATTAGGGCCATTTATTCGAGGAAAAATAAGACGCGTCTTACATATAAATAAGACGCGAACTTTCCATATAAACGGCACATTTCGTCCAAAATAAGACGCGGCTTAGCTAAGACGCGTCTTATTTTAGAACAGCCCTTAACACCTGTTCAAAGATAAGACGGGTCTTAGCTAAGACGAGAAAAACTTCGTATTAAAAAAAACAAAAAAAATTCGTCTTACATAAGACGCCAACGCATAGTACGCATGCGTTAATTTTTGGCGCGCCACGTTGGATTGCCGTTACTACGGGCAACATTCACATGAAAACGAGTCAAGAACAGAAATAAGATGCGAACCATTTATACGAGCTGTTCTCGTCTTAGATAAGACATGCTCGTATAAATGGTACAGTTCGCGTCTTATTAAAGACGCGTGTTATGAAAGACGCGTCTTATTTTTCCTCGTATAAATGGCCTTATTGTGTCTTCTCTTACCCACTCCTCCCCTCTCGAAATGTTGTCCAACCCTGTCAACCTACCGTATGGCACGAAATGTTGGCGGGAGTTTAATATTTTTTGGAGCGGCTATTTTGCTTTTGTTTTGTTTATTATCATTGTCATCATTATTATCAACATTATCATTATCATTATCATTATCATTATCATTATCAGTGTCATCATCATTCTCATTATCATAATATTGCTAAAACTGATTTGTCAGGGGCGGATCCAGGATTTTTTTTAGGAGGGGGTGCACTCGTCTCTTTCTCTACTTCAACACCAATAAACCACATAGTTTCTTTCTTTTTTTTTTTTGGCAGAATACCAGTTGTATTAGAAAAACCGCAGGTCATCTCACGGGAGGGGGGGTGCGCACCCCCTGCACCCTCCCCCTAGATCCGCCCCTGTTTGTGTAGTTGTAAAAGACTGATTTTTCTCGCTGGGGATTTATTTTTGCGTCTTTCAGGAAGTCGCGTTTAATTATAATCTTTGTGTTAACCTACATGTTGAAATACAAGTGAAAATAAAAAAAGTAAATAAATAACAATAAAGATACAAACTAAATTGGCAATTTGAGAGTTGCTCCAATGCTCAGTGTCAAAGCGAGGCTAAGTGTGAAGGTATTGGTTTGAAAAATATTTCATATTCTCATGCAAATAAAATTCGGAAAGATTTTACACTTACGCTCGTTTTGAAAGTGAGAGTTTTTGTAACTGTTGGGAAAGAGGAGAAGGATCGATGTTCAGCAGCGCAAAGGATCTTTCACCTTGCTTTGACCAATGAAATTCGTCGGTTACAAATCTCGTCCCCAGGATCCTGTGGCCGCCATATCGAAAAAAGAGAAAACCCTGGGGACGATGTTGCTCACATGTATCATGGCGGACTCTGGAGCTTAAACATCCAAGGTGTAATAATTTCGCTATTTTTGCATTTCTCGTGAACGTTTTTGGCTAGAGATGTCAAAAGTGGTCTGCTACGATGTTACAATGGGAGACCGTTCAGAATTTCAAAAGGTATGGTTGTATTTTCGTGTTCGATACGCCATGGAACCTAAAATTGTTCGATGCGATATGAAGCTAAGATAACGGTTATGCCGCTTTCCCACCGATTTCTTATACATGTGCTTGTTCCCCTGAATTTGCAAAGTAATTCATTGACGAATATGTCATTACCCTTTTTGAAATTAATTGTATGTGCTCATCGTTATAGCCACAGAAGAAAAATCTTATCAAAGTGATGTGGTATGGATATCTGCGAGGTCTTCACCAGCAACTGCCAAGTGATTCAGGTACATACATTTACTAGGAAATGTGAATGTTAGGTTTCATTTCAATTTTTCCTTTCCCTCTGCTTCTTGCTAAAATGTTTCATTTATAAGTGAATCGATCACTGTCACTAAAAACACCCATTTGTTAAGCAAATGAAACTTGATGTTTTCAAAGCTCGTACACTGCACTGTCGTCACTACAACAAGGAATGACGTACAATGAGCGTATACACTGATAAACTATGAGCTACAATGAGCTTGAATGACCTACAAAAAATTAATATCGACCTACAATGAGGTACTAGTTCCTGCTCGTTCTTTAAACATTACATGATGTAGTGTATTATGCAGGTTTAAAAACTTGAGGCCAGTTTTTTGGAATGGCTTCAAAATCTCTGATACAGATCAACTCATTCTTGCAGTAATATTTAGGTTTGTGGTTATTTGGTTTTAAAAAATTGGACATGAAGTTTAGCCTTGCCTTTTGTTTTTTCTTTTAATTATGAATTATGAATGAGTTTTTGAAGACATGAAACTAGCTAATGACCTGCCATGAGTAATAACCTTATCAATTGGCAGCTCTAAGGACAAAATTTAGAGACATTTTCAAGAGAAATTCAAGGAAAAGATCATGGTGAAAGGTTGGTTGGGCTTCTGTGTAAGCCTTTGCCTTTTTTCTGTTTTCTGTGTAAATATCTATCACCTTGCGTACTACTGAAGAATTCCATAAACTTGATGTTACATATCAGTTGTGCACTGTCATACAACGCTTTTAGCCTAATGCATGAGAGCCCAAATTATGACAGCAATAATTGCTGCCATAATTTTTTTTTTTTTATTCATTTAATGTTGGCAAGCTTTTCTCACGCACGCGGAGCAATTGTTGCCATTTATCAGTTCAGTAAGATCCCTACATCTAATATGAAACTTAAACCTAGATGGGCTGTTCGTTTCAGTGATGTTTTTATCTAGCTTGTTCCATAAAAAGGGTCCAAGATATCTAAGAGAGTGTTTACCATACAATACAGAATTACATCTAGGAATATCGAAATTTTGGTTTCTAAAATTATATTTACAAGACTTAGTACTGAAAATGTCACAAATGAAATCAGGAACTAGCCTATATTTAACCTTGTACATGAGTATAACTATGTCTTGTAATCTTCTATTCAGAAGGCTTGGTAGTTTAGCACGATCTAATAAGTTCATATACGTTTCTGAATGTGAGTTATAAACTATCCTTAGTGCCCGCTCTTGAATTTTTTCAACCTTTCTTGTATCCGACGCCTTACAGAAATGCCATGTGAGATGACAATGGGTGAGATATGTAATATGTACTATAAGTAATAGTTTAGCCTTCGTAGTAATTAAATTTCTTAACCTGGCGAGAACGCCCACCCTTTGACTGGCCTTTTTGCATAATTCGCTAATATGTTGGCTAAAAATTAGATTCTCGTCGAAGTTCACACCCAGTAGCTTGATATTATCTGTTGTCTTAATCGCTTGATCACCGATCTTGATGTTAATCTGTTCAGTTTCATTACGTCGTTTAATCCCTATGGCGTTAAGTTTTTCTGGGTTGGACAGTAAATAGTTGTCCTTATACCATTTAAGGGCAGAGTTTCCTTCCTTTTAATGGACATATCGCTGCCAACTATACACATCTGATGGTCACCAGCATACATATTTGAATTTGCAATCTCATTTATGTGATACGATAGATCGTTTTGGTACAAGTTCCACAGTGTTGGACCAAAGGAGGATCCTTGAGGGCATCCACCTTTCATCACATTCCAGTCACTAGTAGCTTTGCCAACTTTCACCCTGTTGAGCAGGTCTTTAAAATATGAACACATTAATTGCAATGATTTGTCATTAAAACCATAAGCACCAAGTTTGGCCACAGTTAATGAGGGAAGAACTAAGTCAAAGGCCTTAGACATGTCCATCGATAACAAAAGTGCTTTCTGTTTGTTATCCAAGGCTAGTCTCCAATGTTCCACCCAGCTAATTAATGCAGTCTCACAGCTGTGTTTTTTTCTATAAGCTGTCATTTTAGAGTACATGGTATGATCGTAGCTTGCCGTTATCTGTTTACATAGTAGATGTTCAAATATCTTGCCAATTAGTGGGAGGACTGTAATCGGAGGGTAATTTTGGATTAATTGTCTCTCTCCCTTCTTGAACACAGGTGTCCATTCACCCATTTTCCATTTAGTAGGCCAACTACAGTCTTCAACACATTGATTAAATATGGACTGTAGAGATGGTGATATGGCATGTGAGATTTATTTAAATATTATTGGTGGTATAGCTGAATCCTGGAGACTTTTTAGTGCTTATACTCGCAAGCTCCTCATTAACATCATGCTCTGTGATTGGCTGAAATTTAAAGTCGATATCCAGTTGTTCCTTTCTTATGGCGTTTATGCTAGTGTGATTTTTGTGATCTTCTTTGCTGAGGTCAAGTACATGATTTCCCCCAATGGTGTAGGCTATATTAGTAAAGTAGTGAGCAAACTTGTTAGAAATAATGTTCTCATCAGTTTCAAGAGAGCTTTCTTCAGCTTCTAAGGTGATATTGTTACTCCCTTTAGACTTGCTAAGAATTGGTCAAAATGTCTTGAAAAATTCCCATGGTTTTTGCGTTAAGTCATCTGTTTTCTTCATCCAAAACTCTTTGATTGCCTTCCTGCGCTCCTTTGTGGCTAAATTCCTGTACTTTTTCTTGAGCTCGTAATTTTCAGTGGTTTTGTTTTTTGCATACAGTTGGGCATATTTCCTTTTCCTTCTGATGGCCTTTTTTCCATTCTAATGTCATGTATGGTACATCGATTTCCCGTACTCTTTTCTTCCTCAGTGGAGCATGAGCGTCCACCACATAAGTTATTAATCCATTCCAATAATCAACTCTATCATCAATATCATTGAAAATTTCTCCAACCTGCCACGGGGCATTTAGCCAATTCCTCTGTAATAGGTTCAAAGGTATTAAAATACTTTTTAAATTCCTGGACATGATTGTTTTTGGCTGGTGGTGTATCGTTTTCTCGTTTAATATACCATTTATCAGGCAGTGATCACTGATTTCTGGATCAAATGTCCCCGATTTAATAAAATAATCATGCCTGTCTGTGAGCAGTACATCAATCAGTGTAGACGAAACATTAGTAATAAACATTGTTTGTTTTGAGGCAGAAAAGTGAACAAAGCTTGAACAGATGTGTACATGTATTTTTGTTTCATTTGCTATTGATTCTATTTGTGTAGATTAGTTCTAAGCATGATCGTAATTGTGTATGTTGAAATTGATCTACAGCTTCGCTTTGTACATTATCTAAAAAATACATTGTAAATCTAATATTACTGTACCAAGCATGATGATGTTTATGGTTAACTGGATTTTTCATTGGTCCAATGATCATCTCTACTGTACAGTTTCTGTGATCCCATAGGTACATGGTTATCATTAAGTGCATGTTGTATGTAGCTGTCTATATCGGTATTTAAATGATTAATTCTGATATCTATTCATTTGACTGGAAATGTATACAGTGCAACGATTCTGTGTTTACAATACATGTATTAAAGGGTGAGGGAAGACATACATGTACACGTAAGATCTTTGCCATGCAAGGTTGTTGATTATAATATAAACCAAATTACCCTTCAGTACTAAAGCACGCGTTATTCTTGTACGCAAAGTTTATTTCCATAAATGAATCCTGAGTTGACACAGTTATGGGTCTTGTTTTGAAGAGTTTGAACTTTTGCTCAGCAACAAGGTTTTGATTGCAGTTCAAAGTACACCATGAAATGTCTTTAACATAATTTTGCACTGAAGTTATACACGTAAACTGATTAGAGTCGATGAGAATTTGAATTAGGAAAAACTGTTTTTTCTTGTGTCACCTGGGATCAGCTCAATATACAGTCGAACCTCCACGTGCGACCGCTGCCCATAAGCGACTGCCTTCCCAAAACACCAAAAATGTTCTCAGTCAAAGCCTTATGCTGGAACCTCTCGTAAAGAACCACCTCCCGTAAGCAACTGCGACCACTTTTTTGGCTGACAGTTTTAGAATTTTCTATTGTCAGGGTCCGAAATGAACTTTTTAATACGGGCGCCAACTGGTGATTAAGTATAAATTTTTGGTCGCCAGAGGGCAAATTGTCGTCGCCAAAAATTCCCCCTCCCTTTTTCAAATAAAAGTTTAAACAGGAATAAAAAATGTATGGTATGGACGTTTTTATGCTCAGAAAATTGCACTACTTCTGCTCCCGATACCAGAAAGCAACCGTAATTGTACGAGTGACGTCTTATTTTTTCCACAAATCGCTTTTTGGAGATATAAAGCTATCTGACCTAGAACGTAGGAACAGAAAGCTGTCTGCTCATGACTGCACAGATCATCAAAACTCTATTTTCTTCTGATAACTACCACGAAACACGTAACATAAACATGAGTCAAGCCGCCGTGTTGCTCGTACCAGGCCACAACTGTGCCACATCCACAAAGTACATAACGTACTTACCATATTTCAGCTGAAAACAACATGGCGGCATGGAAACGTTCAACTTGTATTGATCGTAGCTGTTGTGGAGGTATTATTACAGGAAGATTCGTTTCACTTTTAATTAAAAAATATCAGCAGGACAAAAAGTAAGACACCTGTTGGCAAATAGCTTCAATGTTTCAATTCTTAATCAGTTTCTCCGAACGTTAAAGTCCACAATAACAACCAGCTTTACAAGTCGCTAGCTAGCAACCAGCTATGAAATTCTGGTCGCCAGGACTAAATTTTTAGTCGCATTGGCGACAAGGAAGGCGCAATTTCGGACCCTGATTGTTTTCAACCTCCGATAATGGCGACCACTTGACACTTGGTCTTACTAAACAGTGAAGTACATTGTAAAAATGGACAAAAAGGAATTTATTCTTTGGCTTTCATTATTGTTTACAGATCTATTACACTGTGTTTATTAGTTCAATCTATAACTACAATATTTAAAGGGACTCGAGGAATAATTATTATTCCTCGAGCCCGAATGGGCTCTGAGTCAATAGCCCATGAGACCTTCTTAAGCTAGACTTTAGTCCCTTTTTGCTGCCAAAAAGCCCACGCTTTTCACTACTAGTGGGCTATAACATATAGCCTAGTAGTGGCTCAACCAATCAGAATGCAGTATTGATAATAGACCACTAGTTGGATTTTACTAATAACCATTACCCTTGAGAAAAATTTTTTTTTCCAGGTTTCAGTTTAAGAAGTTTAGTTTTTGTTCGTCAGGCGTCTTATGAGCTGTCACATAGAATAGCTAATGATTTTGTCAATAAAACTACTATTAATTGGCAGGGGAAAGGAAGCTTTCATAATTTTTTTTTTAATAAATATACCACTCCATTTTTTGTTGACTTTAAAATTTTGCTCTTGCGGTCCGACTTTCGTAAGTGACTATCAAGCCTTTGCATATTGGGTGGTCCCTTACAAGAGGCTTGACTTTAATTTATTTCTTTTGTTTTGCTAAGTAATTAAAATTTTGCACATCCATGTAATGCGACTCACATATGCCTGGCAAGTTTTCTGTAAACAAATGAGCACAGTAACATGTCTTTCAGGTTAGAATTTATTTTGAGAACTCCGGTTTCGAGGGTAGGACTCGATTGATGAGTTTCAGTGTCGTGAGCTTAAAGAAACTTTAAAAACAAAGAAAGTGAATACTAACTCAGTTACAAAAATACGGTAGAATTTTATTACAACAGTACAGTGTAAATATTTGTTCAGCTTATTATTCAGCCAAACTTTTAGCTTCTTCACCATCACATTTGCAAATTATGTCTGTACTGTACTGAATTAGAATTATAATACCTACAAAGACATTTATGACACCTGAATTTGACTTTGATCGAAACAAAAGATGTTAATCTTGTTTTCGTAGCAGCACAGGAAAGAATGTGAGAAGAGCTGTTGGTACTTGTATTCCATTTTCACAGAAATAATGGCTCACTAGTACAAAACTCAGGGCCAGTGTAAGTAGCACAATAGACAGGATCCAAGGACTTCAAAGGAACAGAATCTTCGAGGGAAGAGTTTTGACGGATACGGTGGTGTTTCTAGGTGATAAATAGGTTCCTTGAGTGTACAGTGGCGTTAGATATCGACTGGCTGGGTTAATGCTGTCCGATGACGCGTTCTAGTAGGAGTAAAACTAGGAGAAATAATGGACCCGGCAAAAGCGTAGCCAACCCTCATTATGCTCATTATGCCTTATCAAAGTTGCTAGCAATACAAGACCATGCTCAAAATGTGAAGGAACAACTTTGAATGGAGGGGAAGAGGGAGGTGAACATTATATCGCACACAAGTGCGACTAGCTGCAATTTGAAGTACATGTAAAAAAGGCCAGTTTTTTGTCGGACTGTCTCAACATTTTTGCAACTGGTTGTAGCATACACTGTACTGATATTACCACAAAGATTTGTACATGAAATGCATGCTCATATAGTGAATGAATCAGTGTTAATTTAAGCTTTAACATTACACTGTACATGTAAGTACAGGTGTAAGCGAAACGTTTTTGACCAAAAATAAGTAAATCTTATTAAGTTTTAATTTTTGTGTGGTTTATTAAAACAAATTTGAAATGATGATAATTTATTTGTTTGTGCTCAGATACTTATTAAAGGAATAATACATTGCTTTTGCCTGTTTCCTTGAAATTGAGTGCATCAGTTTCACTCAATTTCTTTTTGGTCATGGGTGTTGGAATTTACTTCACTCATCAAGATGAATAATTATACTTTTCTCTGTAGATATTCTCCACACTGTTTTCCTTACATTTCCTATCTTGGTACTAATGACAAGAATTTATTTAACATTGAAGACTTTTTTTTCTTAGTGATAATGTTTTGTTATTCTTAGAACCTTTATGTTTGATTAACCTGAGTGATGAATTGTTTTAACCTTTTAAGCCCTAACAGTGATCAGCATCAAATTTCTTGTAATATTAATTATTTTATAAAAAAGAGTACATATAGTGGTCAAAACAGTTTTGTTCAGATTTAAGAACCTTAATTCCTAACATACATGAACAATAACAGATCAGTATTCTAAATTGCAGGACCTGAATTACTTTTTTTAATTATTATCTGCCATTCAGCATCTGTACCTCACCAATGTTTCTGTTGTTATAACACAAAATGGTCTGATTTGTTGGGTTTTGGATATATTTGCTCATGAGTACACTGCAAGCTGGAGAAAGCTGGCAGGCGCTTACATGTAATACATACATGTATACAGAATTAATGATTCTCCTCTTTCTGTGGGTTGGTTTATAATGGCATAGTTTCTCATGGTAAGGTTAAAAATGAACAGTTACATGTACAGAAGAGAGATGGAAAGGAAAAGTTTAGAAGTTTCTTGTGCTCTTGATGTTGGAAGGCAAAAAATTTCAAGTAACTACAAAATAATATTAGTAATTTTTGCCTCTAAGAACTAGCTTAATCATTTTCTTTGTTTTCTTCACAGCAGAGAGCATATCCATTTGTGAAACACAACCAAGATAGCAATTGGGAAAGTTTTTAAAGGATTTAAGGTACCTGATTTGAGCATTACAGTCAAACAATGTCTTGAAATTAGAATTTGTTATTAGAAATCATACAGTGAAGAGTAAGAGAATTTATGTTGACTTGAAATACTAGACCAAAAATTAAAACAAGTAAACAAAATATTCAATAAAATATTGCTGAAAGAGAGGAGGCTGGTCATTTTGTAGGTATCATGTACCACT
Organism: Porites lutea; assembly: GCF_958299795.1. Classification (NCBI taxonomy): domain Eukaryota; kingdom Metazoa; phylum Cnidaria; class Anthozoa; order Scleractinia; family Poritidae; genus Porites; species Porites lutea. Next base: position 19,676,104 of record NC_133201.1, read on the forward strand.
ACAGCATACTGTTTGATCATGAGTTAACATACTGTCACCTGTAATACACAGGCTGTATAATTTGTAGTAGACAGTGTAAATTAAGCATAAAAGTTGCTGCTGCAACATTGTAGTGATGAATTTGTCTGTGCAAGTGCTTAAAGGAACCTTGCCTAATGTTCTCGGTATTTTTTCTATTGTTTATTTACAAATAC
>NC_133201.1:19681297-19683797 GCF_958299795.1 Porites lutea
TTATCGAGGGTAAAATTGTATACAAATGATCTGAAGGGAAGCAAAAATTACTTAGAAGGAAATCCAGGGGAAATCGACCTTGGTTCAAGTTAGCGCGAGGTTCGAGTTAGCGAGGGTTCGAGTTATCGGGAGTCAACCGCATCCTTTAGGGAAAGTTCATTTAATATGACAAGGGGGGGGGATGAAGATATTGAGGGGGGGCTCCGAAAATTTTTAGACACCCGAAGGGGGGGCTCTGAAAAAATTGTTGCGCTAGGAGGGGGGGCTCCGAAAATTTGTATACTTCAAAACCAACACATGACATCATCATACAGATCGGATGGTTTTCAACTCAACAATTTAATGACCTGTGCAACTCAGCTATATCACGTGGTTTACAGATATAACAAATGTAGTCTCAGTAATTATTACACTCTTGTTCATCCCAAAAATGCTTTAGAAAATTTCAAAAATTAGAAATGCTCAAACTTTTTATAATAAAACCACATTGATTCAACAAGATTTCAAAATCTGCTAACAGGAACTATAAAAACGATGACTCTGTAACAAGAAATGTTAAGAAATGAAGGAGGAGGGGGGGGGGGGGCGGCTCTGAAATTTTTTCGACTACCAAGGAGGGGGCTCCTAAAAAATTGAACCGCTAGCGAGGGGGGCTGCTAAAATTTCAAGCTTTGAGTTTCAATATCTTCATCCCCCCCGCTTGTCATATTAAATGAACTTTCCCTTACCGAAATTTTATTTCAATTCTATCATCATTTTTAACTTACATAAAACTAAAGTCATTCTTCTTCAAAAAGCCGCGCATAGGGTTTTTAGAACTTGGCTTTTGGACTGCAGGAAAGCAAGCTTTATCAGCGCTACCTGGCTTAATGTGAGCTTTTCTTAGCCAACTCGCATTCATATTTGCCGCTTCGCTGATTATGAATAAGTAATGATGTCCCTAAATTCTGCGGGATGGTTTGGAAGAGGTGTAAATAGGTCATTTCCGAGTTCCCTAAGGTTAAGCGCTCAAGGGAAAAAGAAAAGCGCGTGGGGGAAAAGGGAAGGAAGAGCCTGCTGTAAGAGCCAGTGTTTTGTATTCCGCCCACCAATTTCCGTACTAATCCGATCACGACAACTGTAAATACATGACCAATCACAAGTATATAGGGGCGCTTCCCAGCATGGTTCAAACTGAATTACTTTGTTTACCGGAACGAGCAAAATAAGACATTTTTACTGTTCTGGTTCCCGTAGCAAACACGACAAACAATGATCAGTTTCGTGTGAATGCACAAAACCTTTGGTCTTGCCTCATCAAACACAATGGTCGCAAAAAACGGAACAGTCGCCAGCCTGAGAGGGGAATAATTTATGAAAAGGGGAAGGGGGAATTTGGGCGCGCGAGGGAGAAAGGGAAGGAACGCCTGCAAGGGGACCATTGTTTTCTCCATTTTTCACACTCAGATTCTGAGCGTGAAAATAGTGATTGGTCAGAATTAATTAAATGTCAATCTTCGACTTGATACCTTTTTCAGATTGGTTGAAAACAATATCGTGCCATTTGCGTAACTAAACATATGTTGTTAGTGAAGCGTGATGAGATTTCCCTACGGGAATTCATCGTTAGAAGGCATCAATTCCAGCTTGAAAGGAGAATAGAAAAAAGCAGTTAAAGAACCGTATGAAGGAAAAGGCCTGCCAGCAGATGCGTTTTACTGACTGGTTTTGAGACGCATCATCTCCCAACGGCTTGTGGGTTTTACTCGCCAGAGGAAAGAAAGGAAAATCATGCTGCCTTTGTGCTTGTTATCTGCTAACTGACCCGCGTTATCAACGGCAAAAATAATAATTACGGTTCTATTATCCTTTCTTTAAGGAACATTTGTTTAAATGCTTTAAGAAAAATCAGCTTCATTAGCCCAATGACACCTTAAAGCAATGATTTTCAAATTCCGCACACACACACACACAATGCAAAAATTCATTCGGCAAACAGTTCTAGTTTTTAGATTTTTCTATTTCACAATTTTTTGAGCCAAGTCAGTTTGTAACACCTGAAGTATGACACGATAACAGTGATGTAGTGTGACGTAAGAAAATATCCCTCAACAAAAAAAACAGTGTGTTGAAAGTTTTAATATTGATTGTCTGTTGGCCTGAGAATAGCCGACCACTACTGGTTCCCCCGTGAAACGACGTCTGACTAACGCGCGTAGAAATTTCATATCAACAGAGGATGACCAATGAGGTGTTACTACTCAGAGTGCTTCTGATTGGTTGAAACAAGTTTCACTTTTGAAATTATGAATATATGAAAATCATATATGTGAACTGCGGAGTGTAGAATTATTTGAAGGAAGATCATCGCAGTTTTGTACGCAACTTATGCAGTTGCGAAAACAAAGCCTGAATAAAATTCAGCCTTGTACGGGATTCGAACCCTTGACCACTGCTATTCCGGTGCAGCGCTCTACCAATTAAGCTAACAAGCCAACTGGGAGCAGGACGTTGAACTGGT
>NC_133201.1:19688797-19743797 GCF_958299795.1 Porites lutea
GACGGAAGCGTCTTGAGCTCGTTGTCATTCAAATACCTACAGGCCGTGAAAACAAATGATAGTTAATATGTGTGAGATAAACAGGAAAAAAATATCATTTTTGGTCACCAGTTTGTAAATGCTATTCAAAATGTAACTTTTACAGTCATACAGCCGCGTGGAATGTTCAACAAAATGTGTTATGGTTGATGTGCGGGAGTCGACTTTTCGACTAAAGCTTTTACAGACAGCGGTGATCTGAGGCTGCCAGGATAATTTAGAGTCAATGACTACCCCCAAGCAGACACTTGAATTTACATAACTTAAGATCTTATCTCCGAGTATAACTGGTTTCAGGGGGCCACAAAAGCTGTTTCTATTGAGTACCATGACCTCATATTTCCCACTATGGATAGCTAACTTATTATTTCTGCACCAGTTATGTACACCCCCCAGTACGCGATTAAGTGCATCACACACTACATCGACTGAGGGGCCTATCTAGAATAGTGTTTTGTCGTCTGCATACATGTCTATTTCTCCTTCCTTTATCTGATCAGGCAAGTCGTTAAAAGGAGAAAAGTCTTGGACCCAGGAGGGATCCTTGTTGGATGCCACATTTCACAGCATTAAGTTGTGATTTACATCTATTGACAACAGCAAACTGTTTCCAGTCTTTAAGTGTTATTGTCAGAGAAAACCGGGCAGAAGCAAAAGATCGAGGTCGGTGTTTGACCACCCCCTTTTAACCATATAAAAGCCACCTGAAAAGATTATCAACGGTGGTATTTTTAGAAGTTGGTGGGTTTTTTATGTTGAAGATAAAAATTTTCTTGAAATGAGGGCCTTCCACGGGCATGAAATATCTTGATTTTCGGCTAACTTTTGTCGAACCTAACCTGAATTAACAATGGAGCGAAAAAAAAAATTTCCCGTCTTTTTTTTTGAAATCTTTAGCCTATGATAAACCGATTGAAATATAATTTTCAATATTTGTCCCAGTTCCATGTCTTTCATGTCGTACCTAAGATTTCTGCCATTTTTACACTGTTTTTTCTCAAAAGCGCGCGGTTTATTTTTAAAGACAGTTACTTTTCTTGATAGCCTATTAAACCTTTACTAAAATACGGCAAACTTAAAAATGGTATCTCTCAGTAACTCGGCATTACTGACTTGGAAAGTTCCACCAAAATAGCGTGAAGCAAAAAGTTTCCCGCCAAATTTTCAGCAACGAATTTTTTTCCATTAACTTCAATTCTCTCCGCATTGAGCTCACATTCTCAGCAAGGCCGTCAAGAAGGAGATTAGGTTTAGTCTCTTTCACTTGTTAGTAGCGATTAGATTTTAATTTTGACAAAGTAGATGCGCTTAATTCAATAAAATCAAATTTCAACTGATGATATGGAATTGGCCCAACTTTCCCGCAAAATATTTTTTTGTGTCACGCTACATCGAACCCCTGTGAATTTATTCGATGTTATTTTTGCTGAACAGTGCAATTAGTAAAATTATTAGAAAAGATGCAAAATTTGTGTTTAATTACTGATGTCTACCGAAAAAACTGTTGTTTACATAAAAGTGTGTTTTCACCTGCAAGTAGGATTGATTTAATTTGTCACACACCGTAATTTTTAGGGAGTTATTATAACTCCAAAAATGGAGTAAAAATTTTAGGTACAGGATAACCCCTTTTTTGGGGTTATTTTAACTCCTAATTTAACTCCGCATTTGGGGTCATTTTTACTCCTGAAAAAGAGTTTTTTTTACTCCCAGTCTGGAGTTAAAATTACTCCGAAATGGGGTTATTTGTACTCCTTACATGGTTTTTTTTTTACTCTTTTTGGAGTTAATTTAACTCTGAAAGTGGAGTAAAAATTTTAGGTACAGGATAACTCCTTTTTTGGGGTTATTTTAACTCCTCAATATCTGGGGTCACTTTTACTCCTGAAAAAGAGTTCTTTAAACTCCTTTTTGGAGTTAAAGTAACTCCACGAAAAATAACTCCACTGTAAGGAGTTAAATTAGCCCCACTAGAGGAGTTATTATAACGCCCTGAAAATTACAGTGCATAAGCCTTCCGACGAAAAGGTGTCTGCTTTGCTGAATATTGGTCAGCTTAACTCTCTAATCATGAATTGTTCGTTTTCAACGGAAGAATCCTCGTGTTCTGAGAGTGGAGTTGGATCTGCTATTCTTCCACTGTTGGCGTGCAAACGAGATATGACCTCGCACTTCGTAAGTCTTGGAATTAGTGGAAAGCGTGGTCGAGGAGAGGCAGAAGTCAGCGAATCGGGGGCAGGTGAGTGAAGACTTCTCTTTATATATATTTAGTTAATTCTCGCGTACTCAGGTGCTGTTTAGGTTATGGGACGTCTGATACTTGCGCTTCATTGCACTGTTCATTCATGTGCAAGTAATTTAGGTTTTAGAGGCATGTAATATTGAGCCAAAGTAAACAGCATAAAACCATGGAATGGCGATTCACTAATATTATACGAGTTACAAACCATATATGCCAATGGAATAAAAAATGCCGATAGAATAAAGCGAAGTTGAAAACGTTCACGCTTATCAAAAACCAATCTTATTTTAAAGTTGCTGTTTGCGCGCGTGCCATGTGGAGTCTGCGAATTATGCCTCATATAAAATTGGACTAGTGAGAGTATCATCAGATAGGACTGTAAAACTCTTCACACAAACTTTTCAGTAAACACGTAATACGTTAATATAAAGATTAAAACAAAAAATACTGTTGGCATAGCAAAAAGAATTGTGATCTTCTTGCATTGTTCATTTCCAGTAAAGTGTCTGGGAGGGAGGTATATGGGTGTGGCATTTTGTAATGATTGGGCTGCGATTCTAATTGTTTTCTAGATCTGTTGTTGTTTACTCTTGATAGCAATCCGCACAAGTTGTAGGCTGGAACACGATAAAAAGCGCGAGAAAGGTGATTTTGATCATCCCCAATATTCATGGTTACGCTGATGACACCCAGATATATTTATCTTTCAAGCCAGACTCTACTGCAGGGGAACAAGATGCTATCACTGCTCTTCAAGATTGCATTACAGATATTAGAAGTTGGATGATCACAAATAGGTTAAAACTGAACGATGACAAGACGGAATTTATGATTATTGTCACACGCGCTCAAATAGATAAAGTTAATGTATCTGAAATTGTGGTTGGCCAAGCAAAAGTGCCAGTTGTAACGATTGTTAGGAACCTCGGGACGTGGCTTGATACGAAACTCACCATGTCTGCACACATAAATGAAACGTGCCAAGCTGCTATTTATCATCTGTATAACATTAAACGCATTAGCAAGTATTTGAGTTATGATGACAGGAAATCTATAGTTCGAGCAGTTATAATGTCACGTATAGATTATTGTAATAGCCTCTTGGTTGGTGTTCCATCCACCCAGTTAAGTATAAATTACAGCGTTTACAAAATGCAGCGGCTCGCCTTGTTAGTAACGTCACAAAGTATGATCACATTACTCCTACACTTGTTAATTTACATTGGCTTCCAGTAACGTATAGGGTACATTTTAAGATAGCAATGCTTGCTCTAAGCGTATCTTTGGCAACGCACCCGAATACCTTAAGGATCTAATAAAAGTTAAGAGTACCACCAGTAATCTTAGATCGGACGGGGCGATGTTACTCGAGGATTATAGTGCACGATCAAAGAAGACACTTGGAGGACAGGACTTTCAAAGTAGCCGCCCCTAGAATCTGGAACATTTTACCGAAGGACATTAGGAAACAGGACAACTATTATACTTTTAAGAAACAGCTAAAGACTTATTATTTTAAACTTGCATACAATTTTTAATTATACATAGGTGTATATTAATTTTACTCTCTTTTTTATCAATTTTAATGAAACATATAACATTTCTTTTACTTATAATTATTGTAAGTAATAGTTTAAGTATTAAATAATTAAGTTAGGTGTCATTTACAGATATATTCATGTTTAATTCGATAATTGATATATTTTTTAGTTAGCTTTAATAGTTTGTAATGCGCATTTGATCATTTGATATATGTTAATTTGCGCAATACCAAATAATAAATACTATTATTTATTATTATTATTTTGATGTACATTTGGATGAAGACATGGAACAGGTCAGCTTAATAGCACTGTATATAGTCCAGTCCTGAACGAAGGCGAGGGTTGACTCACTAATGACTTAATTTAAAGTTTACTAGATGAAGTTTACGTAATATAGTTGGAACTGTCGATGAAATAAAAATTGGGAAAAAATGTGATATTTGCAATGATAAAACACGTGAAAGAAGGGATTTGAACCCAAGGGGGATAGCCAAGTCCATGTTCGTATAGCGTTTGTTTTGACGAGAAATTCTCGTGAAAAATTTGAAATTACGGGATTCGAACTCACGATGACCCAATCTTGAGGATGCGATGTTCTTACCAACTGAAACATTTTCTTTTATGATGGGCTGCATATTTTATGCTATAGTTTACATTGTTTATTTTCTGAGGAATAATAGGCCATATCCGAGTTCCTCGGGCCTCTGTATCAAAACGAAGTTAAGTGCTCAGCCTTTGATATGGAAATGATTTTTCATTTTCATGTAAGTAAAACTCGTTTTCACAAGAAAGGTTGTGCACTTGGCCTCATTTTGAAATTGAGGGTTTTTGGAACTCGGTGGTGGCCTATTCAAGTGGCGTTTATGTGGTAAGGACTAGTTTGTAAAGAACATGACTTCGTTTACATGAGTTAAGATGTGCAAAATAAATAACGTTACAGCTTGGGACTAAGCCTCGAAGTGGGATGAAAAGGTAAAAAACGAGGTGAAACAAGGCGCCACCCTTTCTCCTTCCCAGACTACCGCTAGGTTCGCTTCACTCGCCGATTTAATTTCGCCCTTGCTGATCTGATATATTTTTCTCCTTTTCCCCACTGCGGATCTTGATCCCAGGCTACTGGCGTTAGGATTCATTAATCCACTGCCTGGTTAGATGTCTTCAAATAGTTTGCTGTGATCTAAGAACTGACCAATAATGAAACTTCAGAATATATAGGAGAAGTGCTTACAGTGTAACTACATGTAAACGCAGTATAATAAAGGCGGAGATTGCCAATTCGTGTCAATGAATTCAACTATTGGACCAATACTTGGCTGGTAATCGTTATTTATTATCTATCTATTTTTTTACGGCAAGCTGGTGTGCAGTCTTCTTCAGGGCAAAGCTTTGTGACAACCCCAGGAGAAAATGAAGAGGTAGAATAAATGGCATGTGAAGCTAACATGAGTGAAGATGCTGAGTGAAGACGCAGACGAGACGCTGTTGTCGCAGGCCTCTCAAATCAGTGATCCTGAGGAAGAAGTACGCATTTGGTGCGACGAGAAGGAAATCCAAAATGAGAGACGACAGGCACTAAACGATGCCCTGGTAAACCTGACAAGTGGAAGATTTAGTCCCATCCTTTCTACTTTAAATGCTTCATGGGACGATATTTCATCTACCCAGCAAAAGTACTATACTCCCAAGGCGAGGGAAGCTGTTGCAGCTATGCTGTCAGTCATAAGTCCTGGGCAAGAAAAAGACCTTTGGAAATGTATCCAAAATGATTCAGACTTAATCGAGAGGGACCGGGGAGAGTAGCTCATCCAAAGGAAAGCATTTCGACACACACACTGGGCTCATTGATGTCTTGATCAAAGCTTATGATCAAGCGGAGTCGTGGCAAACTAAACGCCAGACCATATCTGTTTTCGCAAATGACTTAAGCCGCAGAGAATTGCAAACGTTAATCCCTGGTTTAACTAAATGAAGAATTGACTAGGCTCGTCAGCATGCCACTGAGGTAGGAAAAGGACAAGCTGTTCCAGAACAAACAATCTTCCGAGAAGGAATTGATCAGGGAAAAGTTGATCATTTCATAAGCTATATTTCCCAACTACAGCTGCATCAAGATGTTGCATTTGGAACAAAAACTCTCAAGCTTGACTCTGGTGAACGCATCATCATTCCCGCTGTTGTGCGGACCTTGATTTTCTCTCGAATTATCGAACAGTTCACAAGCAACTGCAGTGAGCAGCAGTTTGAGCCGGTAAGCACACTCTGTCTGTTTAGAATGCTCGAAGTTTGCTCAGCATCGATGCAGAGGTCCCTTCATGGGCTTGATAATATCACAATAGAAGGGACTGAAGCATTTGACAACCTGCGCGCAATTATCGACACTTTAGTGGAAAACGGGAAAGAGCAGCATTGGGCTGAAACAATGCGACGAGACTTGAAAGAAGCAAACAGGATATTTGAAGACGGACTATAAAACGCACGTGGACAGCAACGAAAACAACAGCGACCATTGTACCGTACATGACTTTTATAAGCGACCCTGAGAATCCTGACTTCTTTGAAGAATGTCCACACTCCCATGACATTCACTGTGATAGATGTGACTCCCTTGATTCGAATTTCCGCGACATATTAAAGAGGATCGATCACTTAGTCATCAACGACGAAACGAGAGCAAGAATAAACTTGGAGAATAAGGAGTGCTCTCGAGCACTCCATGCCTGGAAAGCTCATTTACTTCGTTCTGTTAATCAAGAAGAAGCAAAACAGAACGCTCTTACTCAGCTTGACGAAGAAACATGCCTGATTATCATGAACTGGGCGATGAAATATCTGCCGCAGCACTACAGGGAGCAGATGTCTGAGTTCTTTGGCAAAAGGGGTAGGAGCTGGCATATTAGTGCTGTCATAACACGCTCACAAGAGGAGGGCAGATGTGAAGTTGAATGCTTTGTGCATCTCTTTAACACTTGCAAGTAAAACAGCTTCGCGGTTATGTCAGTCATTGAGCATCTACTCCACACCATCAAGATCGAGTACCCTTCAATCAACAAAGCGTTTTTTGCGATCAGACAACGCTGGTTGTTATCACGGTGGGCCCATGATCCTCAGCCTTCCGTACATCCGGACAAGATCTGGTGTAACAACACCACGCTACGACTTTTCCGACCTCCAAGCTCAAAAAGATATTTGCGACAGGAAAACTGCCCCCATGAAAGCTCACATCAAGAGATGGGTGTGTGATAACTGCAGAAAATATGAAAGAGGCTTTAGAATCCTATGGCGTTATATCCCCGCCAAAATTCAACCTTTTGTTTGCAACATTGTTGCTTTGAATTAATGCTCGTTTTTACAATCCAATATTCAACGTCTATAATTCAACATTGCGCATTCACGAATCAACATCCATATTTCAAATTCAGTGTGCTTCGTTTACATGCGACATTCGTCTGTGTGTGTGCGATATGCTTGCATCGCAATCCAACATTCTTGTTTTCCGTATTCACACACCAACATCCATATTTTAAATTCACCTTCCGTTCGTTTAAGTGCGACATTCATGCCTTTCATTGCTATGTTGATGTTCGGTGTGTGTGTTGCGGTGCAGAGTGCGATATGCTTGCAGCACAATGCAATATTCTTGTTGGACATTGAACTTCACGCTTGAGTGAGCTGACCTTCAGATGGTACGCCGCTGTACAAAACATGTGGGCTCAAAATAGTTGCACGTGCTTCCTCAGTCTATTCCAGGCGAGGCAGTGATGGCGGATAATGTGAACTCTGCGAACACGTCTGCAAAGGCCACACTTCGTCGCGTTGCAGAGCAGTTGTTAACGCTGGCAAATAGAAGTGGGTTGTATTTTTGTTTTTTTTAGCACGGTTCATTTTGTAGGGACTTTGAGCTTTTGTGTTAGGGTTCACTTTATACGCCAGGTCTAAGTTCGTCGTGAAGCCGGACATCGGCTTTTCACCTTTTATATTTTTAATAAGACTAAACATAACCTTGATTGTACACTCCACATTATATTTCTTTTTAATCACATGCAACAAGACTTTCACATACAATTTATTATATAATGAACTTACAAGAACCTGACTTTAGTTATATGAATTTGAAAATGATGAGTGAGTCATCTAAACGTCATTCTAAACTATTATCGCTATTTTTTATTCTTAATTGTTTATCTAAAACATACGTTATTAGACTGTATTTGTAGAGCGAGTAAACTATATCCGTGGCCAGGAAGTATCCACTTCAAAACAAAGGAAAATAAAAATTGAAACAAAACCAAATTTGAACCATGTCATGTAATCTTATTAATAACTGATAAACTGATATTTAATGAGCATTCATGCACATACTGGAAATAAAAACAAAAGTATAAAGTGGTTTTAAAATAGTCTACCTGAAATCGACAGGCCGTAATTTGCCATTCTTCTTTCAATCGTTCGTGGCGATACCCTAAACAACTTGGCAATAACGGGGACCTGGAAGCCCTGGTCGATAAGAAAAGACAACTGTTCCTCTTTGATTTCGAACGATGGACGTCCACGACCTCCAGAAAATATTTTTGGGGCAAACTCAATGGCACAAGCAGTCGACTGTACATCCATAACACGCAGATAACTGCTGGTCTCCCCCAAAAGTTGAACAATTCCATCTGTTGGTGCACAGTTACTATCAAGGTTCACTAGTGTACGAGTTAGATAGTCTAGCCTTAGCGATATTCCATCAATTTCGAACGAGGTAATAGCTGGATTGTCTAGACTTTCAATCGTCTGCTGGATGATGTCGTACGCTCTTCTGAACGCCGCCATCTTGACATGCAAACCCCGACCACTCTTGAGCCCACATGTTTTGTACAGCGGCGTACCATCTGAAGGTCAGCTCACTCAAGCGTGAAGTTCAATGTCCAACAAGAATATTGCATTGTGCTGCAAGCATATCGCACTCTGCACCGCAACACACACACCGAACATCAACATAGCAATGAAAGGCATGAATGTCGCACTTAAACGAACGGAAGGTGAATTTAAAATATGGATGTTGGTGTGTGAATACGGAAAACAAGAATGTTGGATTGCGATGCAAGCATATCGCACACACACAGACGAATGTCGCATGTAAACGAAGCACACTGAATTTGAAATATGGATGTTGATTCGTGAATGCGCAATGTTGAATTATAGACGTTGAATATTGGATTGTAAAAACGAGCATTAATTCAAAGCAACAATGTTGCAAACAAAAGGTTGAATTTTGGCGGGGATATAACGCCATAGAATCCCACAGTTGCCTCAAAGGCTGTAGAGCAGCTGTTGTACAAGTTGATAGCTGCACTAAGTCGGTTGGCGTGGAACAAAATCCCTGGAATCAGCCTTCTGAACAACTTCTTATATGAGGAAAGGGGAGTCCGTGCTTGGAAAGCTTACAAAGTTGGTCCAGGTTGTTTCATTCCGTATGACAAAGTAATTATCGAAAGGCAAGGGGACACTGGACTGAAGGTAATTCAACCTTCTGGTGTCAGAACGAAAGAACGAGGTACTATTGCAGAAAACACTCGGCCTCTAACTAAAATTTTCCCGTGCACGGAGACTGGATGTGTTCTCAGTTTTAAAACACTCGACGAGGTTGAACAGCACATGGATTCAGGAAAACAAGTAAGAGAGTCCCTGTATGGTAACATCAGAAAAAACTGGACCAAGAGGCTTAACGGCGTTAATGTAGCCTTTCACGAAACTGGAACTTACTCCGCAGAAGAACTAGACTTTTCACATCCCTCTTTGAGCAAAAAAGATCAACAGCCAATGGGATGGGCACTCAAAACGGTAAAGAAGCCGTCACGAATGGGGCCCATTTAAAAGCGTATTTGGTTCAGAAGTTTGACACAGGCTGTAGAAGTGGGCAAATCCGGTTCAGGTTGCTCGGGAAAAGAAAATCGTTAAGGACGATGCTTGACATTATTTTGTTGTTCACCCGACAGGAATGGAGAAGAGCACAGCAGATAAATAATTTTTTCTCAAGGCTATCAGCAGTCCAGCGACAGACACAAATGGAAAAAGATACGAGTGAATATTCTACGAGCCAGGAATTTACCGAGGAGGACCCGGATTTAGAAGCGTTTTTGACCTTTTATCGATAACCAGGCAAAGATCACTGGAGTATTTAGTCTATTAGATTCAGAAACGGTAAGTTGATAATAACTTGAGTAATTTTGGCTGATTAAATTTGAGCGGCAGGTATTTACTTTCATCAAAACGAAGTTTTTGACTGCCATTCAACATGACTGAAGCTAAGACATAGTTTTTCGAGCTATAAAGTTATTATTTGCATGATCGTGTATTGAAGCTTTAATTTTCAGTTCTTCAATTTCTCAGCCTTAATGTCTTTAAACTTCGCTTTGTAGTTTTATTTACCAGAGAGCTCGTGTACATGTTTTGAAATGAAGCGTCCTTGTTTCGGTTACTTCTTTAATAAGTATTGCTGTTCTCTTGTCAATTATCGCCCTCTTCCAAATCAACTAATGCCAAACCAGTAGCAGGCAAGAAAGCCAGTAAAAACAAATTGGTCTGGTCGAGCGCCAGCGACCTACAAACTTCAAACACCATTTTCAGCGTTGGTGCAACCAGAAAACCCCTTGGTGCAAAAGCCTGAAACTCTAAAACTGAATAAATTTTTAAAAGAAACAGTTTTTTTCTGTATCTTTTGTTCCAGTTACGTGCTTTTTGTTTTTAAATTTCGCGCGACAGGAATTTTATGTTTTCGAAATTAGCCTGAGTATCAGGCCTTCCTAAGGGGCTAGGGGAGAGGAAATTTTAGATGGGTTCCCCTTTTCCCCAGAAACGCCTGATACTCAGGCTATTTCGAAATACAAAAAGTGACCGGATGCATTCTCGTCCCCAGAGCCACTCGGCTTAATTTGTAACCGACCAGTGGCTCTGGACGCAACGGAAAATACGATTTTTTTCATTGGCTGAAGGCTATTGAATGCGCAAAGCAAATTAAAAATATAATCTACTGCGCATAACATTTTACTTCGTGGCCTCTCGACCTGCAAACATAAAATCAGTGTCTGAGTTTCGTTGATTGCCACAACCCTGTTTTCTTTATATGCAATAGCAGTGAAGAAGAGAATTGCAGTTAAAGAGAAGGGAGTTTGAGAAGTTTCTACGAATACAACGAGCCTTGACAAAGAAAGTATTGCCTTCGTTGTGCGCTAAACTTTGCCCCTGTCTCGACCGTAGCATCTCCTGGGAAACTGAAAGGAGGAGTAATGGTTCGTTAGCTCTTACTGTTGCTCCTTGCTCGCTAAAAATCAAGCGATAGATACTGTACTTGTATGGCGTTATTAATTAGCCTAATCAGTTTTTCTAATTCCTTTGGATATTCGTCGGTGATACAGTAGGAATGGAAATCAAGTTCCGACTACATTACAGAAATGATATCTACGTTAAGTTTATTGCAGTGTGCTTTTCATTTATCGTATTTTCTGCTGAAAGAACTTCTCCTTTGCTATACTAAGGTCATGATAATATTTTGTTATATGCCTTTATTTCATTAGACCAGTGATGGCAGTGCACAAAGCCAGAACTGAATCGCTTATGAATCATTTTGGGCTGCATGCAAAAGGCAATTTTTCAATTGTGAGAAGATGATAGAGCAAGTACTCTTTCCAATCCACGTTTTCTTCCACTTAATTAATGCTTAAATCATGCTTAGATAATTCGGAGGCTTTTTTTTAATTTTTATTTTAACAGTAAGAATTGGGCTGTGAAAGAAAAGGCTATGTGGCCGACTTGTTACAAATGTTTTCCAAGAAGATATTCTCATCCTAACGGTCCTTGCTTGGCTTCCAGTCGTGTGGCATTTAGACAAAGATAAACAAGGGGCTCTGGGGTTATTTATAACTGATGAACAGTTAACAAAGAAACAGCTTTTGCACAATTTTTCTTGATAAATAATTATGTTATCTCATCACAACATAGGGTAGCACAAAATTATGTTCTCAACCTTTTTGGTTTAAGAATTCTAAAATACAAGAAAACTTGACTGTTTATACTAGGCATACATTATGTGAAGCTTTTGCACAATTTTTCTTGATAAATAATTATGTTATCTGATCACAGCATAGGGTAGCACAATGTTCTCAACCTAGTTTTTTTGGTCTACATTTTTTGATGATGTCATGAACTGAGGTGTGAATAAATAAAATGATAAATGAACAACAGCCTAGAGTAGTCTATTTTGCATCATACTGGGGTAAGTGGTTGTTGATGATAACAACTGGATTTTGCAGTATGTCACCTTTGATGGGGTGGATAACATTATAGCTTGATCAACAGCAATATCATAGTTTACTTGCCAATGCTATTAAACCACACCTGCTCTCCAACCCTCCTTGAGCATTGGCTTACTGAAGCATAGGGCATCTTAGTTTACTTGGTTATTGACAAATAATGATGAGCCAAATTGAAACTTGCTTCCACTGGTCGATGATTCAGTTCTGGTTAAACCTTTTTCCTAGTTGGAGGCCTCATGTTATAACACAAAATAATGAATTTTAAGGGAACTAAAAAATTATACATTATCAAAACCTGTGAGCAGATATTGTACTTTAACTCTATAAAGCACCACATTCAGTTTCAATACAACTGCAGAGGGTGGGGATTGGGGGTTGGGCACTATCCCCAAAAATCAGTTCAGATTCACCCCACAGTATGCTTCTTGCCTTGCCAAATTTTGACCAAACTATGTGATTTTTACTATTCTATTTCAGGCCTGATCCAAAGTTCTATCCCCAATTTCACACCTTGCAGGTCTTAAACTCCAGTCTCAAAACGTGGTGATGAGAGCAGCTACCCAAGAAAATGCTTTTGGGTTGTGTGCTACTCAAGGTGTACTTCTTAACGGGGGGATCTCTTAAAGCATACAATCTATATACAGTGCATATATCACTCTACATTTCACCGTTCCAGATAAGAAAGTGCAGCTCTATAGCTTATGGTAACCCGTTCTAGGCATTCAGATAGTGAGAAGTAGAGTATTAAAAAAAGTAGGGTTTTTTTAGTTTTGTTCTCTTTGCACCTTCCCCAATACCTGAATGTCTGGCACAGGCATAAACTACTGCTTTTAAGCCTCCCCCCAACTTATAAGCCCCCCAGTTAGGTCCTGATTTACCAGTGAACAAGAAAAAATGTCCCCCTGGTTGTAAGCCATCCCCTAAGAAAAAAAACCCTTCAAACCCCTTACAAAGATGTGTAACCCATGAGCTCATAAGTGATACTTAAACAGGTTTCTCTCTGGATGCATTTGCATAATTACCATCACTTCCTACTAAACTAGTGTCCTGGGAAACACTTTTTATTGGTAACCGGTAATCAAAAGTACATATAGCTGTTTATACCCCTATAACAGAAGTGACAAGAGCTCACCTATACTGTGAAAGTTACAAAACCATGAATACCAAAAGTTATTCAGGAAATGCTATTGCGTTGCAAAGAAAAAGCTAATAAGGGGTGAGAAAACAAAACCTCAAAGAGCGATGGTAATTACTTTGTGGTTTTGAGGTTTGGTTGTGCATGTGTACTGAACATTATGTTGATTGGTCACTACACAATCAACATTTTTCAGGTATTAATGATTCTCTGAGTCTGACAGCAAAATTATTGAAAACTTTCTCTTTGAGGTACTGTCTCATGATGATTTTTAGTTAGGAGATGATACCTGAAATCTTTAGGAGGATAACCGCCCCCCCCCCCCCCCCCCCATAAACACCAAATGACCCCGAAGTTTTATGATTAAGGTTAGGAAACTGGCGTTCAAGTTCTGAACTGGAATTTGATTCACTCAGTACTGTATAAAGTTGCCATGCATGGAAGCCCATGGAACCAGCCCATGGAGGTGTATTAGACTGTCACTTCTCCTGGACAAACCTTGTAATATAGGTTTTTTACCCTGGGTCGGTAAAATGATTAATATTGATTTGTTTCGACGTAAATCCTTCGGTTGTCTAACACGTGTTGTACACAAAAGCTCATGGGCAAAATTAAAACCACGACATGCGACACTACAAAAGGAAATAAACATAGGAAAACACACAACCATCTCGAGTGAAATGAAATATATTTTTTACTCTCCGAACACAACACATGAATGGTTTCGTTTCAAAAAGCGTTTTGAAGTAAGATAGCAGTTGCAGGACATGGAACAAGATACCTTTTTAGATTGACTTTTTCCCGCATTATATCGATCTTTGCGATATAGCTTTCCCAGTGTTTGTTCCCCAAACGGATTGAAAAAAAACTCACATAACTCAGACGATAGTTTGCCGATTAATTGTCTCAGTTCTGCAAACCAACAGTGTGTTCAGCCGGTTTCTGTTACTGTCTTCTTCAAATTCTCCAAATTATCAGTGAACCCAAGTCGAGTGAAGTGGTGCATTTTCAAAACATCCCACAGAAGCCACTCTCTGGAGAGAGCTCAGGAAGTAAAACTTTTCCCCCAGTGGAGCGGGGAGGGACAAAAATCCGTTATGAGCATGAGCAGTGAGACTTGTAACTTCTGCACATGCGCGACCGGATGTCAGAAATTTTCTGACATCCGGTAACGGCTGCTTCCAGAGCCCCTCGTTTCCCGACCACGTGACCAAGAAACGACGGGCTCTGGGGACGAGAATGCCGGCGAAGTGGAATTCTTACATGTTCGACCATCTGTTAAACTCAAATTTGTGAATGCCAACGAAGGAGAAATTGTACGAGTACGTAAGAAATGCAACTCGTAGAAAGAAATGTTACGTAAACCAGGGATCAAGGAAAATGTTTTTGACTGTCCCGGCGAGGTTTGCCATTGTTTTGATCGCCAGTAAGCGGCAGTAAGTTTGCACAAAGATGACTGAGAAATTAAAAAAGAGCAATGTGCTGGAGTTTGGGCGACTTTTCTTCGATGGTACGTAAACGATTTACTTAAACATTACGTTGTTGTGGTTAAGGAGGAGCATATCTTTGTAATGTAGCCGAGGGATAACAGTTGTTGACCGTTTCTTGGTGGCGAGAAAGCCGGCTTTGAGCGCGATAATACCAGTAGCCTGTGAACAGGCTCTCTGTTTGGGGAAAGGGTGAAAAAATCGCGAGGAGAGAGAAGGGAATCCCTCTCCTCGCGATTTTTTCATCCCCGTCCAAAAACAGAGAGCCTGTTCAAATGATACCAGAGACACAAGAAGTCATGAAAGTCATAAACTTTGTTACAAATCTTCGTGCATCTTCTTTTGTTCATAGCCAAAACGGATGAAAAATTACGGAGATGGAAGTTTACGAGAATTGAATAAAATACCTTTAGTTTAAATGGGAGCCTTGAATATTCGGAAACCACCTTGAAAATAGGGAAAATGTGAGGATGTTTTGAAAATCCTTTTGCAAACGATGCTATTTATAGCCGGGACGCTTCGTTCGTTCGTTTTCTTTTGTTCATAGAAAAAAGTAGAAGAAAAATTACAAAGGTAGAAACGAGAATTGAATAAAGTATGAAATAATCTACCTTTACTTTAAATGGGAACCTTAAATATTCAGAATCCACCTTAAAAATGTCCAAAATGTAGGGATGTTTTGAAAATCCTTTTGCAAATGAAGCTAAATGATACTTGTTTAGATCCCAGACCTCTCCCGTCACTGCACATGCGCAGACGTTGTTCAGCTCTGTCGAACATGAGTCAAATGGCGGATGAAAGATCGTATGACATCGCTGTTTTTGCAATTCTCGTGAAGTTTTTAACCTGGAGATGTTAAAAATGATTTGCAACGGTCTTGCAATGGGAGGCCGTGCAGAAATTCTACAAGTATGGTTGTATTTTCACTTTGATACGCCGTGGGAGCTAAAATTGTTCGATGAAGATATCACCAAGTGCCATAATTTTATGCATAAGCTTACATGTGCTATTTAACAATTATTCCTTGAGCTCGAATGGGCTCTGAGTCAATAACCCATGAGGCCGAAGGCTGAATGGGCTATTAACTCAGAGGGCATGAGGAAAACAGAACAGAACGCAGCATTGATAATAGACCACTAATTGGATTTTACTAAATACAGTTATGCCACTTTCTCACCTATTTCTCATACATGTGTTTTTTCCTCCTGAATTTGCAAGGTAATCCATTTACAATTATCTCTTTATCATTTTTCAAATTAACCATATGAGCTCGTTGTTATAGTCACCAAAGAATATCAAAGTGAAGTTGTCTCAGCACGGCAGGATTAGCACTTGACTGCAGAGCGGGAGGTAGCGGATCCGGGGCCGGACCAATACTCAGGGTCTTAAAATAACTGAGAAATGAAGGTACTCCCTTTGCAGTGCAAGTGGCTAGACCTTCCCGTGGCTCTGATGACCACATAAAATGGTGGTCCCGTTTCCAGTTGGAGACATAAAAATAGTGTCTCAAATTAGTACTTTCGTTTTAAATACCTTGACACTCAAATAAAGTGCTTTTTTTTTCAGGTGATTGTTCAGTTGATTGTTGGATGGGAATGTGCAATGTGTTTGCCAGCAAAGTGATTCAGGTACATACAGCTGTACTAGGGAATCCAAATGTGAATGTTAGCTTTCTTGTAAGTTTTCTCCTCTCCCTCTGCTGCTGTGGTAGCATTTCTCATTTATAAGAGAATCATTGTTACCACTAAAAACAATGCAATGAGCTAAAATGAAAATAATATTATAAATTGGCAGCTCTAAGGACAAAATTTAGACACATTTTCAAGTGAAATGCAAGAAAAAGATCATAGTGAATGGTTGGTTGGGCTTCTGTGTAAGCCTTTGCTTTTTTCTGTTTCCTTTGTAATCTACACCTTGCATAGTACTGGAGACTTCCATAAACTTGACACTACATCTCTGATGTGTTGTGTGACATCAGTTTTGCATTTTCACATGGTTTGATTCTGTTGTACGAGAGCCCAAATTATGACAGCAGTACATGTATTTTGAAGTACACTGGATCAGTGCATTGTGTACACATCATGGAATGTTATTAGGTACTGTAGCTTCAGTTTCAGTTTCACTTCATTTATTTGCCAGAAAAATACAGTCATTCAATACGTTGCATCAAGGCTGCTGCCTAAGAAAATTTTTTGGCCCTAAAATAAGAAGTAAGGAGCCTGAGCAACATTTCTTGGTGCCCGTTCAAAAAAAAAAGTACATGTAACTTTATTAAACGTGCAACAACTGGTGCACTAAAGCATCACTGGAGCACTGGAGAATCAGCTAAGGAGAAATGCTTTCAATGTACATGTACATGTAGATTTAAAAAGAGAGATAGTAGCAGCACTTTGTAAATTGAAACATTTTGCACCCTGAAATCTTATACCAAAAAGTCCTATATTTGTGTGGGCAGGAAATAATGCAGAAAGTATTAGAACTTCTAGTAATATAGGAATGAACTTGATTTGCCATTAAAAGCATTTCTTTGAATACATTGGGAAGAAGGCCAATTTCCTAAAAGCGCATAAACTTTCTAATTTGAAGAGAGTGCATTATTTTGTAAATATCAGGTCTTTGGAAAATCATTAAATATACACATAGGAACAGTACTTGAGCATCAAAAGTTTAATGGCTTCTAGGAAATAGGCAACCACTACAGCAACGACTTAAGAAGTAAATCTGCACTGTTTCAAAAGTCATCACCTTGTGCAATTTGCTAAAAAATTTAATGTTGGCAAGCTTTTCTCTAGTTGAAATCTCAAGGACTGTACATTTATCTAAGTTCAGAGAAACAAAAAGACAATTTTTATCTTGTGTCTTCCATACAGACACAAAAGTGTAAAACATGAAACAATTTAGGAAGTTTTGTGTGGTAGTTGTGTAGTGTTAGTGATAAAATGTACGAAAAAGTGTGATACATTGCAAACTTGTTGTTACGCTAATGTAAACAGGTCTACATTGTATTGTTTTTTCACCATTCTTGCTGTAGCTTGCATGGGTCCAGGGTCCTGTTTGCACTGGCTGTGTATAAAAGTCGGACTGGGTACAAGGGGACAGGGACATCGATTGGGACGTGTGTGTGGGGACTTGGGACTTGGGGATGCGAGACGAGAGACTTAAGGACATCAAGTGTGAGACGCAGGGACGTGTGGGACAGGGACGTGGGGACGTCAAATATAGGGACACAGGGGATGCGGGATGTGAATGATTATCGCAAAAGTCGGAGGTAAAATGCGATATCTCATTCTTCGTGAAATTGTGTTATTTATGGTCAACATTAGGTTCCATCTTCCAAAACCACATTGGAGACCTTATGATGTTTACACGCAATATTTCTTTTTAGTATATACACACTCAGTGATCTTGGTGATTCAAGTAATCTGATTGGTTCGCTATCTTGGACTATGACGTTATATTCACTGCAAGAGGCGGTGAATATAAAGCAAAACAAAATCGCTGTCATGAACTGGGTGTTTTGCCAAGTTTCAGAGTAAGAACTTTTTTAAGATACAAGAATATCCCAGAGTTGATGATTTTGAAGGTAAGAAAAGACTTCATGGTGTTAAAACAGCGTGATTTTATTGCAAAGTGATCATGATTTACTGTAGTTGACTTTCATACGCTCGAAGCAATGTTTTTATTGACCAGTGTACAAAAGAAAACGAGGCTGCTATTGTCACTGTTTTGTGAACTTGGGATTTCCTTGCACGATCAACTTTGCCTGAAAGTATTAATAAGTTAATTTCTGGAGAAAAAAAGGAGAGCAAATATTTTCGAAAATTGTTCGTGGCAGCGAGTTAACATGGCAAGGAACACTGCACTGTAGATAAACAACGCCCACCTTGTTCGTAGCCACTGTTGACAGCATTTGCAAGAAGCGACCAAAAAAAACTGTCTCATTCACGGTTATTTGACAGAAGAAAATAAAGCTCTGTGTTTCTTCTCAGAAAGGGGAGTTATTTAAACTTTCAACATTTTCTTTTCAATCATTGATGCTAAAGCTTACAAAAAATTAAAACTACAATTTGCCATGTTTGAAAATACTGTAAAGATCCAACTGTTGTGCATCTGCTCTTTACGGCTACATGTTCACGCATTAATTCACCCGTGAATCAAACTAGTCGTTTTTTTCATAATTTCCTTTCTGATTCTCTTGAGATCACTTCATATGTATATACTAAAACAATTATTCACCTCAGGCTCAGTTAATATTGTTGAATAATCCCCTCGACTTCGTCGGACTATTCAACAATATTGTTACTTCGCCTTCAGCGAATAATTGTTAAATAATAGGAGTAAGCGCACTGACTATCCTAATTAGGGTTAGGGTTGATTTCTGCTGTCGCGTAATTTTTCCATGCCTACGTGTGTAAAATTTACGTTCACAAATAAAATAGAGGCAATGTCTGAAAGGTCGTGTACGTAAGCATAAAAGTAGAATCTCACTCAACTTCACGTTTAATCTCAACAATTATTTATATCTTTCCTCTATCTTATTTACCTGATTAAAATGTACTTGCGTTAACGTGCATAGCCAAAAACGTGTCAGTGGAAATCAACCTTTAAGTACTGTTAGCAAGCATTTACTGTTGGGTTTGCCACTAAAAATATGTAGAACAAAATAAATATTGCTACAATAGTTGAATCCCCTGTGGATTAACAATAGTTCAAATACCAGTCATCCGTTAGAAATGAAAAATTATATTAGATATCTTGGTATACTCATTGATTCGAACCTTTCGTTTGTCAAAAAGTCAGTAAAACAATCAGAATTATCGCCAAGCTCAGACATTTTGTTCCCCGTCATGTACTTCTCACTTTATACCACTCTTTAATTTTGCCTTATATCAGTTATGGTATCTGTGCATGGGGTCATGCTGCTGAAACGCATCTTCATAAACTACTGGTTCTCCAGAAGAGAGCCCGTAGCCTAATGTTCTTCGCTGAACCAAGAACTCAGTTCCGTTGTTTTTAGAAACGAAACAGTTGCCGATATTGTTCTTGCTATTTGAGCAAATGAGCCTTTTAATGTACGACGTCCATAATAATCTCGCTCCTGATAACATTAAGAACATGTTCACGAAACTGTCTTCTGTCCACAGTTACCGGACTAGATCTGTTACTAATGAAAATATTACTATGTTGAACAAGTTAGAACTGAAAATATGAAGCAAGCCTTCTCTATTTCCGGTGCTTTAATTTGGAACAGTATTCCACTTTCTATGAAAACACTTAAAAAAAATCAATTCAAAAGCGAACTAAAGAGAAAACTCTTTGAAATACTGGAAAAAGAGGACGACTATATTAGAGTTTCTGATATTACAGGGCAATTCTCAAATCGTAACATGGTGTGCTTCCGTATGAAGTACAGTCTGCCTTCCTGTCTCACTCTGGCTATAAACCACACGACAAACTAGATTGCTTCTAGGATTGTTCGTTTAACAGAATCGTGATATATATATTTATACAATTTTCCTTTTTCTCTTGTACCCGCCTTGAATAGCCTTCGCTAATTGCGGGCACAAGCTTTGTAAGCTATATTTAATTTGAAATAAACTTGTTGTTGTTGTTGTTGTTGTTGGATTAGCAGTACAGGCGATGGATTTCGGAGCTAGCACTTCGGGGTTCGAAGCTCGCTTATATATGCCACTTAATTTTTTATTTATTTGGAATTGAATGCTGTTATTCTACTAAAATTTTGGCGACCGCAAACCACCCTACCCTGCTTTGGGTTCCAATATTCTATTAGCAAGAAAACGAGGACAATGGTTTCACTTTCTTCAATGCAGGGGGTCTTCGCCGAGTCTTCACTTCGTAAACAGGCATGGAGGAACCCTAAGTTGCCTTCACCAAGACATATTCATGAGGAAAGTGACTGATATCGCATTTACCTCCGACTTTTGCAATAATTATTTACAGTCCGTGTCCCCTGCGTCCCTGTATTTGATGTCCCTGAGTCCCCATCCTGCACATCCCCGCGTCCCATACTTGATGTCCTCAAGTGCCTCGTCTCACGTCCCCAAGTCCCGAGTCCCCACACACCCGTCCCAATGTCCCTGTCCCCTTGTCCCCGTCCCACTTTTATACACAGCCGTTTGCACTTGTCCTTTTGGGGATTTACTACCCTTATATTGTTGCCTTCATCAACATTCACGATGCTTGCAAACGTAATTACGGAGGTATAGTTCTGTTCAATAAAGCATTAAGAAGAAAAAGGAAAAGTAGAAATTGAAGATGCTTCTTTCTTGAGTGTCTGATTGCCATTCCCATGCTCTGATCTGGACGGCGATAAATTAAAGCACAAGAGAGGAATGGGTTCACTACATCAACTTTATGAGAGACCAATTTACATGTACTTATAGTAAGCTCTTCCAATCCAAATTTCTATTGAAAAATCAAGCTATGGTACAGTGTATGGAGTTTAAAGCACATAGAGAATCAATCATTGATTTGCTAATGTGTTTACATTGTATCTCTGTGTTATGAATGTTTCGTTGACTGACAAGTGATGTTTAATCCTGGATTGCAAGAAGACCTCATGCTAGCTTAAGTTAATGTAATAAGTTGTGTGTACAGTGTACTGTCAGCATTTTATTATTTGCATTTGACAAAGGAATAATGTTAAGAACAAAGATTTTACATTGTACAGCGGTTCCCAATAATCCGCACCCTCAAAAGGTTTTTTTCTGTTGGTTGAAACTTGAGTCTTCTTGGATGTCAATTAACTGTTTGCATTGTTTTTTGCCATTCTCTGCTAGAGAATGTTCTCTCAGTGTTTCACTGGAAGAGCACCCACATGTCCAATATACACAAACGGATATGATTCATCATAAGATAGAGCTGATTTGATTCTCTTTGATAGCATGACGAATGATAAGAAGTTCTCCAACCTAACAAATCCATATTCACATTCCACTCTGCTAATACATGTCTTTCTTTTCTTTGACTTATTTCTTGGCAGATTTCTCACACCTTGTGTTTTCGTACAATCAAAAATTAATCTTACAAGTAGCTACCTGAAAACCTTTGTATACATGTAGTAAAGAAAGAGTGTTTCAGCTATTTCATTCAGCCATTGTCCATTTTGCTTCAACTTTATAATCCTCCATCTCAGCGAAATTGGAAACCCCTTCATTATCCAAAAATGTTCTTGCCCAACCTTGTCCCCAGGGTTCTCTCCTACCAGTCCCTGCGGAGTGAGAGAGAGAGAGAGAGACCCTGGTTGCGTCTGGTCACGTGTCTCCAGAACAAAATTTTTTCTGAGGGAGGAGCCTTTGTCTCTCAATTTTGTCTCATTCACACAATGATCACAAGGGTCCGCAAGAGCAAGATACATTTGCTAACTCTACAACTATAATGGAAACTATGGAAAATTTCTGCCTAAATGGAAATGCCACTAGATAAACAAGTTAAGAGAAATCAAAACCTTGTGTTCTGGCTAACCAACGACAGCAATGTTTAAATTGAAGGGAAAATCCCTCTATGTTAAACTTGCATTGAAGGTTTGCCTGACAGTGGCTGCTGGTAATCGGGCCGAATCAGTGTACTGCAAAACCTACACCATTAGGGCACATGAGAGCTCTGCTATAATGGTAGTCTTGAAAACACATACATGTACATCTGTTTTCTGTGGCCTCCACAACATAGAAATGGTAATTCAAATCCAGTGCATTTCGATTGATATGAATACCACTGCGCAAATTATTTTTGACTGCACAGGCAGCTAATCCGCAATTTCCTCTGCATGTGCCAAAGCATCCCCGATAGATTAATATCCCGATATTCTGAAGTTCAGTACACTTTCGCTGTCAAAGGATTTTGCAAGGGTTATGTTTTGGCTAGTCATGACCTTTAAGACAAGGTCAGGTACGTAGTTTCATGGCTGCACTTTCCATCTACACGTACTTTATGCTCTGCAGAGACAAATCTCACACTTAATAAATATACCCCTCCCCCAAATCGTTTGTTTGTAATCTCCCAGATTCTAGGAGACACAAAACCAGACCTAACCTGGGTCTCTTGATGGGTGGGAGAGAGAACCTGGGAATGAGGTTCGTCCTTGCCATTTTTTGCTTGTTGAGTGAAATAATTATTTTCTGTTTTAGAGCATGGGGAAAAACAATAGAAACAGTTGATTGATTTTCACAGAACTCAAGTTTCAAGTGATAGAAAAAGACGTTTTGAGGGCATGTGTTATTGGGAAGCACTGTAGTGTACTTCAGGTTTTCGTTATTATTTGTTTTGAGGCCGAAAATTGAACGAAGCTTGGACAGATGTGACAGTGAGTGAATACTTTGATCATAGAGCGGTTTTCACTTGACTGTCGTAAAACCAAAACCAAAGAAAATACACTACCCAACCAAAGAGCGTAGTAAAACCAAAACCAAAACCAAAACCAATCCCTTTCGACAGTCAAGTGAAAACCGCTCTAATCATTTTTCTTTCATTTGCTATTTATTATACAATAGACACTGGCCAATAATAACCTACCAATACTATTTTTTGAAGTCTGGCAAAAGAAAAAAAAATATTGTACAATGGAGGTTCTTGTATTTTGGGGTACTTATTGGTACACTGTAATTTTTTATTTACCTGTAGGCTAAATAGGTTTTTAATTAGGCTCTTAATTTTTATTATTAAGTAGATAATAGATTGTTGACTACCGAAATGAACTTGGGTTTGGTCTTAAAAATACAATATTTATTCACAATATTGTATCCTTATAATGACTCTACAGTTGCACATGTAACAAAGCTGATAACCAAACATAATAATACAGTTTGGTCAGTATGTTCTTGTTATACTAAATTTCACACTGTCGACGTTGCACTCCTTGGTTAAATTGTTTACACTGTATCATACCTTAACTTAAACCCACACATGAGAACCTGCTTGATCTTGTGAATTGGCTGTTAAAACAGGCTCTTGTATTTTGGGATATTAAAGTGGCAAATTTCTGCCAGGAGGTTCTTAATCCCGCACAGGTTCTTATTCGCAGGTGTTTATTGTATTTACATAGAATTGCTCCAAACATGATTGTAATTGTTTCAGTTTAAACATTTTATTCTACAAAATACATCCTGAATCTACATGTACATGTATACTCATGTAAGGTCATGCAAGAAATAATGTAAGCTGTGAAACTCAATCAACATTTCAACAATGTCTTCACTAATATTTAGTTACCTAAGACTTTTGCAATCTCTTGAGGAAAACCCTGTTACCCTTCAGTACTAAGCACCTCTTATTCATGTAAACAAAGTTTATTTCCATAAATGAATGGGTCTAGTTTTGAAGAGTTTGAACTTTTGCTGGGCAACTTGGTTTTCATTGGGTCAAAGTAAAGCAAGGAATGTTTCTAAAATTTGCACTCCAGACATAATAAATAAGTAACTTATAAACTGATTAGACTCGATGATTTAATGATTTGGAAAACCTGTCGTTTCTTCTGTCATCTGAGATCAGGTTCAATTAATACATTTGTTTGTTTTGCTTTGTAAGTTTTGCACAAGCATACATGTAATGCCTTTCAAATACACCTAGCTGATAAGTTTCCTGTAAACAAATGAGCACTGTAAGATGTCTTTCTGAATAAAAATGCTGATAATTCATCTGGAGAACCTTTTTTCCAAAACATTTATTATTTTACACTAGATATCTGTTGAGTTGAGCTGGAATTCAAAACATCAGAATCTTATCAATTGTTTTTCATTTTGTTCATCTTTGCTGTTCCTTTGACCACTGATTTGAAATTACACGCACTTTTAGTATACATGTACTAGCACCTTGTTTTTATCGCAGTTTCTGTTTATCTTAAACCCTTTTGGTAAGCATTCATATATGCTGCACCAAGGAAATCTTGTGTACTGCAGTGGTACCCTGTCTTATACAGCCACCTTGGTAATACGGTCAACTCATTATTACGGCCACTTTTTTTCGGGCCAGCAAAAAGGCCATACATTTTCTTAAAAAAAAGAAAACCCTCATTAATGCGGTTACCTGTTAAAACAGCCAGGTCTTTAAAATCCCAAACACTAGAATCTTCTATAATTTCACCCCATTTATATGGTCACTCATTCGAAATTTAGAAATTTTAAATGCGTGTGACATGTGAATTTCATTGACCTACATGTAGTTAGTAAGCAGAGCCTGTTCTTGTTTTGTTTTTAGACCAAAATGCATTTGTGACGGTTTAATTATGGCTGATTTTTAAAAGTGTTCTATGTTGTGAAGGAAAGTTCCAAGTACTGTTTACAGGTTCTACATTCTGGCTGTTCATTAAAGAGAACAGTTGTCACTCAAGAAGTGTGAATGCAATGTATGGTGTATTTGTCACAACAGCCTCAAGTCATGAAATTTGACCCTGCCCTGGTAATAATTATGGTCACCCCGTTAATACAGCCAATTTTTTTTTACCCATTGGTGACCGTATCAACCGGATTCCACTGTATATAAATAGCACAAAGATTTATACAAAAACATGTAATGCTCACATTGATAGTGAATAAATCAGTGTTTAAGCTTTAACATTTGTACAAGTGTAAACACAACTTTTTTGTCCAAAAATAAGTAAATCTTTTTCTATTTCATTTCACTTATCAAGATGAATATACTGTACTGTAGTTAATGGTCCACACTGTTTTCCTTACATTTCGATCCTTTCATGGTACTGATGAGGAAAATTTATTTAACATTACAGACCCTTTTCTCTTAGAAATCATGTTTTGTTATTCTTAGAACCTTTATGTGTGATTGACCTGAGTGATGTGTTAACCCTTTAAGCCCTAACAGTGATCAGCATCAAATTTCTTGTATAATCAATTATTTTATAATGCAGATTACTTTTTTAATAATTATTATTATCTGCCATTCAGCAGCTAACCCACCAATGTTTTTGTTTTTATAGCATAAAAAGGTAAAGTGCATGCCCTGATTTGTTGAGTTTTGGTTATTTGCCCATGAGTACAGTGCAAGCTGGAGAAAGCTGGCGGGCACTTAATACATGTAAACAAAATTAATGATTATCCCCTCTTTCTGAGGGTTGGTGGGCACTTAATACATGTACAAAATTAATGATTATCCCCTCTTTCTGAGGGTTGGTTTGTCATGCCATAGTTTCTCATGGTAAGGTTAAAAATTCACAGTCAGAAAACACAGACGGAAAGAAGAAATTTAAAAGTTTCTTGTGTTCTTGACGTGGAAGGAAAAAAAAATCAAGTAACTACAAAATAATTTATTATTAATTTTTGCCTATCGAAGGAGTTAATCGTTTTCTCTGTTTTCTTCACAGCAGAGATCAGCACGTCCAGTTGTTAAACAACCAAGATATCTGTAACAAAGTTTTTAAAGGATTTAAGGTACCTGATACAGTGAATTGAGCTTTACAGTCAAAGAATGTCTTGAAATGAGAATTGATTCTTAGAAATCTATAATACAATGTAGGAGTAAGAGTGTTTATGCTGACTTGAAATACTAGACCAAAAATTAAAACAGGTAAACAAAATATTCAATAAAATATTGCTGATAGAGAGGAGGCTGGTCATTCTGTGGATATCATGTACCACTACACCATACAGTGTAATCATGAGTTAACATGTGTACACCTGTACGGGTTGTATTATTGTAGTACATGGTGTAAATTAAACGTAAAAGCTGCTGCTGCAACATTGTAGTAATGAATATTTCTGTGCAAATGCTTAAAGAAACCTTGCCTAATGTTCTCAGTGTTTTTTTATTGTTTATTTACAAATACCCTAACAGATTATAGTGGAATGTTTGTCTGTTCAAAAATTAGCCTTGGGTACATGTTTGACCCATAATGGTTTGGAAAAATGCAACCAAATTCAAAGAAAGGTAATGGCTCCACTTCATGTACATGTATGTAACAACAAAGGAATAGTAACTGTATTAGAGTATTTTTATTCTTCTACAGTTTTTGTAAATGTTGGGGGCAGGGGGTAAACGTTAGTGTTTTAGTCAGCCATGTTGAGTTTTTTTCCCTTATGTGCAGTACAAAGGGTAAGCTGATCCTCTGACAAAGGACAACAACATCAACAACTACAGTAACTAGACTTAATTATGGATGGAGCATTTGAATTTTAAGTGATGGAGAGGGGCCATTTTTAGCCTTCATAGCTGGCGGGATTGAAAGTGTGCACAAAGTTTTGGTAGAGGAGCTGTAAAGCCATGTGGAGAATAAGGAGGAGACGCTCACTTCTTGTGGCTAATTGCCTCAAAAAACTCTCACGCACAAAAACAATCTGGCCAGTTATGCGGGTCGGAGATGTTCAGTCTGCAGAACTTTTTTTCGCCACCCACAACATGCCTGTGAATGATTTTTATTTTTCAGGTAAAATCCCATGAACTATTTATTTTAAATGCAGTTGCATACACATCATTCCCTACATTTCATCAGAAAACTGAAAATGGTTAGAATTACAGCTCACAACACTTACAACTGTACTATAAAATACCTTTTTTATGTGGCAATGCTTGTACTTGTGACTTTTTTCTTTTTCCTCTCTTTTTTTGGATAATTCACAGAGAGTTCTGTTTCAATATTATTTTTCAGTGTCTGATATAATTAAGGTGGTTACCCATGTGTCATGGGAAGTTAAAGGTCACTAAGACCCTCTTAGAACCTAAGTGGCTTGGGGCATGCCCCTCCCTCCACCTCCACCCCCCCCCCCCCCCCCCCCCCTTAGAGAAAAGGAATGAAATCTACAATCCATGACATTTGGTCAATTGAAGGAATAACGTTCACATGTTGTGCTCGACCTCCTTTTCTCTGTTCCTTTCAATGTTTGAACTTGGACAATTCCACCAAAAAATCATTACAAAACAGCACTGGAAGAGGGAAAGGCAGGTACCAGAGCAGTGTAACCCAAGCTGAGTGTCCTTGATTGTCAATCCTCTGAAGTACACTTTCCAACACAGACAAACTTTTAAGCAGGGATTAGAGGTCCTGCGGTTTCGTGATCGGGGGTAAGACATGTCAACATTGATTTTGTTATACATTTCTCCCTCTTAATACAATTGCTTTTTTATCATCAAATGTAGACAATATGGGCAAAGGGGGAAAGTTTTAAAAGACAAAGGTCTTTTTCTTGTGGTCCAGTCGGATTACCACCTCCAAGTCGGGTTGACTGAATCAATTTCTTGGTTTTGCTGAATGATGACTCTTAGTTTCT
Organism: Porites lutea; assembly: GCF_958299795.1. Taxonomy (NCBI): domain Eukaryota; kingdom Metazoa; phylum Cnidaria; class Anthozoa; order Scleractinia; family Poritidae; genus Porites; species Porites lutea. The sequence continues at coordinate 19,716,774 of NC_133201.1, forward strand.
TTAAATGGAATGGCAAGTCTCCATCTTCTCCTGTAATGGGATTTTTTTTGTGTGCTGATGGCAAAGCAGATTTTGCAAATAAATTTCCATATGGTATTGTAAATCTAAGTATTATAGCAACCATTACCAGGTTAGAGACTTTCTCATAGCTTTAGCAGACAGGTAGGCCTTGAGGGGGTGGGGAGGGAGGGATGGAGGGGTACTCCCATCAGTTAGGTTTATAGGTGTGTTGAACAGAATTAACAGGGTATTCTTTAGAGTTGTTCAAACTATCCTTAAAGGAGATAATTATTGTTTTTGGTACTATGATCTTTTTGTAGGATTTAACTACATGAACATGTGTATTTAAAAGAATTGAAAGTGATGATAATTTTCTGTGTGTGGATAATATCGTCCCCCTGCTAGAAGAGGCCTGGCTTTTCCCTGGTCTTCTGCAGCACCAGAGAAAAGAGGCTGCTAGCAGGGAAGATAATTGTTAATACAGCATTACAAGTTATAATGCCAAACAGCTGGAAAAAAGTTGTCTTTTTACCTGTGTATTTATATAAGGAAAGGGTAAGCAAGGCATTAAGTTTTGTTATTGGTTAGTTGTATACATTTTATGCACACTTTCTATCCAACAAGGCCTTTTAGACATCCAGTGCAAGTGACAATACTCAGAGAGGAAACTCTACAAAGAATGAGCTGTCAAAGTGAAATATTTTTGTTTTCTGTTTACAGTCACGTAAATACGGATTTCAAGATTGCAGTGCCATTGAAGAGAAATATCACACAAATTACAAGCACATACAGTTAAGAACAAGTTATTTATGCACAACTGAAACCACTGACCCAGTGCAATGGATTGAACAGCTGTACAATGAAGATGTAAGTTAATCATTAAAAATTAAACTAATACATTGCCAGTGTGGCTTTTACGGACTGTATGTACATGGACACAGTATTTACTACATAGATTTTGAGAAAATCTGATATTTCTGGTTGCTGCCACTTTGAAATGGAGAAGTACCTCTGAATAGTATACATGTACATGTAATTATTGAATATGTTAACGGCAACACACACTTCTAGACTGCATCACTGTACAGCTGCAAGAGACTACTCACCATTAACCCACAAGGTTGTGCTGGTCGGAAGTGGTGGCCGATGGGATTGTATTTGTATGCAGACAATAATTATTTTTATTGGACCGGACGTGTTATAGGCTGGGAGGAGTGCCTACCTTATTTTCATAGATGATTTTTTTTTTGTCTTTTCTAGGGAATCATTAAAAGCAACAGACGCCATCTAAAGCAATTACTGATGCCCTGGTTTTTCCAATGCAGGAGGGAATAAGAAAAAAAAGTAGACAACTTGATGGAATGGTGTTGTACACAAAAAAATCAATAGACTTTGAGGAATGTTTACAAACCAAATAAAGTAGCACAATTATACACTTAATTTAAATAACAATATTGTACTTGCAAATGTACATTGCTTGCTTATAAGCAATAAATTTTCTACAACTTTTGACAGTACATGTAGTTTAATGTTGTACTCTTCTAGAGTTAATGAAGCCGCATGACAAAATATTATTGAAAAACCATAGGGAGATCATAGCCCCGTCTCTGTTTCGCTGTTTGATCTCAATGGCTCCTCTTACTTTTCATCTTTAATTCACTGGCTAACCTTCTGGCCTGTTTTGTCCAGATATTCATGGCAGCGGGAAAGTGTTGCATTTCAGATTTTGTATTTTGAGGCTCTTCTTACCCATATTGGTTAATCACTACCTGGAGTTGTACTTTAAAACAGATTCTGGTTATAGCTTGTGGCCCATCAGACATCTGGTATGGCAGATTTAAGCAATAGGAAACGTTTTCCGCGGTTTTACGCAGGCCTTGCCCAAGGAATTAGCAGGGTAATTCTGCATTTTTTTACACATGGTTTTTTCAGCATATTACTAGTATGAGGCTTACCATAATATTATGTTCTCATGTTATTCGTAATTAGTAAAAAAGGGCTCTTGAAATTAAATATCTGTCTTAACTGACATCTGTTCCTTGTTTGCAGCCGGGCAGGTTACCGTAAGGACTCCGTTTTATACGTGGTTGCTTGCGCGTAGTGTTAGTCTTGATCATAACCATAACCAACAAACAAGTAAAAAAGTCAAACTTACAGCCCAAATAGCTCAGATAGATCCGCGAATATCCCGCGCCATTTTCGAACACAGCTTCTTCCAGAAGTTTTCAAAATGAAAGGGATAGTGGTTCTACTCAACCGATTTTCAAAATTAAAACGGAGTCTGTTCGAGAAAAGGTCCATCTTTCGTTTGCTGCGCGTAGGCATTTTAAAAGCAGTGTAAATTTTCAGAAAATCTCCTTCGAAAGTAGACTGCATACTAACAGAGGCCGTTTTTGCTGTATTTTCCAGTTCAAAGGGATAATATTTACGGCTGTTTTAGTCTCAAATTGCAGGTACGCCATTCTTCAAAAAGCGGCGCGTAGGTTTTTAGAATTTGGCTTTTGGAAAGCAGGAAAGCAAGTTTTATCAGCGCCACCAAGCTTATTGTGAAATTTTCTTAGCCAACTCTTATTCGGATTCGGCGCTTCGCTGAATATGAATAAGTAATGGCGTCCCTACATTCTGCGCGATGGTTTGGAAGTGGTGTAAATAGATCATTTCCGAGCTCCCTCGGGCTTCTGTATCAAAACGAGGGTAAGCGCTCAGCCGTAAGTAAAAAAATGATTTTTCATTCTCATGCAAATAAAACTCATTTTCACAAGAAAGGTTGTGCACTTGGCTTCATTTTGTGAGGATTTTTGTAACTCGGCCTATTACAAGTCACACTTTTGTGTTGAAGTGCTTCTCACAAAAAGCTTTGACTTAGCGTCAACGTTGTGCGATAACACACGTAAAACTGCATATGACGATCTAGCTAAATACAGTTTCAAAATGAACGTTATGAACGGCATGTAAAATATGCCTCGAGTTTGATAATTGGGCGGCTTTCATAATCTCAAGAACACAAAGATTGTTGGTTACTAAAACGAATTAATATTGGAAAGTTTTCCTTGCCATACTGTCTGACTGTGTATGTCAAACTCAGTGGCAAAAAGCAGCCATTAACAATTAAAAATAACACGTTCTGAGGTTAAAACTGTTACATTCATTGGCTTCTCGACCATGCATACGTATTAGTCTGCAATTCTGCACCTAGCTACCCTAGTAAGAAAAGACTCGCCAAAGTGCAAATTAACACTCCTTAAACCTGTAAGAGACAAGCTTGTCTTCCCGAAGATTTTACGACCATTCACCTAAGGGTCGGCTGGGTCTGGGCAGGCGTCACCCGAACAAAAGGTTTATTCTTTTTAAAACCTTGGCGCGTAGAAATCTTCCAAGATTTGACAAAATTTATTTTCGGGAAAGTAAAGAAATCCCAGGGTTTTCTAAAATAGTTTCGCTCGGGAACGAGCCAGGGCAAGAGAAAACAAGACAAAATCGAAGCAAACAACAGCGCTAAAGAGAATAGCCAGTGTGGCAGGTGCAAAAAGGGGAGGCGGAGGGGAGAAAAGCGTGAAAAAGAAAAGGGAAGGGAGAGCCTGCTTTTTGTATTCCGCCCACCAATTTTCATACTAATCCGATGACGACAACTGTAAATACATGACCAATCACAAGCAAGGGGGCGCTTCCCAGCATGGTCCAAACTGAATATTACTTTGTTTACCGGAACGAAGAAAATACGACATTTTTACTGTTCTGGCTCCCGCAGTAAACATGACAAACAGTAACCAGTTTCGTGTGAATACACAAAACTTTTGGTCTTGCCTCATCAAACACAATTTTTTGTTTGGGGAAGGGGAAAATGCGATTAATCTCATCGTGCTATGTTTTAAGAAATTCGTTAATTTTCTAATACACAAATTTCCTCTTAGCCTTGGCAGTAGTGGATCATGTTAATCTTTTCTATCCCAGTTTGCAGTTTATTGTCACTTCTTTGGTGTTACAGGTTTCTGATTTAGCAAATCATATATTTAATTTCTCTTTCATTTCAAGCTTGATATTATCTCAAATGCAAAATAACGACTCAAAGTCTTGCAAGAGAACTCGTTTTTATTCACTATCCCTACAGCAAAAATACAACCTGCACTCGCAAGGTAGGTAAAGGCGCACCAAGGCTATGCATATGCACCTAGGCTTAAACGGGTTGAGCTAAATGCGGTTTCTGTAGCATGCAGTAACTCCCCCCCCCCCCAAATCCCCATGGAGAGAATGCTAGTCCATGGTAGGTTTACGCATGTCGCTGGTGCCAATTTATAAACCAGATTGACCAAGCCTCTAACATGAGCGGTAAGCATACTCTAAAATGAGCAAAGAGGTCCCAAGACGACGCCTACTGTTCAGAATAACTTAAGGACGTTTATTAATTATCCTTTGCTATAACGGGTCTTGAACATATTCTCCTTAGCCTGACTCATGCACCCTCTAGAATGCCTTTCCCTTAATACTAATAATTACTATAATTTCTTTAGGGGTATCAATACTTTACAACAACATCGAGGGTGTCTTTTATGACCCGAAAAAAGAGACGCTTGGCATCTCTTACGACCCCTCTTCTTTCTTTAGAGGAAGCCCATATTGTGTCTTCTTTTAACATCCCCCCTCCCACCACCACCATCACAAACACGCACCCTCGACTTCGAAATGCTATATGGCGTAAAATCTAGCGTTTGTTTTTCACACGTGCATTGGGACTACGGACACGCTCATCTTACGTGTACAATTTGATCTGGCAAAGAGACTACCCCGTGGACTACGACAACCGCTTTTCCACTGCACTTGACTTTTTTTTAATAATTTTGCCTCTTTTTGTATTCTTTATTCGCTATTGTTGTTCTTGCTATGAACTAAGGTGCTTTTTAAAAAAAATAGATCAGATGTGAAGTGACTACCTTTTTTCAATATTCTCGAGAATTTTAGTGCAAATGAACGCGAACAAATTTTACGAGAATTCCTGAGAAACCCTGGGATTTTCTGGCCAGGTCAAGAGAATACAGGCAATTTTGAAACCAAACACAACGTCAAAGGGAAAGGCAACGACAGCAGATCGAGAAAGGCGACGAAACCGCATGAATACGTTAGGAGATGACAAAACGAGAAGCAGAAGCACGTTCCGCTTTTTCAAAAAAATAGCGCCGACCGAATTTAAGGAATTTAAGGTGTAAGGAAAAGGTACCATTTTTGGTACGAGGAACGGAGAGTGGGGCTTTAGAAGCGGGGGGGGGGGGGGGGGGGGGGGGAGAGTCAAACCTAATTTGTTTATCGCCTGGGGAGAGTTAGCTTTTCTTTTTAGACAAACTGACTACCTCGCTCCCTTTTTCATCCAATCTATATCACCATTTAGTGACACACCCAGTTCCACTTTGTTTTTGGCTAAGTTTTTTGTTTACGTCACCTCTGGCTAAAAATTTGATCGAAAGGATCAAACAGCATTGTCTTTGAAAATAGCATCTGGTGGATCAAACAGCATTGTGCTTCAAAATAGTAGGAGAATTTTCATTGATATGCTGCACCTCTATGGCACACGCGGGGAATACTAAGATATGGGCGAAAATAATTTCTCGTATGCGAAGAAGTGCATAACCGGGTTTTTGTCGCTGAGGGGAGGAGGGGGGGCGGGGCAAAAAACGCAAGTATATATGCCCCCTCGGGGCATGAACGCATAGAAAAGCGACCTGATCAGTGATCCTGGTGTTGGCAAAGCATTTAAATACCACACTCAATACCCAGGGGTAATGCAAGGGTCCCAGGAGGGAAAACGTGCGAAATTATGGGGCCCGCGTGCCCATTTCGGAGCAAACATATCAATGAAAATAGCATCTGATATATAAATCACAGCTTCTCAATCCCTCTACAGAGGCCAAACTACTTTATCAAGTTGATAAAACTAATTTTTTGCATTTCACTCCCCACCACCGCAACACCACAGTTTCTGTATTTGGAAGCTAAACCCTTCATTCAAAATCAGTGTTCACTTGGTACTACACTACGTACCTCTCAGAATCAAAACATTCAATGCGTAATAAGTTCCAATCTAAATGTTCTAATTTAAAGCCGCCCCTGTCCTTTCTTTGCGTTTTGCTTTTTTGACTTGCAAGGCGCTAAAATGCTGTCAACTGTCTCTCAGCATTAATTAAATATGGTCGTTTCTTCGATAATTTTCTCTTAGCTAAAGCTGGCGATATAAGAGAAGCTCGGGCTTCCACCTCTGCCTGTCTTGCAATATTTGAACTTCACGGGTCCGTTTTAAAGGGCTGGAGTTGAGTTCACTGAGTAGTGAAGAAGGATGCTAAATCTGAATTTACGGCATATCCATAAGATGGAAACCTTTCGTCCAGTGAGAATAAAAAACGCGTCACGTTAGATAGAAAACAATTACTGTATAGTTAAAAAACGTAAGACGATTCACTGAAAAACAAAAGGAGTTGCTGCTTCCTCTCTTATTCTCGCTTTATGACCCTGGGTTAACTTAATTCACTTCCAGTGAGTAAAATATTGGATGGTATAAAGAGGCAATTCAAGAAAGGAGAACAAGTTTTTAACTGGCCGTTTTTATGCTGGAGACGTTAAAGTCGTCTGGTGTAAGACCGGGACGCATAAAAGTAGAGGTACACATTTTGAACAAAACAGAGTTTTCTGAAAAGAACAAAACACTGAGTAGACTCTTCCCAGTCGTTTTCGGACTGTTTGGGCATATAAATTCGTCCCAGTTTACGCCGTCCAGTTTATAGGCTAGGCCCATTTAACGTCTGAGGCGTTAAAGTCGTTTGTTAATGAGTGCGTCTAAACAACGCACTTAACAGAAGACGTTAATGTCTTAGGTCGCTGTAGTTCGACGGTTTATTCTAAATGAGTTCCCTTACCATACGCGACATGATACTTTGCACATTGCTGTCCAACCTTCCCTGAAAGCTATCAACTGTTTTTGACAGACGCATTGTGACGAAACACTTATCTCACGTATTGAGTTAGGTCTGGCCAAAAAGCTACACCAACTGCCTCTCCACTTGATTTTCCTTTATTTTTCTTTCTCCCTTGTATCTCTGTTGTACGTTGTTGTTACGAAAACACAAACTTTTCTCTGGCAATCACGAGCGAGTAGATCTAGTTCTAGTATTCGGGTACAACTTGGGATCAATAGAAGGATGCTGTATTCTGATGCGAAAGTGTTTTTATACGTGTTCCTAATTTTTGAGTAAGATGTGTACCAGCCCCAGAACCATAATGTGAAAATACTTTGCTGCTATTATTTATCTTTACCAAAATAATAATTACGGTTCAATCAATCCGTTCTTTAAGGAACATTTGTTAAAATGCTTTAAGAAAAATCAGCTTTATTAGCCCAACGACACCTTAAAGCAATGACTGAATTTTCAAATTCCCACACACACCAACATCAAAGCACGATTTTATAGGTAGTACTCAAAGTCTGGCAACTCGTTGTAGTTTGACCATGGAGACGGTGGAGTTTGCGTTAAATTTCGCTTCAAGGCAAGCAGATTTTGCTCTTCCATCGTGCTAAATGAACCTCCCAAAATTTTAATAAAAAACGCAGTATTTGTAGAAATTGAGTGTAGTCTACTTGGTTATTTTATTAAAGGCTATAGATGAGTACAAAAAAAAAAAAAAAAATGAGCGAGACGGGATATGGAAATTATACCGAGTGATATATTTCCGAAACCTGATCTTGATTCTGATTGATAACGGTATGACCAATAGTTATTACTCGAGCCAGTTACGAATTTAATTAGGGCTATGGACACAAGATTACAAAACCGTGGCTGAAGCCATTGCCACACGTGCGTTATTTGGTACCATGAGAATTTACAAAATAGAAAGATTATGAGACCTTTGCAGTCTAAACGACGCTCAACGATTGCTCCAAAATGAAGTTTTAGTCTAAAAAACTAGGCAGCCATAGGAACATTCAGTAACAAATCTAAACTCACTCATTTTCCCATTGGTAGCGAGGAGGGCGTAATCCTCGGAATTCGTATAGGGGTGTGCTGCACGATTCTCCAATTCGCGAGCCTGTTTCATATGTCCTTTTTAACACCCGTTTTCAGACCTATAGCTTCCTAAAATCTATAACCCTTATCACAAATAGCTTTTTGACGTTGTATTCGGTTTGCAAAACCATCAACTAATTGTAGACCTTGTCCTCTTGAAATCAGCATATATTTTAAAATGTTTGATATTTAACAGTATTTAACACTGAACATTGATTCATGCACAAAATTCTAGACTAAATCAAATCAGTGATCAAATTGCATATCGTGCCGTAATGAATACATCATGCTTATGCACTAATCAATCCCTGCATGGCGGTTATATGGAGAATAATAGAACAAAACAATGATAACAAACTGAATAGAAATACATAGACTAAACGTATAGATACTATAAGACTAAACTATTGGTTCCTAAAAGAAGGTTATTTTTTAAAGTGCTACGAGCAGATGCTGAGATGACAAGCGTTATACTTCTCCATCACCAAAAAAATGATGGAAAATTAGGTAATTTATCTGGAAACAGCGTTCATTTGGCATAATGTATTCATTATAAGTGTGAAAGCGTTTTTTTTTCTATATGGTGATTAGGTGACCTACAAAACACATAAATTATTGCCCATTTGCCACAAAGGCAAGCAATTAACATCAATATAAAAGGTAAAATACGGTATGCGAAAAAATAGCTCTGAACAGACGTGCAAACAATAAGAGCACCCTTCTATTAAATTTTTGATTTTGCATGCATCGAATCAAGAGAATAACTCTTTTAACTAAATGGCTTTCTTAGCCATAAATGTACAGCTATTGTAGGTCTGCAACTCCTTGAGTGTCCGAGCAGTAAAATAAGTCCTGTAGCACAATACAGGGGATTGTGAATCCACCTGTAGCACAATTCATGGGATCGTGACTGTCTAGTGGACCATAAGTACTCCATTCGCGATCAAAGAAGGATTGCGAAGACTTATTGCGGCGTATTAAGTAGAGAGGTACGTTTCTGAGGACGAGAAATTCAAGGCCACCTTTTATTTCTAGGTGTCAGTGGAGGGAGAGATGGATGCGGCGAACGTAGGAAAGTTGACACTTAAACGATTTGACGGGCTGCATTTCATCCCCACCATAAAGTTATATAAGTTTAACAAATGGCTTTGCCAGCTTGTCCAGTTTTGTTATAACACAAAAACTGCGAGAGCGTCCTTTTTCGGGCGTAGGCTATAACACCAGGAAAACCTTAAATTATTTCCTCATTTCGGAAAGAATTAACTTCAAATGTCAGCGAAAAAAGTAGCAGCTCAAAATCTTAATTGATAGTAATTGCTTATGGATCCATTATTGAAATCGCTCAAAGACCCGAAAATACTAAAGCAAGTAAGAACAAGACAAAGTTTTTTTAAAGTACGATTTAAATGTGCAATGTCAATTGCTAACGTGCCTTGCCTCGATCTATTTAAGGATCCAAGGCTCGTCACTCGTACAAGAAAGAAAGACGCCATCAGGGCAAAATAAGAGCACGATCTCTTATGTACGATAAACGCTTAATTAATTAATTAAAGCACGATTTTCGGTGTTGCCTACATTAATGCATAGTGTGGCAATTCGTCATAGTTTGACAACGGAGACGATGGAGTTTGCGATAAATTCCGCTTCAGTGGAGGTGTATTTTTGTTCTCCCATCGTCGTGCAAAATGAATCTCCTCGAATTTTAACGAAAGAACGCGGTATTTGGAGGAACTGAGCATAGCCTGGTTGGTTACCCATTAATAAGGGCTATCAGTGGGCACAAAATGAGCGCAATGGTTAATGTTAAAGTTTATACAGACCGATATTTTCGAAAAGTCGCTCTTATTGTGATTGATAACGGTATGAGCAATAATAATAAAGCGAACCAGTAAAGGCTCCTTAAGATTACAAAACACTGAAATAGTTACCATATAAGTTGTCGGTTACATTTGTTAACTTGGGCATATAATCATAGAAAGATTATAAGCTAACAAGGGCAATGCAATGTGAACGACGTTCAGCGATTGCTCCACATGTGATTGCTCAAGTGAGGTCGATGAAGTTTTAGTTTAAGAATTAAGCTAGGCAGATACAGGAACACACACTGTCTCGTAACACCCAACCTTAAAGAGTCATTATCGCCCACAGGCTCTTTTTAGCCTACTGCACCAATTTTGTAATATTTGAAACAGCAACTAAGAAGGGTATTTTTATATGCGGCCACATGCGCCTTGTACTAGAAACTAACAGTGAGTTTAATTCTGCAATGTATCAGCATATACTGGCACCAATATGTGTCTTAGCACAGTAATACTGTTACTCATGTTATTCAGAATAAGCAATAATGAAAGAAACTACTAATCGCCCCATGTAAGGCAATCAGGATTTCAGAATCCGAGAATTTTTGTTGGAGGAATCTGGAATCCTGGGCTTTGGAATCCGAAATACAGCTCAAGGAGTCCGGAATCCCACTAACGATTGGAATCCAGAATTCAAGTTCCACTGACAAAAACTGGAATCCAGTACCTGGAATCCAGAATCCACAGCGTGGAATCCAGAATTCAAGACTGTCGTGGATTTCCTTATATGGGGTGATACTAAACACTTTAAAATGTGTATTACCCTACATCTTTTCGTTTTGCACTGGTGTGTAACTATCCGGCTTTATGTTCCTTGTACGCTAGCCGCGTAGGTTTTGAAACCGTACGGATTCTTATAATTATCTGTTGTTGCTTTCGCATACAAGTGTTGTAGTCTTGTTAATAAGTAACAGACAATGCAAAAAAGATTCAAACTTACAATATCCCTAGCCTAGATAGCTTGGAAAATACCCCAGGCGGAAGCTGTTCGATTTTATTGTTCTGTAGGTACCTGCAAGAATAAGTTTAATTATATCATGACTGCGTATTTCATGACAAAGAATGTTCAGTGAAAAACAACCTTATCCTAGTCTATTTTACTACTATCGTTGTTGCTGTTGCTGTAGAACTGACCTCTGCATGTACTGGTAACTTTTCATGCGTGCATTGAAAACTGGTCATTTTTTAACCAAAACTTGAAATTATGCGTTATATGGGATTTGGAATGTACTTACACCCAATATTTCCCACCCTGAGGTAAGCTAGCTTTTAGTTTTAGATTAACATAACGAACCAACAAGCTACATTCAAGTAATTCGCATAAATCCAAGGTTTTAAAGAACTGTTTTGTTGAAACTAGGAAACGCATTTAAAAGACAGCCAGTCAACAACAACAACAACAACAAAAAAAGGTTTGAAAGGCATGTTTTAGCGGGCTACATAAGCTGCATAAGTTACACATTTGCTGTTAGGTCCTCTTTACAGAAAAAAAAAACATTGATCTTAAACGTCGACGTTGCAAGAAACCAGATGTAAAACTGAAATAGGACGATCCAATTAAATCCAGTTGTAAAATGAATTTGTCTTGTGCAACCATCACTCAATCATTTAATCCAGGCAGCAATTTGCAATTGTTTCTCCAGAATTTTCAAGTTTTAGCTGATAGCAATTATAATAACTAAATGTAATACCTAAGTTGAAAGAGTTTTAATTGCGTACAATAAAGAAGGGGGCAGGAGTCTTGGTGGTAGCTACAATCGGCGACAAAATTAGTTGAGACACTTAATTCGCCCTAAAGGGGATTTCTGACGTTTTACTGACTTCAAAAGGGGAAAATTAGGCTTTTCCTCCCCCATTCCCTCCATGCAATGTTGTGCCACTGTTCGAGCTACCTTTAGAAAACAACAGACATCCCACCTTTGAATGGAGGGGAGGAGGGAGGGGTGTGGATTCTTTTGTTCTCTGAAGTTACCCTATTTGCGTACAATGCCTCAACAGTTTTGTCGCCGATTGCAGTCCAGTAATAGATTTATCCTTCCTTGATGACCATGACAAGGGATAATTATAAGACCTCATCGTGAGAACTTAGAACTTGACAGAAATGTCCCGGAAATTTCCCGGAAATGGGCCATGGGTACGCTTAGAATTGACTAGGCCACGAGGTTGGAAGCGAACTCATATCGTCATAGGTTTATGCGATGCCTCTTTCGTGTCTGGCTAATATCAAGGCACTGTTTCAGTACAGCGGAAACAATTCAAACGGTTGCACCTGCGCACGACCTGCCCTTCTCATCCATTTTTGATTTACTCAGTATGTTGTTTTCAGGTCCGGAAGTAGCATGTAACTGGAAATGAAATTATTGCCTATTGACGAACTTTTCGTGATGACTTTTTCGTTTTTAATGCGATGGCTCCGAACTTTGCGGGGAACAACAGATATCATTCAGCAATAAACAAAATATTTTTTGCAAAATTAGCGCTTAAGTAGACCCTGCTGTTTAAGCAAAATCGTGTCTAGTAAAAAACATTGCTGATATTTTTGACTGCAAATTCTAGTATCGGCTTTTATTGATATAACAAATATACCAGAGAAATTTCAGCGTAATTGTTCGAGCGCTACTCCGTAACTAAAATTCGTTCAAAATTCAGCTGTGACATTGTTTTGGAATTTCAAAAAATGTATTTCCCTGAGTTAAAACGAGCCACCACTTCGAATTTTCGGGACAAGTAATTCCAGTGTTTGCCTATTCTTAAACCAAATCCGATTGTCAATCGGTATATTCTTTAAAACGAACTCTTTAGTTTCAGAAGCACTATAAATTGCTCCAAACTTTGCTCTGAAGTCGAATGACTTGTTCCTCAACATTTTTGAAATATTTCGGCTTAGCAGTATTGGCTGAAACTCCTGTTACATACATTTTGATGTATTGCGATGCATCTTCAACGGCTTTTACTGCTGTACGTTGCCTCCAATTCAAAAAAGACATTGGTTTTGTAAGCTACTCTGCATCAGATAGAACTGTCGAGCACCTTTGTTCATGATTACCCTCCCGAAAGCAAAGCCAGACACTTAACATAAACCTGGAGACAGAGATGTTGGACTAAACTTGAATGTGTTAACACAAGCTGTAAAGAAATTACATGCAAACTGTAATCAAACTGAAATAATCAAACGAAAAAGTGCAAAGTGACCACAAGCATGTAACAACGTCAGCTTAGAATGATTCCCCTCTCAGTAAAAATCTCACCCTTTTAGTGCCATATCTCCATGACAATTGTCAATGGATTTACAGTGAAAACAATAATTAACTGCTGTTCTTATGACTGCAGTAAGTATGAGAAAAACCTTTTGAATTTTAAGCAAGAGAAAACCAGCAAAGAGAGTCAAACAACGATAAGGACGGGGGGGGGGGGAGGGGGTGGAAGGGGATTGTGTTCCACAGATATCGAAGGGAAGCCCATGGTAAACCGCTGTTTTGTTGAGCTTAACGCGAAATCATAGGCATCAAGTGTTCATGTCACAACTTGTCTCTGATTGGCTCAGCAAATCATACAGTGTGACAAGGGGTCACATACAGGAAGTAACCCGTGAAAGGAAGTGAACTGGTTTATTCTCCCTAAAAGGATTACTGGTAAAAACGGGTTGTCACATTAACTTTAACTTATCCTGTTGTATAAATTAGCTTCTTATATCTTAGTTTGTTTCTTCTTGTTTATGTTCGTTATTGTTGTTGTTCTTGCTAGAGTGCTTTGAAAAAAAATAGATCGGATGTGAAGTTACATATTCCATATTTATTGGGCAAGATTGAACTAAAGGAAATATGCCCACAGGATAAAAAAAAAGTTTCAAAACAGAACGGGTTTATGTCCAAAAGGGAAAGGCACGAACGGGATACTTGGATTCATGCGGGGAGCCCACCCAAGGGAAATAAAAAAATTTGAAATACATACATGACAAAAAAACTAATTGACATGAAAAATCTATTAGTTGTAAAAGAAGAAATCAAATTGTAGTAAAAATTCTAATTGTAATAAGTTGCAGTCTAATTGTAGAGAAATCTAATTGCAGTAAAAATCTAATTTATAACTTATAAAGCAATTTAATTTAGTGAGATGGACCATGAGCAGACCAGATCCACATCAAAAACACTCATTAAAAGAGACTTTTCAAAAGAGGTTCTTCAAAAATGATTAAAAACAGCTAAGGGACGTACGTAAAACTTCTAGGTAAAGCTACGTTGCACATGTTGTTCCACAGTTTTACAATACGAATAAAGTATAAAGCTTGAAAAGTGCAAATCTTACAGGCCGGGACAGTAAGAGTAACAGCCAGTAGAGCTCAGTAGGCTGGCCGCAGCGCCTACGTTGTTAAAGGTTACATAATATGTAATGTCTACATCAATATATACTAGTACTGGCTGTACAAGTGTAAAAGAAAATGAGATCATTGATTTCTCTATCGTAAGGCAATGCAAGCAGTGTCTCCCCATATGACATTTGGCCAGTCATCAAACTTAAAATCCATCTGGTGGCACGCTTCTGAACTTGTTCAACCTCAAGTTTTAGTGACTTCTGAGTGGGAGATCCGGGATTTCTGTAGCGTAACAAAGGTGGGGTTTGATAATTGCTTGATACTTATAGAGACTTTCTTACTGCCACTTTAGTTAACATGGGACATGATCTCTTTAGCAAACCTAGAAGTTTTTTTGCTTTTGCTGTAATCAGGTGTAAATCATGAGAGGACACAGAGGCTTTTTACTGGAAGTACAATCCCACGCAGGGATGTTTTCTCCGCTGGCAGATAATCCGACTTAATCCCATTTAATATGTCGCGCTCCTGGAAAGTGCGAAAATTTTCTTGTCGTGTATTAGATTTCAGATACATTTTCTTAATCTTCATTTCGCGCCAGAATAAATTAGTTTGCGCGCAAAGCACTCCTGAAAAAATCACAAGGTTTGTCCCACTTCGAGTCCACCTTCTGGAGATACGCCGGCTTGGTAGCTAGAATACATTGCCGAGGCGAAGATCTGGCATTTTTTTCCTCCTCGTCGTATTTTCTCCACGACAAATGTTTATATTTGTGGTGAGAATGCAGCGCATATCGGTGGATTTTACTTCATGCGGCTTGCTACCTGTGAAAGAAGAGTGCCGGATTTCATCGTTTTGTCCATGTTTACTAGTGTTGGCGAATGTAAGGTAAATGAACCGACAACTGTAAGGTAAGAATTGAAGTTCTAAATTTGTTACTCGGCGAAAAATCGTGGAATTGGAATTCGTGAAACTCGTGGGTATTACCTCTGTTACCTAATGTCATGCGATGACTCCTCGCTTTTTCGATGCGTAACACGGATACAAGAGATAACTTTCTTTCGCAAAGTGAAGTATAATTTACTTAACGAGACCATTTGACGAATATTTCTAGTTATATGCTTTATTTACATTTGCTTGGCTTATTCAGGCTACATGCCAGGAGTTTGATGACAATGTTTGTGTGCTATAATTATGCTGATAAGTTTTTGCACCTTTATATTGAAACCCATGTAAGCCAAATGTTTCTAACCTCTAGCAAAACACTCTTCTATTGTGGAGGAACTGTTAACGTCTTTCGGGGCCCAATATGGTGTCAAATTTTTAGCGGGAACAAAGCTTGATTTTTGGCCAAACAGACTATAGCTTTTTTGTCTCTGAAGAGAGCGCGAGGCAAACGTCCGTCACAGAGCGCAGTGTAACCCAGTGATTCTTTAGGTAGAGCTTACAAACATAGGCTGCACTTTAGGTGGCACACCCATGGGTGCAGTGTAACCCAGTGATTCTTTAGGCAGAGCTAACAAACATAGGCTGCACTTTAGGTGGCACACCCATGCGTGCAGTGTAACCCAGTTATTCTTTAGGTAGAGCTAACAAACATAGGCTGCACTTTAGGTGGCACACCCATGGGTGCAGTGTAACCCAGTGATTCTTTAGGCAGAGCTAACAAACATAGGCTGCACTTTAGGTGGCACACCCATGGGTGCAGTGTAACCCAGTGATTAGGCAGAGCTAACAAACATAGGCTGCACTTTAGGTAGCACACCCATGGGTGCAGTGTAACTCAGTGATTCTTTAGGTAGAGCTAACAAACATAGGCTGCACTTTAGGTGGCACACCCATGGGTGCAGTGTAACTCAGTGATTCTTTAGGTAGAGCTAACAAACATAGGCTGCACTTTAGGTGGCACACCCATGGGTGCAGTGTAACTCAGTGATTCTTTAGGTAGAGCTAACAAACATAGGCTGCACTTTAGGTAGCACACCCATGGGTGCAGTGTAACCCAGTGATTCTTTAGGTAGAGCTAACAAACATAGGCTGCACTTTAGGTAGCACACCCATGGGTGCAGTGTAACCCAGTGATTATTTTAGGTAGAGCTTATAAACATAAACTATACAGGTGTACATCAGATGGCAACAAGTTTTCCAGTTAAAACTTTGTCATAAAGTGCTACACCGTGGCACTTAGACAATTTCTTTATCGCGCGCTTGATACATTGTTTTGACGCACAATTGATAGTCAGGAGAAGTCGTATTGTCTAAAATCATAGCAAAAGACAAATTTACACACATCACAGAGGTAAGGTAAGGTAATACACGGTATTTCCCTTAGGTATATTTACATTCAAGTATAGAAATATAACCAGATAAAAACTAAAATAATAACGATATAACAATAAAAAACCTGCTTCACATTTAGGCCTCGTGTAAAGATGCATATATCTAAATTAAGGTTTTTTAATTTTCCTTTAAAAAAATTATTGCCGCACCTTCAGAAACAAGCTGTTCTACAACACTCTTCCGTTATAAGAAAGGCTTCTCTTTTAAAATTCAGTGCGGGGTTCTGGAACAGCGAGCTTGTTTGTATTCATGCATTTTCTGTTAGGTTATAAGCGATTAAATCGCATGCAGCGACGAACAAAACGCGAAGCCGTCAGATATTCTAGAACCGTGTTATTTTCAGTGCTGTGCATTATTATTGCTTAACTAGCTAACTACTAATGTATTAATTTTTCCGATCCATTTTTTGTTTCATCTCTATTTTCGCGGCTTTTGCGATACAAACTAAATTCATTTTTAGTTGTGATGGCATTACACTGCTTAATCATGACGGCTTTGGAAGAAACTTAATATATTGCGCTTCGCGATTTCGCAAAATTGCTGCGAGAATTAAAATATATTTTCTTCCAGAAAAGTGTTTTCACGCTTCTTTCTCTAGTCAATTATCTCGTTTTCTAAAGGTCCTTGAGAACTGAATAAGACAAGATTTTATTACCTACAACCTACAAACCTGATTTATTTTGACCACATCGAAACAAAACTGGAAAGAAAAGCCTTTTATTTTTGCCGGCTTCGGCCTGCCGACGCGATCGTGTCTGGTTTGCTTTCATGATGTCATGTTCCTGACAGAAGGGTGTCGGGAAAAACACCTCGCGCTGATCATACGTGACAAAATCCGCCGCGCCTAAGGGCCGAATCGCACTAGAGCCAGACAAATCAAAAATTGTTTATTTTATGTCAAAAATCTGTCAACGCTTGACTTGTCCTAATGCGATCGCGTATTTTCGAGTTAGCCAAATATTCCGAAGGACAGCCAAACTTCAAAGGCTGCGATGTCCTGCTCCGAGGCAGGACAAATGGATCAAACAACCGAGAATACAATAGCTGGTGTTTGTTTTTTAATTAAGACGTCAAAAATGATGAGTACAACGTGATCTTTGGTTTTCGCGCGTTCTTCACTTTGCAAGATGTCGGACCAAAACAGCCCGCCAAACAGCTTTCCATTTTGCTATCCTCCGGGTTATTTCTTCCAAAACTTTTATGATTCGTATCCATATCGGAATTCCACGACCTCGATGCCCCATGCTACTACCAGTAGTTCTCCGCCAGGACAGAGGAGTAGCAGTCCTCAGTCGGGAAGTAGTGCTAGTGGAACTAGCACTCCGACATGCGAGATTGCCAGCACTTCCACTGAAGGAAACACGAAGCAGGACAAGAGACAGGGCAAGACAACGCAAGACCGATGGACAGAGAACCAGGTGAAATACCTTGTGGATCTGTGGGAGGCGAATATATCAAGGTTGGAGAGCCAACAGTCGAGGAAAGTGTGGGGTGAAATCGCCACTAAAATAAACGAGCAATTCGACCTAGCGCGCCTTCCAAGTCAGTGCGAGAGAAAAATTAAGCACTTAAAAAAGAAGTACAAAGAGGCCAAGGACTGGAATCGATCGCAGACGGGAGGAAATAATGAAACCTGCGAACATTTTGATGTCTTTGACCGCGTGCTCGGAGGCAGGGATGTTGTTACTCTGAAGCACGTGCGGGAAACTGCAAATGCAGCAGCGAAAAATAAGGAGAAATTGCCTGACTCGCCTGCTGGTGACGAGGAGGAGGGATATACCTCGGATCAGGCAGAGGAAGCCCTTCAAGCAATGGGAATCAAAGTCAAAAGCAGGAGCGAGAGGAAGAAGGGAAAAGGAAAGGGAAAAGGGCGCAAGAGAAGCCTGGAGAACGACGATTCTGAGGATTTTGCTAGATTTACCGAGAGAGTGGAGCGCCAGGGTGATAGATTGGCAAATGCTGTAGAGCAAATGCAAGAAATGCAACGAGAGCAAACTCAGGCCATGACTGGTTTCCTCGCTGCTCTGACCAAGGCTATAGAAAAAAATTAAAGGCAACAGTTTTCGTTTATCCTTATTCACTTATCCTGCTTTGTAAACAATTACTCTGAAACTGCAAAGAGACAGTAGTTCAAAGCAATGCTATATTCTAGCGTTTATAAGTTTTCGTTCCAGTTTTTTTACAAAGTCTATATGATCAAGAAAACACGAACAGAACGAAAATAGCTCAAAACAATATGTTATTGTTAAGAGATCAATGATAAATAAAATCACATGGCAATGTACTCTTTTAGTAGTTCTCTGATATCGTCGCCATCCCTCAAAACATTTACATCATTATCATTTCCTCCGTCGTCGTCGCCATCATCCCATTCCCATTCATCGCCGGCATTAATGCAGAAATTGTGTAAAACAGCACATGCTACAACTGTATCACTCACAGAACTAACCCCGCTTTCGATTTGCTTTGTCAAAATACGCCAACGACTTTTCAGAATTCCAAAGGCGCACTCCACGGAAACTCTGGCCGAGGAAAGTTCCTCATTAAATGCAATTTCGTCGGGATCTTGCGTTCCTTCAGGGTAAACTTTTTGTAACCAGGGAGCCAAAAAATAAGCGCTATCGGCCACCAAATATGGACCAATCTCTCGGCCGAGAACATTCATAGTAGGACCAGTCAATAATTCTTGGTTCTCGCATCGTCTGTAAAGGCGACTGTTCCGTAACACGCGTGCATCGTGCAGGGATCCTGGAAAGCCAGCTGCTACATCTAGGAATCTTTTCTTGCCATCAGCCACGGCTTGGACGATTATATCGTAGCGCTGGAATCGACTGAAGTAGTCGACTCTGCTGTCAGTAGGGGCTTTGATCGTGACATGTGTGCAATCAATTGCACCAGCCACATTTGGAAGATCAGAAAGCTCTTCGAAAGTTTCCCTCGTTTCAACAACTTGAGCTTCAGTTTCAGGGAATTTGATATAATCATGTTTTATAGAAACCAGTCCTGTAACGACGTCTTCGACGGCCTCGATTACTGTCGTTGTCCCAACGTTAAAACCAGGCCCAATCGAAACGTATGTTCCTCCATGAGCTAAGCGCGTGAGCCCAATTGCCAATACCTTTTCTGGCTCAATACACCTTCTAAAACGAGTGTTTTGTCTTGTGATGTATGGGCGAAGGACATCCAAAAGCAAACGAAAAGTAGCTCTTCTCATTCGAAGCTGTTTCCTGAAATATTCGTCTGGGATTCTTGGGTCATTATAATGAATATCAAACCATGAATCGGCGGGTCGAGGGAGAACCCAAAAGTACGGATGTCCACGCCGATTTCGTCTTCGCCTTCGAATCTCGAACAATCTCAGAAAAGCTCTCCCCTCTAGTTGAAATTGAGCAAGAGACAAAATTATCAGCATCATCCTCAGCTGAGCGTACATCTGAAATTGTAGGACAAATGCTGCAGCTACAAAAAGCAGAAAACGTCTTGGGATCATGTTGTTATGAAATATGATTTCCCGCCAAGTATTGGATAATGGAAAGGTCACAAGTGTGACGAAATGTAAACATTTCGGATTTGTCCAACGTAAACAAAACGTTAGTGCGATGGAGCGTGGACAACAGACAAATTGTCAGCGGACAAACTTAAAGCCAAATCCTGTGGAGTTTGCCCCGGGACATTCGAAATGTCTGGCTCTAGTGCGATTCGGCCCTAAGCTAATGAAGAAAAGTCTAAGGAATTGTATGGAGCCTTTCGGGATACTTACAGTGCAAGCCCTTTGTGTCTGAAATAACTATACCCAGATCCTTCTCCTCATGCACACGCAGTAAATTGTCAATAAAGAGAACAAATAAACCTGGACCAAGTAGGCTGCCCTGAGGAACTTCCGATGAAACTTGAGACCGTTACCTACACCAGACACCACTTTTCAAATTCTCCACTTAGGTGATCTGTAAACCAACAAAGAAGCGTGCCGCCTTCCGCACCATATCGTTTGAGCTTTTGAAGCATAACTTAGTGATCAACGGAATCGAAAGCCTTAGCCAAGTCCAGGTAGATAACTTCTGTTTGAATATTTTTGTGCACGTTTTGACTAAAGGCATTAGAAGATAGCAGCTGTGTAGTGCAGAAGCGATTTAAGTCATGCTGGAGAGGAATGATGAATTGTTTAACATGATTGTTAAGTGTAATACGGACACAACTTCCTAAGTCCTTGCTAATAATACATAACAAGGAAATAGGCCTATAATTTTCATTCGGTTCCATAGAGTCTTTTATATGCACTGGTGTGACATTGGTCTTTTTTCTATTCAGAGGACTAGGTGTACTTTGCTTACTGCATTCTTTAAGGAGGAATGGCGGAATGTTTCAGTTAAGTGATATATCGGGCATTTGCATAACTGGTTTATGTTGTTGCGAAAGAACAGAAATATCGCTGTTTACAACGAGACTCGTCGGAGTAAAGACGGATGAAAAATAATAATAAAAAAAACAATAAAAAAGATCCGCCTTTAATTTTTAACTGGTGTCGTAGCCTCGGTGCCTGATTATAGGTTATCACGGAATTTGGTTATAATCTTCCATGTATACCTCAGAAGAAGTTCGAATTCGTCCGCGTTTCTCTGGCTTTGTGCTATGATTAGAAGGACAAAGTAGTGAAAGAAGCCAAGAGGTAAAGGTTATGGTCCTTGTTTTACGTCGGTATCACGAGACGGTCCTCATTAGACTAACGAGTCTAATACTAGCCTGCGTAGCATGGCGGTTTTGTCGAGCCGGGCGCAGGAGCGGCGTAGCCGCGATATTCGCGCGCGAAGCGCGCGAGAACGAGCGGCGAAGCCGCGAGAAAAATAAAAACCGCCTGCCCGGATTCGTGGCCTTTTCAACTGCCGCCCCCTTCAACTCATTTTGACATCCTGTTGACAACTTGTTTGGTTTCAGTTTTCCCAGCCAATCAGAAATAAAGTGTTGACAGCCTAAACACGACACAAAAGCTCGTGATATAGTGTAAAACGTGTGTAAAACGTGTGTAAAACGTGACCTTGGCCGGAATTGGAGTTTGCTTGAACAAACACAGGTTTTTTCTTTGTGGCTATCTCGTATGGGGCGCCATACTGGACATTATTGCAAACCTTTGATATATGTGCTAAACTCCAGTGTGATATGCTCATTGTCATATTAACATGCTAAACTCCAAATAAATATGGTGTATCTACTTCTGTTCTATATGGCCATTGTCATATAATCGTGCTAAACTCCAGATAAATAGCCCGCAATAAATAAATACAGCCTGTTTTCAACCCCTAAATTTGCAGTGTTCTCTGAAAAAAATTAGCATGCTCAACTTTTCATTTCGTATGGTATGATGCACCGCGCGCTTTAAGCAATGCCGCTACCCAGATCCCTATCGGCCACTGGCGGTAAACCAAAATGGCGGCCCTTAGTGGTATAGCGGGATCAGAGAATAGACTTATATCCTTTTTTCAAAGGACAAAAGCACTTCTTGCAGAAGCGGAACAATACATTTCTATATTTCCATCTATTGAAAACATAGATGAAATAGAAATGTTACACGAAAGGCTGTCTGAGGCTGGAGAAACTGTTTTTATTTTGAAAGAGAGGGCTGCCGAACTCACTAGCGCGGATCGTGATTTGGAAATGGGAAACTTTTATAGCAACATGGATCAGCTGTCCTTATACTTGACAAGACTCCGAGTATATTTTGAGAATATAGCAGATGATTTAAGTGAAAGCACATTGAATGTGCCAGCTCACCAATGCGAAAGGAACTACACAGGTACAAGAGGTCAGCCAAAAATTAAAGTTTCTAAAAGGCAAATACAATTTCTTCGAGAGTTGCACTTTCCTTGGGTCAGAATAGCGGAACTACTCGGAATTTCCACAAAAACTCTAACTAGAAGACGACAAGAGTTTCAAATTGAGGACGAGGGGGAAGTTAACTGGTCTTCACTTAGGAATGGAGAACTAAGAGAAATCATGCAAGAAATAATGACTGTTACCCCTGGGATTGGTCAAACCAGAATGATAGGTGCACTACATAGCAGGGGAATAAGAGTGCAGCGATGGAAAGTCAGGGAACTTATGCGTGAGTTGGATCCAGTTGGAACAGCACTTCGGTGGAGAGGAACTATTTGTCGAAGAAAGTACAATGTACGAGGTCCAAATGCACTGTGGCACATCGATGGGAACCATAAGATGATACGCTGGCGGCTTGTGGTACATACTGCTATTGATGGATATTCTAGGTTGATACCATATCTGCACTGTGCAAACAACGACAGATCCGATACAGTACTTGCACTATTTCAGAATGCCTGCCAAAGTTATGGAATGCCTTCAAGGGTTAGGAGTGACCATGGTCTCGAAAACATGGGTGTAGCCCGAATGATGTTGGAGTGTCGGGGAGTCAACAGAGGGAGCATGATAACTGGAAGTTCAGTGCACAATCAAAGAGTCGAACGGCTTCATAGAGATGTGACCAGTGGTGTTCTTAGAAGCTATATAGATGAGTTCAACATGATGGAAAGATCTGGTCTATTAGACCCTATCAATGAAGTCCATTTACTGTCACTTCACCTTGTATTTCTGCAGGAAATTAAGAAATCTCTGGATGAATTTACCAGGCAGTGGAATTACCATGGCCTTTGCACAGAAGGTGGTTCATCTCCTCTTCAGCTTTGGACTGAGGATATTCTAAGATCTGCAAATGGCAGGAACTCACCTCTGGATGGTATTTTATGAGAGGAAGAATTAGTTTGGTATGGCGTAGATGAAGAGGATGCCATTTCTGTTTCAGAAGAGGATCAAGAGGTGATTGTTCCCAGCAGTAACATACCTTTGAGTGAAGATTAGCTGGATTACCTTCACTCCCTAGTACCCACAAACCTAACAAGGAGTGAACGAATCTCTAAATATGTTGAGCTTGTGGGTGTTAATAATGAGATGCTTTAAGTTTGGGTTTGAAGAGGGGCAGGGAACCTAGAGATTAAGCAACTGGCCATTTTATGGGCTGAGTGTAAAAAACTTTCCCTCTAGGTTTACTGAAATCAACTTTCAATGTAGAAATATATTTCAATGTAACCATATCATTACTGATAACAACTTGCTCAGTGTCATCCGCAAATTTTACTACAAGAAATAGAAAGCATTCTGGCTTCTCATTTGTCGTGTCCAATGTGTAGCTGTAGCACGTGAGTTCAGGTAAGGAAATAACTTGCATATGTCACAGCATTGACGTTTAATGTTTCCTTCTATTCATTTAGGTGCATACCAATTTCAATGTTAGCTATCCATTAAAATCAAAAGATTTAGCCATCTTTGTATTGCTTGATGCATTACAGAAACAGTTTGCAAACCGGTCTGATGAGTTCGGATTTTAAAGGGTAGGCATCAGGGTTGTGATGCTGTTGTAAATATCAAATATGGGGGGTACTGGGACTAAGACAGCCTTTACCTTAGTACAATATAGCTCGGCTAGCAAACAGTCTTTAGTAGCTGCATTTACTAGTTTTCCCACCCTACCCACCCTGGGTAGTTTTTGGTAGTAAATTCATTTCCTTTATGTCTGACAGTCTTGCTGTTTTTACAACTTATGTATACATTTGTTGATTCCATTTGAGTGTAACTAGTCTTATTACCTGTTTCATTTTAATATTGTACCTATATTTGAGTGATTACCTATTTACATGTTGTAATAAAGGCTGTCATAGTCCCAATCCTGGCTGTGTCCTGGTTGGCATTTAGGTCATGTAACAGTGAAATTGGAGGTCATTTGCTTTAGTTTTTTTCACTGTACAGTAGTTGTTGTATTGTTGATTTTGATATCAAGCAGCAAAACAAGTTGTAAGGTTATCATAAGAAATCTGTCAATGATCCGTGAAACAAAATCATTTTTAAAAGAAAGCAGGACATTTAGGTCCATGTTTTGAATTGTACTGATTATAAACTAATCCATAGCTATAGCCATTTGTAACTGCAATAAGCGTAATAGTCTCATGGCCTTTAATAACAGACCACACACCAAGATTTATTGTAACTGACGTGCTTGGTACTTGAAATAAAATACATGGTGAAACTAAAACAGGAAGAGAGCAAAAATTACAAGCTGTGACAAAGGAAAATCAGAATAAAGAAATAAAAAGCCTGCAAAAACAAGGACTGTGAAGTACACTGACTTACATTGTTTCGGACAGAGAAAACTGCTGTGAAGCCAATTGCGGATAACACGAAGAGACTGGTAAAAACTAATCAGAACTGCACTAACCGTGGACCAAAATCAACTGAGACCAAACTATACTGCAAAACTATCATAGAATATGCAGAAAATAAAACTATAGAAACTTAGAAAGGTGCTAACGATGATGAAACACCAAAGAAACGCTAACAAGGGGGGCGAAAACTGACAGAAAGGAATAAAAACTTAATGGTGCAAATAAACCAAATGAAAGGACGAAAAGAGGTATAAACTAATAATGCGCAGAAAACAAATAATAGAAAAAAATGTTACACTTGTATGTTCCACATTAATTATTGATGACTGATACTTAATACAAACACAAGAGACAGTATGGAAAAAGGAAGGACAATGTTTAATACATGTATTATACATTGCATTCTAAGTGTTCCAAGCTAATCAGTCATTTTGGCCAATTGCAAAAAAAAGTTTGTTTCATGCAAAATGCTATATTAAGAAATAACATGGGGATGAAGGTACTTCCCTTTATGAACATAAACAGCAACAATGTCAATGTTTCAGTGCAAAAGTTTGGAGATGGACTTTTCAATAAGAATAGGCCACTTACACTAAGAGGTAACGTGACTAATGCTTCCTTTGAACAATGAGTTGGAATCTTGCCGATGCCAAAATTGACAGAGCACATAATTCTGGTCATGTGACCAGCCACGAACTTCCTCATTAAGGAAATGGTGCAGGTTGAAAAACCTAATCACTTTTATTTTGTTGAAGCTATGACCCACTAATTGTTTTCTTAAGGCAAAATCATATAACTTTCATTTTCATCTAAACGATGTCACGTGACTTCTTAGTGCAAATGGCCTAGCTATTGGAGGATAATTAGCTTCCAAACAAAAAGCCCTAAAAGATTGTTTAGTTTCTGAGTTCTTATGGATAGCCTGTATCGCATGTCAAGTTAAACCTCAACTCTAAACCTTGAAGGGCTAACTTTATGGGCATGAACAAATACCTCTTCAAAGCATAAAATGTAATAACAATGACAATTGCCAAGTATATCAGTGGCAAAATACCATGAACAATAACTATAACGTTCTACCACCAATGAGATATGCTTGAAATACTTTTTCATATGCTTAAAATGTCACAGTGGCAATTGCCAAGTATCAGTCAATAAATATGTCTCTAAAAAAGTTAGGAAATACTCCTTTCAAAACACAACATCACTTTAAAAGACCTTGGATTAGCTGTTAACTAATCACACACAGTTAAACGATTTCCTTGCAGAACTAGCAATGACTGCTTTCAGCGATGAACTGAAAGCTTCTTCGCTCTTACCAATAGTCGGAAATAAATTTCTTAACTGAGTGCTGACTGGTGTGCTTTCCATATTTACATTTCCTGTCTGACTTGATGGTGTTCGCGTCGACAACACTCCCGTTTCATGATGTCTCTGACTCAACATTCGTTGCTCAATAGGCTGCACATTACCATCATTAAAATTGTCCACTAGTGACCTTGCCTGGCGAGCGACGTTTAATATTGCCTCTCGAAAATCTTCGCTACTTTCCGCCATTGCTGCCCTATTGAAATTTTCAAAATGGCGGCCTATTTTGGCCGATAGGGATCTGGGTAGCGGCATTGCTTAAAGCGCGCGGTGCATCATACCATACGAAATGAAAAGTTGAGCATGCTAATTTTTTTCAGAGAACACTGCAAATTTAGGGGTTGAAAACAGGCTGTATTTATTTATTGCGGGCTATTTATCTGGAGTTTAGCACGATTATATGACAATGGCCATATAGAACAGAAGTAGATACACCATATTTATTTGGAGTTTAGCATGTTAATATGACAATGAGCATATCACACTGGAGTTTAGCACATATATCAAAGGTTTGCAATAATGTCCAGTATGGCGCCCCATAATCTCGCGCATAGGTGACTACACTGCGTTCTAAACTTGACTGAGTAGATCTTATTTTTGCTGCACTAACTCTTACATTTATTTAGAGGTCATGAAGTTGGTTTGTTTAATCCGTATTGAGTAATTATTCCCTGTGGTTAATGTTAGTGTTGCTAATTAGAATTTGTTGATCTCAGATGCAGTTGTAAAGTACTAATTTCTTTGACCACTTTTAAAGCCTAAAGCTCTTTATTACGGCTAAATAAATATTTTAGTTTCTTTGGTCTTTTCCGACTAAAATGCTTGGATCTGGACAACTACAAACCAAGGAGCCTTGGTTTGTAGTTTCTTTGTCCGTGAAT
>NC_133201.1:19748797-19761297 GCF_958299795.1 Porites lutea
CTTGTGAACAGAACTATAGAAGTTATAGTTCATTCAATACAACATTAAGAAGAAGAAGAAGAAAAAGTATAAATTGAAGATGCTCCTAGTCTACAACTTAAAGAAATTCACATTCACATAATATTCCCTTTTTGTAAAAATAGCCTCATTTCAGAGGAGAACTTTTCCTCTGCTCATACCTGATAATCTTTTGTTTCATTGACTTATTCCATTGCAGAACTTGCTCATGGCTCATGTTTTCATACAATGGAAAAATCTTAGCAACCTTAAAAACTTTGCGTAGTCAGAAAGTGTTTCAGCTATTTCATTTAGCCATTGTCCACTTTGCTTCAACGTAATATAATTTTCCATCTCAGCAAAATTGGAAACTCCTTTGCCTTTTGAAAATGTTCTTGCAGTTTTTCACTTATTGAGTAAAACAATTTCTCTAGCAGGGCGTGGCAGAAACAATGGAAACAGTTGATAAACATACACGAAACTCAGGTTTCAATCAACAGGAAAAACCTTTTGAGGGAGCGTGTTATCGGGAACCGCTGTAATGTGCTACTCAGGGCTCGAAATTGCGACTGATACGGTCGCCAATGCGACCAACATTTTCTCCTTGGCGACTAAAAATTCTAGTTTAGTTGCCAAACTGGCGACCAGATTTCTCTATGATTTAGATTTAAATTAAAAGAGTAAAGTTAAAACAAACATTTCATCTTATTCTGCTTTGCTTTCATAATAAAAAATGTGCCAAATCGCATAAACAGAGCCAGTTTGCCTCCAAGTTTATACCGACTTCTATCCACGATATTTTCAAATCTGATGGATTGCACCATACTATGCAGGGCTTCTGATAGGTCGCAGAAAAAAAGTCAAATTTGGCGGGATTTTTAGGGGCAAATTCGCGGAAAAATGGACCGATTTCACAGGATTGGGGCAAACTTAGCCGAAAATCAATTGGTCAAAAAAGGCCGATTTTGTGGTTATTTTCAGGGAAAACTTCGTTAGAGATCGATCGGTTTCGCGCTGACCAGACCAACGTTTTTAATGTTTTTCTAACAGAGGTCATCATTTTCTCTTTCAACAACAATACGCTCTGGAACTGAACCAATGGCAAAGCCTTTAACATCATGGCTAGTGCCCAGTTTTTCGCCACATAATGTACGCCTGGTAGTTTCGGAGTTTCGGGACGTTGTTCAAGATAAATTTACACGTTTACGGGCAAGCAAATAGCCCCAATAACTGAGAAAAGTTCGAAATATGTTGTACAGACATGTATTTGATAAGATTTCTATCGAATTTCCCAATGTTTTGCTTGTTTTTGTGAATTACGCGGCCTTGCGACGGCGCGAAATACCAGAAGCCCTGACTACGAGCTGCATCATATTTAAAACTGGTGACTAAAAATTTACATCTGGTGACTACATTTCTCCAGTTGGTCGCCAAAAGCCGACCTGAGGATTTTTTTAATTTCGAGCCCTGCTACTGCAGGTTTCGTCACATGTAACAATCCTTTTAATGTTTGATGACGATGATGATAAACTTTATTCATGTGTCGATGTATTTAGCTGATGCTTATTGGGGACACAACATAAAGATAAAATAAATAATGAATGATATGATAAATTAAAGATTTCTAGAAATAAAAAAGCTATAAAAGAAGCTATAGTATAATCCTATATATATTATATATCAAAACAATTCTAGGAACACAGGCACAACTTAAGAGGTACAAATTACACACGCGGAGCAATTGTTGCCATTTATCAGTTCAGTAAGATCCCTACATCTAATATGAAACTTAAACCTAGATAGGCTGTTCGTTTCAGTGATGTTTTTATCTAGCTTGTTCCATAAAAAGGGTCCAAGATATCTAAGAGAGTGTTTACCATGTCACAAATGAAATGTCACAAATGAAATCAGGAACTAGCCTATATTTAACCTTGTACATGAGTATAACTATGTCTTGTAATCTCCTATTAAGAAGGCTTGGCAGTTTAGCACGATCTAATAAGTTCATATACGTTTCTGAATGTGAGTTATAAACTATCCTTAGTGCCCGCTCTTGAATTCTTTCAAATTTACTTGTATCTGACGCCTTACAGAAATGCCATGTGAGATGACAATAGGTGAGATATGGCATGATAGCAGTTTTGTAAAGTAATAGTTTAGCCTCCGTAGTAATTAAATTTCTTAACCTGCGAGAACGCCCACCCTTTGACTGGCCTTTTTGCATAATTCGCTAATATGTTGGCTAAAGAAAAAGATTCTTGTCGAAGTTCACACCCAGTAGCTTGATATTATCTGTTGTCTTAATCGCTTGATCACTGATCTTGATGTTAATCTGTTCAGTTTCATTACATCGTTTAATCCCTATGGCGTTAAGTTTTTCTGGGTTGGACAGTAAATAGTTGCCCTTATACCATTATTTTAAGGGCAGAGTTTCCTTCCTTTTCCATATTAGTACACATAATGGACATATCGCTGCCAACTATATACATCTGATGGTCATCAGCATACATATTTAAATTTGCAATCTCATTTATGTGATACGATAGATCGTTTTGGTACAAGTTCCACAGTGTTGGACCAAAGAGGGATCCTTGAGGGCATCCACGTTTCGTCACATTCCAGTCAGTAGTAGTTTTGCCAACTTTCATCCTGTTGAGCAGGTCTTTAAAATATGAACGCATTAATTGCAATGATTTGTCATTAAAACTGTAAGCAGCAAGTTTGGCCACAGTTAATGAGGGAAGAACTAAGTCAAAGGCCTTAGACATGTCCATCGATAACAAAAGTGCTTTCTGTTTGTTATCCAAGGCTAGTCTCCAATCTTCCACCCAGCTAATTAATGCAGTCACACAGCTGTGTTTTTTTCTATAAGCTGTCATTTTAGAGTACATGATATGGTCGTAGCTTGCCGTTATCTGTTTACATAGTAGATGTTCAAATATCTTGCCAATTAGTGGGAGGACTGTAATCGGACGGTAATTTTGGATTAATTGTCTCTCTCCCTTCTTGAACACAGGTGTCCATTCACTCATTTTCCATTTAGTAGGCCAACTACAGTCTTCAACACATTGATTAAATATGGACTGCAGAGATAATGATATGGCATGTGAGATTTCTTTAAATATTATTGGTGGTATAGCTGAGTCCCATCCTGGAGACTTTTTAGTGCTTATACTCACAAGCTCCTCATTAACATCATGCTCTGTGATTGGCTGAAATTTAAAGTCGATATCCAGTTGTTCCTTTCTTATGGCATTTATGCTAGTGTGATTTTTGTGATCTTCTTCGCTGAGGTCAAGTACATGATTTCTCCCAATGGTGGAGGCTATATTATTAGTAAAGTAGTGAGCAAACTTGTTAGAAATAATGCTCTCATCAGTTTCAACAGAGTTTTCTTCAGTTTCTAAGCTGATAGTGTTACTCCCTTTAGACTTGCCAAGAATTGGTCAAAATGTCTTGAAAAATTCCCATGGTTTTTGCTTTAAGTCATCTGTTTTCTTCATCCAAAACTCTTTGATTGCCTTCCTGCGCTCCTTTGTGGCTAAATTTCTGTACTTTTTCTTGCGCTCGTAATTTTCAGCAGTTTTGTTTTTTGCATACAGTTGGGCATAAATTATTTCCTTTTCCTTCTGATGGCATTTTTCCATTCTAATGTCATGTATGGTACATCGATTTCCCGTACTCTTTTCTTCCTCAGTGCAACATGAGCGTCCACCACATAAGTTATTAATCCATTCCAATAATCAACTCTATCATCAATATCATTGAAAATTTCTCCAACCTGCCACGGGGCATTAGCCAATTCCTCTGCAATAGGTTCAAAGGTAAATGCTTTTTAAATTCCTGGACATGATGGTTTTTGGCTGATGGTGTATAGTTTTCTCGTTTAATATACCATATATCAGGCAGTGATCACTGATTTCTGGATCAAATGTCCCAGTTTAATAAAAATTAATAATCAGGCCTGTTTGTGAGCAGTACATCAATCAGCGTAGACGAAACATTAGTAATAAACATTGTTTGTTTTGAGGCAGAAAAGTGAACAAAGCTTGGACAGATGTGTACATGTATTTTTGTTTCATTTGCTATTGATTCTATTTGTGTAGATTAGTTCTAAGCATGATTGTAATTGTCTGTGTTGAAATTGATCTACAGCTTCACTTTGTACATTATCTACAAAATACATCATGAATCTAATTACTGTACCAAGCATGATGATGTTTATGGTTAACTGGATTTTTCATTGGTCCAATGATCATCTCTACTGTACAGTTTCTGTGATCGCATAGGTACATGGTTATCATTAAGTACATGTTGTATGTAGCTGTCTATATTGGTATTTGAATGATTAATTCTGATATCTATTCATTTGACTGGAAATGTATACAGTGCAACGATTCTGTGTTTACAATACATGTATTAAAGGGTGAGGGAAGACATACATGTACACATAAGATCTTTGCCATGCAAGGTTGTTGATTATAATATAAACCAAATTACCCTTCAGTACACGTCTTGTTCTTGTAAGCAAAGTTTATTTCCATAAATGAAGCCTGAGTTGACACAGTTATGGGTCTTGTTTTGAAGAGTTTGAACTTTTGCTCAGCAACAAGGTTTTGATTGGTTCAAAGTACACCATGAAATGTCTTTAACATAATTTTGCACTGAAGACAATAAGTTATACATGTAAACTGATTAGAGTCGATGAGAATTTAAATTAGGAAAAACTGTTTTTTCTTGTGTCACCTGGGATCAGCTCAATATACAGTTGAACCTCCACGTGCGACCGCCGCCCATAAGCAACTGCCTTCCCAAAACACCAAAAATGTTCTCAGTCAAAGCCTTATGCTGGAACCTCTCGTAAAGGACCACCTCCCATAAGCAACTGCGACCACTTTTTTGGCTGACAGTGTTAGAATTTTCTATTGTCAGGGTCCGAAATTAACTTTTTAATATGGGCACCAACTGGTGATTAAGTATAAATTTTTGGATGCCAGAGGGCAAATTGTCATTGCCAAAAATTCCCCCTCCCTTTTTTCAAATAAAAGTTTAAACATGAATAAAAAATGTATGGTATCCATGGACGTGTTAATGCTCAGAAAATTGCACTACTTCCGCTCCCAATACCAGAAAGCAACCGTAATTGTACGAGTGACGTCTTATTTTTTCCACCAATCGCTTTTTGGAGATAT
The DNA here is from genome assembly GCF_958299795.1 of Porites lutea. Taxonomy (NCBI): domain Eukaryota; kingdom Metazoa; phylum Cnidaria; class Anthozoa; order Scleractinia; family Poritidae; genus Porites; species Porites lutea. The sequence goes on from NC_133201.1 coordinate 19,753,987, forward strand.
AAAGCTATCTGACCTAGAACGTAGGAACAGAAAGCTGTCTGCTCATGACTGCACTGATCATCAAAACTCTATTTTCTTCTGATAACTACCACAAAACACGTAACATAAACACAAGTCAAGCCGCCATGTTGCTCGTACCAGGCCACAACTGTGCCGCACCCACAAAGTACATAATGTACTTACCGTATTACAGCTGAAAACAACATGGCGGCTTGGAAACGTTCAACTTGTATTGATCGTAGCTGTTGTGGAGGTATTATTATAGGAAGATTTGTTTCACTTTTAATTAAAAAATATCAGCAGGACAAAAAGTAAGATACCTGTTGGCAAATAGCTTCAATGTTTCAATTCTTAATCAGTTTCTCCAAACGTTAAAGTCCACGATAACAACCAGCTTTACAAGTCGCTAGCTGGCAACCAGCTATGAAATTCTGGTCGCCAGGACTAAATTTTTAGTCGCATTGGCGACAAGGAAGGGGCAATTTCGGACCCTGATTGTTTTCAACCTCCGATAATGGCGACCACTTGACACTTGGTCTTACTAAACAGTGAAGTACATTGTAAAAATGGACAAAAAGGAATTTATTCTTTGGCTTTCATTATTGTTTACAGATCTATTACACTGTGTTTATTAGTTCAATCTATAACTACAATATTTAACCATCATTCCTCGAGCCCGAATGGGCTCTGAGTCAATAGCCCATGAGACCTTCTTAAGCTAGACTTTAGTCCCTTTTTGCTGCCAAAAAGCCCACGCTTTTCACTACTAGTGGGCTATAACATATAGCCTAGTAGTAGCTCAACCAATCAGAATGCAGCATTGATAATAGACCACCAGTTGGATTTTACTAATAACCATAACCCTTGAGAAAAAGACTCAGATTTCCAGGTTTCAGTTTAAGAAGTTTAGTTTTTGTTCGTCAGACGTCTTATGAGCTGTCACATAGAATAGCTAATGATTTTGTCAATAAAACTACTATTAATTGGCAGGGGAAAGTAAGCTTTCATAATTTTTTTTGAATAAATATACCACTCCATTTTTTGTTGACTTTAAAATTTTGCTCTTGCGGTCCGACTCTCGTAAGCGACCACCTCCCGTAAGCGACTATCAAGCCTTTGCATATTGGGTGGTCCCTTACAAGAGGTTTGACTTTAATTTATTTCTTTTTTTTGCTAAGTAATTAAAATTTTGCACATCCATGTAATGCAACTCACATATGCCTGGCAAGTTTTCTGTAAACAAATGAGCACAGTAACATGTCTTTCAGGTTATAATTTATTTTGAGAACTCCGGTTTCGAGGGTAGGACTCGATTGATGAGTTTCAGTGTCGTCAGCGTAACGGAGCTCTCTGGTGTTGTTGACACTACGCCATTGATGTGTGTACAGAAAAGGGTTGGGCCTAGTATGGATCCTTGAGGGACTCTATGGGTGACAGTTCTCTCATTTGAGTTAACCCCATTACATTGGACAAACTGCTTTCTGTTGGTAAGGTAGCTAAAAAACCATGCATGCTCAGCACCAGAGATTCTGTTTGCTTTGAGTTTTTGGAGTAATAATGAGTGATCAATGACATCGAAGATCAGCCCTTTATCCTTTGCCCATTTCCATTCGTCGACCTCTTTAAGTAACGCGGCAATGGTCAAAGAGTTCTTCGAATATCCAAATTGTTCTTTTGTGACAAGGCCTTTTTCTCTGGCATATGATTGTAGCTGTCATTTGCAAACTGCTCATGGATTTTTGACACTACAGGAAGAACAGAAATTGGCCTGTAGTTTTCTCTGTCAATGTCGCCCTGTCCTTGAAAATCGGTGTGATTCTTGCAATTTAAAGCCTGTCTGGAAACACCCCGGATTCAAAAGAGAGGTTCATCAATGGTGTAAGCAGCCTTGAACAAGGACCGGCAGCAGCCTTAAAGAATTTTAGCTGGTATACCATCAGCACCTGTGGCTTTGGATCATGCATCTATTGTTTTAAGCATTTTGAAGACTTCATCAACTGATAGCTTTCTAAAGTTGAAATGGCTTTCAGCTTCCTGAGGTTCATTGTTGTAGGATTCTTTAGTTTGGTGTTCGTGTTGAAGTAGGTTAGGTGCAATAGTGGCAAAGTAGTTGTTTAATGCATTAGCTATTTGGTTGGGCTCGGTTAACTCAGAGCCATCTATTGTTAGTTTATCAATGGTTGCATGAGAGTTGGTTTTGCCGGATAGAACTGTATTAAGGATCTTCCAGAATGCTCTTGGTTCCCTCCCTTTTTCTTCCAAAGTCGATTTAATTTAAAATGTGTGGTTCCAGAAGATATCCACACCCCCACAAGGGAAGACTCTTTGATTTGCACCCGCCCCCCCCCCCCCCACCCCCCAGGATTTTCTATTCCGGGGGGTCTTTGATGACTCCCCCTCCTCCCCCCAGGAATTTCCAGAATTTTTGAACGGGGACTTCGCTTTAATACCATCCTTTGGAAATTCAAAGTGATTTTCGTACCTAAAAACAAAGAAAGTGAATACTAACTCAGTTATGAAAATATGGTAGAATTTTATTACAACAGTACAGTGTAAATATTTGTGAAGCAAGTATTATTCAGCCAAACTTTTAGCTTCTTCACCATCACATTTGCAAATTATGTCTGTACTATACTGAATTAGAATTATAATACCTACAAAGACATTTATGGCACCTGAATTTGACTTTGGTCGAAACAAAAGATGTTAATCTTGTTTTCGTAGCAGCACAGGAAAGAATGTGAGAAGAACTGTTGGTACTTGTATTCCATTTCCACAGAAATAATGGTTCATTAGTACAAAACTCAGGGCCAGTGTAAGTAGCACAATAGACAGGATCCAAGGACTTCAAAGGAACAGAATCTTCGATGGAAGAGTTTTGACGGATACGGTGGTGTTTCTAGGCGATAAATAGGTTCCTTGAGTGTACAGTGGCGTTAGATATCGACTGGCTGGGTTGTTGCTGTCCGATGACGCGTTCTAGTAGGAGTAAAACTAGGAGAAATAATGGACCCGGCAAAAGCGTAGCCAACCCTCATTATGCTCATTATGCCTTATCAAAGTTGCTAGCAATACAAGACCATGCTCAAAACGTGGAGGAACAACTTTGAATGGAGGGGAAGAGGGAGGTGAACATTATATCGCATACAAGTGCGACTAGCTGCAATTTGAAGTACATGTAAGAAAGGCCAGTTTTTTGTTGGAGTGTCTCAACATTTTTGCAACTGGTTTTAGCATACACTGTACTAATATTACCACAAAGATTTGTACATGTAATGCATGCTCAGATAGTGAATGAATCAGTGTTAATTTAAGCTTTAACATTACACTGTACGTGTAAGTACAGGTGTAAGCAAAACGTTTTTGACCAAAAATAAGTAAATCTTATTAAGTTTTAATTTTTGTGTGGTTTATTAAAACAAATTTGAAATGATGATAATTTATTTGTTTGTGCTCAGATACTTATTAAAGGAATAATACATGTATTATGCTTTTGCCTGTTTCCTTGAAATTAAGTGCATCAGTTTCACTCAATTTCTTTTTGGTCATGGGTGTTGGAACAGTTACATTCATTTATTAATTATTCTATTTCATTTCACTCATCAAGATGAATAATTATACTTTTGTCTGTAGGGATTCTCCACACTGTTTTCCTTACATTTCCTATCTTGGTACTGATGAGGAGAATTTATTTAATATTGAAGACTTTTTTTTCTTAGTGATAATGTTTTGTTATTCTTAGAATCTTTATGTTTGATTAACCTGAGTGATGTTTTAACCCTTTAAGCCCTAACAGTGATAAGCATCAAATTTCTTGTAATATTAATTATTTTATAAAGAAGAGTACATATAGTGGTCAAAACAATTTTGTTCAGATTTAAGAACCTTAATTCCTGACATACATGAACAATATCTGTACCTCACCAATGTTTCTGTTGTCATAACACAAAAATTAATGGTCTGATTTGTTGAGTTTTGGATATTTGCTCATGAGTACACTGCAAGCTGGAGAAAGCTGGCGGGTGCTTACATGTAATACATACATGTATACAGAATTAATGATTCCCCTCTTTGCGAGGGTTGGTTTATAATGGCATAGTTTATCATGGTAAGGTTAAAAATGAACAGTTACATGTACAAGAGAGAGATGGAAAGGAAAAGTTTAGAAGTTTCTTGTGTTCTTGATGTTGGAAGGCAAAAAATTTCAAGTAACTACAAAATAATATTAGTAATTTTTGCCTCCAAGAACTAGCTTAATCATTTTCTTTGTTTTCTTCACAGCAGAGAGCATATCCATTTGTGAAACACAACCAAGATGGCAATTGAGAAAATTTTTAAAGGATTTAAGGTACCTGATTTGAGCATTACAGTCAAACAATGTCTTGAAATTAGAATTTGTTATTAGAAATCATACAGTGAAGAGTAAGAGAATTTATGTTGACTTGAAATACTAGACCAAAAATTAAAACAGGTAAACAAAATATTCAATAAAATATTGCTGATCATTTTGTAGGTATCATGTACCACTACAGCATACTGTTTGATCATGAGTTAACATACTGTCACCTGTAATACACAGGCTGTATAATTTGTAGTAGACAGTGTAAATTAAGCATAAAAGTTGCTGCTGCAACATTGTAGTGATGAATTTGTCTGTGTAAGTGCTTAAAGGAACCTTGCCTAATGTTCTCAGTATTTTTTCTATTGTTTATTTACAAATACCCTTAAATTGATATAGTGGAATGTTTGACTGTTTAAAAATTCGCCTTGGGTACATGTTTGACCCATACAGGCTTGGAAAATGCAACCAAATTCAAAGAGAAGTAATGGCTCGGTTTTATATTTCATGTACATGTACATGTATGTAACAACAAATTAATATTAACTGTATGAGAGTATTTTTATTCTTCTACGGTCTTTGTAAATGTTGGGGGCGGGGGTAAAGGTTAGTGTTTCAGTCAGCCATGTTGATTTTTTTCCTTTATGTACAGTGGAAAGGGTAAGCTGATCCTTTGACAAAGGACAACAACAACTACTAAAGTTTATTAGGGACAGAGCATTATTTTAAGCAAATTTTCGAGAGGGGGCATTTTTGGCCTTTGTAGCTGGCAGGATGGTAAGTGGCACAAAGTTTTGGTAGAGGAGCTGTAAAGCCATGTGGAGAATAAGGAGGAGATGCTCACTTGTAGCTTTGCCGCCAAAACTCTCAAGCACAAAAACAATCTGGCTAGTTACATGCAAGCTCAGATTTTCAGGCTGGAGAACTTGTTCTTTTTTTTTCTGCCTACATGCCTGTTAATGATTTTTATTTTCTGGTGAAATCCCATGAACTAATTTTTTAATGAAGTTGCATACATATCATTCATTAGATTTTGTCAGAAAGCTAAAAATGTTTAAAATAACAGCTTACATACACCTGTACTATCAAATACCTTTTTAAAGTGGCATTGCTTGTATACTTCTGACTTTTTCTTTTTTTAAAAAAAAAAGTCACAGAGAGTTCTGTTTCAATATTATTTTTCAGTGTTTGATATAAGACAGCTACCATGTGTCATGGGAAGTACTATGGACAAAAGGTACATCACAAAGACGCTCTTAGAATCTAGGCGGCTTGGGACATACCTCCTCCCTCCACCCCCTTTTCCCCACCCCAGAAAGAAAAAAATGAAATCTAGATCCTCAGAGGTGCACTTTCCAACACAGAGTGGTTTTTTATGACTTCCCATTGTGATTATTTTTTTTATGAAGAATAGAGTTAAAAAGACTTACATTAGTTATTTAAGTTTTTTGTTTCCTTCTAACGTAAGTTGCATAAATTAACTTTCAGTAGGGATTAAAGGGACAGGTTCATGGTTAAGCACATGCTCATTAATTAAATTACTTTTTTCCAATTGATTTTTTATTCTGTCGGTTAATAATCGCACTCACATGTATCTCAGCGATCTCAGAGGCATTTCAAAGTAAAAGTGTATTTCAGAAAAACCTGAAGTAGGATGGAGGAGTACTAAAATCGCAGAAAAGCTCATGGGTTATGCCAACACTACCAACGTTGAATTTATTGTTGACCCAAAGGTTTTATTCCATGGTTGATTAATTTACAGCTATTTGCAAATATTTAAGTTGATCAAGTGCAAGTGACTGCCAGGGGAGTGTGCAGATTGGTTCTTTGACAACATTATGATATGAACATATTGCTTGCATCTATTACATAGACGATACATCATGTCCCGGCAGAAAAACAACATTTTGATAAATGAGCATGCAGTAAACCATGAACCTGTCCCTTTAAAGGTCCTGTGAGTTTTGGTGATCACGGCTAAGACAAGTTAACATTTATTATACATTTCTCCCTCTTAATACAATATTGCTTTTTAATATCATATGTACATGTAGACAATATGGGCAAAGAGGTAAAGTTTTAAAAGACAAAGGTCTTTTTCTTGTGGTCCACTTGGATTATCACCTCCAAGTTGGGTTGACTGAATCAACTTCTTGGTTTTGCTGAGTAATGACTCTTACTTTCTTTAAATGCAATTCTCCATCTTCGCCTGAGATGGGATTTTTTTTGTTCTGATGGCAAGGCAGATTTCGTATATTTCTCAAATTACTGGATTTTTTTTAATGCTTTTGCTTCTGCCCCCCACCCCCCCTCCCCCATCACCTTTCTAATTGCTAGTGCCTTAAAAAAGCAAAGTAAATAAATTTCCATATGGTATTATAAAGCAAAGAATTATAGCAACCATTACCGGGTTAGAGACTTTCTCATAGCCTTAGCAGACAGGTAGGCCTGGGGTGGGGGGTACTCCCGTCGGTAAGGTTTATAGGAGTGTTGAGCATAATTAACAGTGTATGCTTTGTTAGTTGTTCAAACTATCCTTGAAAGGGATATTCTTCTTTAGTACTATGAACCTTTTGTAGGATAGCATGACCTAAACTAAACTACATGACCATGAAATACCGTAAAATTCCGAAAATAAGCCCCTCCAAATATAAGCCCCCCAAACCGGTAACGCAAAAAACCCTCCGTTAAATCGCCCCTCCAAATATAAGCCCCCCGGGGGCTTGTACTTGGAAAATTGCCTTCAAGTAAAAAGTAAAACAAAACCAAAACGGTAAATTTACTTTCAACTATAATGCTAGCCCAATCGATTTTGAAACTCAAATTTCCCTCCGTAGATTAGCCCCTCCGAATATAAGCCCCTCCAAAAATAAGCCCCTCAAAAAGGGCCCTTGAAAAATATAAGCCCCAGGGCTTATTTTCGGAATTTTACTGTAACTACATGAACATGTGTATATAAATTAAAATTCAAA
>NC_133201.1:19766297-19828797 GCF_958299795.1 Porites lutea
ATATTAAAATAGCACGTGGACATTCGAATTCGCTTAAAAGTAAAGAACCTTCTCCCTTCCTGTGAAGGTAGACAGGTTGTGCCTAAATAAAAATGTCATAGAGCTTAGGCAGGGGCACCGAACGACTGTTTTCTGTAAAGTATCTGTCCGGAGAAGCAAAAATTGCCTACAATTTTCTGTTACTTGAGGAAGGCTAAAAATTTCTAGATGGCCGTTCCATTCAAGTACGGTTTTCGTAGCTTATCTAATTAATTCCCTACGATTTTCTAAAGTTTAGTTTTTCACATTTCAGTCCCCAACTTAGCCTATTTTTCGTAGAAAAAGGAAATCTAAAATTTTCGGATTAGAAAATGCGATGGAGAGAGGAATCAGAAAAATTCTCACTTTCGTAAAACCTAAAATTGCATCTAAAATTTTCGGGAAAATAATACTGAGGCCCTAAGTGATTTCGAAAAGATTCAAGTTGCCCTCGGATGACCGAACAGATACAACTTTTATAGCGCCGCTTAGAATGCATTTCTAGAGATTTGAAAGTACTCTGGATAAGCGAAAAAGTGTTTGGGTGCCCCTGCTTCGCGGCTTATATTTCAGTCACGTCTACCTCTTCTCTGCCTTGCTTGGCTGTTCAGTGGAGTAGTTTGAATATGGATATTTCACCGATTCTTGTTTTTTAAGCTATCCCACTGTATGCGACCGAATTGTCGTGCTTTCAATGAAGTAAATACTCGCCATGAAATTTTAAAATACAAGTCATCGATAATCACCGACACCGGAAATCGTGACCTAGGTACGTAGGTGCGTAGCTAGAAAGATAATTTAGATGGTTGAGTCGCGCCGCAATAATAAACTCCTTTAATTACCAACGTTATGTTCTGCAGCTTAAAAAGTGTATCACTGCAGAAATTTGAAACACCCTGAAACACAAAAGGAACGCAAAACGATCCAAAACCAACACTTATCGACGCAGTTGATGGCGGCACAAGGACAATAGGAAGTCAACTAATTTTGTACACATCCGTTATCCCTAGTGTGCATTTCAAACAGAAATCAGAGGTGTCTGCGCAAAAACTTTCTTCACAACGGCTTCAGCGATTATTTCCTATTTTGCACGAAAAGGGGAGCTCTTATTCACGAACAGCGATCAGATTGAAGCAGACCGATTATGCGAACTTTCAAAAACAGAAAAAAGAGTGTACGCTATATGAATATTTAAAGAAAAAAAAATTCCGCAAAAGACAGACTTGGAATACACTGTTCAGTTTCTTACATGATGTTAAAAGTAGTAAATTTACATCAGAAACCACGGAAAAATTGTACAGGAATGGCCTAGCTGGCATTGTAACATTGCAACAAAGTCGATTTTTTTCGGGAATAAAAAACTTGTATTCACGGTTCACGATAAACGGCATTATCGCAGTACTCCGTTTTTTCCTATTCATGTCCAACTTGGCAAAACAACAGATCTTTAGTAGAAATGTGTCAAATGTAACGCAATTAATTGGATCAATGGGAGACATGGACCGTAGGTCTGTTTTTTTTCCTATTCACGTCCACCACGTCCACGTTCACAAATAAATATGACCGATCGTGGCCTAGAAAGATATATTGTATTTTAATGGGAAAGCGACGGCAAATGCCGATGTTCACCTCACCGAAAGTCGCTACCAGGCATTATTCTATTTTAAACCTCTGCGTTAGTGGGTGGCGATTTCCATGCGAGTTCGCGCGTTTTATTAAATAGCTCTGCAAAAAGATAGACTCCAACGATTGCATTGTTCGTTTATGACACATTTTATGACACATTTTACAACGCAATAAGAGTTTTTTCCTTCCATTCTTGTTTGTTGGACCAGAAATTCATAATTCAACGCATTCATTCTTGTTTTACGACATTTTAAATTTTGTTTACAACATTTATTTAAAAATCAGTGTTTTCAAGTAACGTGTTCTGTTTGTGGTATGGGTTTCCGGGGTGTTATAAATGTAATTCTTCGAAAACAAATTGGGATGTCCCTGAACTTTTCCCTATTCCACCCCCCCCCCCCCCCCCCCCTAACCAACAACAACTAGAAGATGTTCAAGCGCCATTTGTTTTTTAAATTCTTCTTATTTGTTTTAATGACATTGATTGCATCGATTATTACCTTTTCCGAAAAAAAACATTGGAAAAAAAAATGTTACCCTCGACCCTCGACATGGTACCCTCGCCCTCGACATGGAACCCTCGACCCTCGACCCTCGACAAAAAGATAGACTCCTCAAACGAATATAAAACATTTATCATGTAACAAGCAACCTCAATTGGGGTGTGTCAACACGAGCCGTGTGCGACCCTCTTTATTATGCCTTCATCAACAGAATGGATGGAAATAATACAACAAACAGAATGAAAACTCGGAAATGTAAAAAATTACAGCAAGAAAAACAACCCAACAAAATGATCTAAACTATGCTCGTATAGCAATGATTCATACAAAACGTTCTAAACTTTTTTAAACTACGTCTAAGAGAAACCCCTGGTCACTGGGTATTTAATTTTGAGGGCGTAGAGACGGTCGTAAGACGCGAATGAATATAAATGAGAACAACTCAAATATATAGCCTACCGCTAATGAAGCAACAGAACAGCATACCATGTAACACCCCAAAGAAAAGGTTACATAACCCATGATAAATACATTTATATTCTAATTCGCTACCCCGCTCAAACGAATATAAAACATTTATCATGTAACAAGCAACCTTAATTGGGGTGTGTCAACACGAGCCGTGTGCGAACTAAAAGAACGGGAAATACCATTACAGAAACGCGCCCATTCAAAAACGTCGATCGTGAAAATGCAAATAAGTGAAAAATGACGTCAATTTAGTGTCAATCAAGAAATCTCCTGGGTATATCCCTTTCCTGGTTATTGTTCCTGCTCAGACATCCGCAACATTTGCCTATTCTTTGATGAAGAATAGAACTTCACGCGACTAACAATAGCTCAGTCTGTTTAAAAACTGTCTAAACTTACTCCGAATTAGCATGTGACTTTTTGCTGTTAAATGCGTCAAAATTGAAAAATCCTCGGATCATTGTTGTTGATTTTGCCGTACATAATTCAATGCACTGACTTAAAATGAATTTCTACCTTTTACAAACTTCTTGGTGTTTGAATCAATCGATGAAATATGAACGCAACCGATGCGTTAATAGTTTGTTTACATTTTGTGACGGGTTTTGGATAATATTATAAACCTTAAAATTTACGGGCAAATTCGACGAAAAAGCACTCTCACTTACATTCTTCATTTAAGATATTGATTTTAGCAAAGTATAAGGCAAAATTAAGAGCGATACTTTCTTTAAGAACGCTATAACTACATATTCAACGGCCAAACCTAGACAGCGATCTAATCCGTCTCTTGAAAACAACTACAATACTGCTTCTGATAATAATATTTATAAACGCCACAAACGTTTTTATTCAATCTTATCGAGTGATTTTCGTGAAGATGAGTTTTTAAGTGAAGAATACTTTGGTTTCTGATAAGCTTTAACTGTTTTGCCATCAAAACGATTCGCACGAGACTACCGAATTCGCGAGGGTTTTATGTTAGTGCACGAGGAAGAAAAATGCTTCTCTTTGCATAAACATTTTCTTCTTTGTAGCAATGACAAAGACATTCCACCACTTAAAACAATGGCAACCTACTTCTATTGTTTCTGCATTGTGTCTTGAAAGTGTGAGAATAGTTAACCGCTATGAAGTTCATAAGAGACCAAAAACGACGGTAGTCTTTGAAACTTCGTTTTTGCTCGCAAAGCCTAATGGGTACCCCACTTTTCACGGGCGACGTTTTTCAATGGGCGCGTTTCTGTAATGCGCAAAATTAAATACCCAGTGATAACGAAACCGACAACAATGAATGAACACTATCCTTAATGTAACCGTCTTTTGCCTTGTCTGATTTCCAACGGCCGTGTCTTTTAAACAATCTGTCAGGCACTCGAGCATTAGCAGCAGCGGAGGCGCCTCCGGCCCTAAGGCTATGGAGACCGTAGTCTTGCTTGGGAAGGCCGATGGAATCGAAAGCGCTAAGCACTATCTCCCGCGCTCTAGTGTAAGACAAAGGAACAGACCCGCGCAATTTATAAGCTCCGGTACTGCGAAGAAAAACAAGAGGGCGAAAAATGAACTCTTCGCTGTCTGCTGAAAAAGAAGCGGCCACAAAATATCGTTGAACTAATAAATACGGACATGTATGCTTGAAAGTTTTAGCGATAACAACCCAAGCGCCATCCCTGTAAACGTCAGTCTTACTTCGATGAACAAAGATTCTCATAAAAGAATCTTCAAACTGAAAATCACACCTGCGTAACTGAACCAACTCGTTAAAGCGAAAAAACCCTGCATAACCTAAAACGCACAAAGTAAGCACTCGTAAATCAGACAAACTAGCTGAAGACTATCCATACTTAGAAAATAAAAGCTGAATAGCCTCGGGGGTCACAGGCTCTTTCTTTTTAACAGGGATACTGAGAAGCCTCTTAGCAGATTCTATTAAAGGGTAAAACTAACGAGGAATTACAGGGGTCGGGTAGACCTGCCAAATCATGCACCCACTTGAGCCCATAATGGACTTCGTCAATAGTACTGCAAGAAGCAGATTCTTGAATCAAGCTAAGAAAGAACAATGAAACGTGCACACTAGAAGCGGGAAATATAACAATTTCTTTAAACTGAGAAGCCCATTTTCTCCACGTATTGAAGCCCTTTTCGTACTTCCTCGCGGTACTGTCGGCTTTGGATTTAAGAAGAACTGCGGGGAGATCTTGAACCAGTGCCCGGAGTCGCCCGTCTTCAACCTGTTGAAAATTAGGCTGCAAGGCATCTTTGAGAACTTCTACGAGGATAAGAACAAAAATATATGGCAAAATTCCTCAGTACACGCACTGGGAGTCAATACAGCAATAAAAAATGGACGCTTGGTAATGCCTCTGACCGGATGCAAAACTATTTAAGGCCGAATGGGCCAACTCAAAAACGACGGTAAAAAAGCCACTCGGCGAGCTAGTTTCATGCGAAACGAGGACAAATGAACCGACGAGCGGAATAAAAAACACGTGAGCCAACATAAAGCCACTCGGCTTGAAAAAACTAAGGCCCCTTAGCGCCAATTCTGACTTCCAGCACCGCGCTGTTAAACCTGTCTGAACCAATGAGTGAATCTTTGTAACACCCAAGGGCAAAAATACCTGAGGGGTCGGGAAAATGAATGTACTCAAGGACGTACGGTTGGAATTGAACAGCATTTGCGAACAAGAAAGGCCAAAACACATTAGACGGCCAATAAGAAACGACTAAAGTACCAACCGCACCGCATACAAGGAGATGCTGAACCGCCCTAGTAATGCAGTGGACGGGAGGGACTAGCCAATTATTCTCTCCATTCCACGAGATTGAAAATGCGTCAACAGCTTCAGTGCCGGGTACGCGAAACCTAGAATTGAATCTGGGAAGATGGGCGTTGGCAGCATTCGCAAACCTGTCGACTGTATGTGGGCCCCAAAGGTGGTCCAAGTGTGCGAAGAACTCGGGGGTTGTATACCAGTCATCGAAGCCTACAATGTGGCTAATCGCATCAGCACAAGCATTAAGTTCCCTGGGAACCCACTGGGGAATAAGTGTAATATTGTAAGTTCGACAAAAATAGAAAATATCAAGCGCAATAGAATGCAATTCTGCACTAGGACTCCCTATCTCCACAACACGAACGGCCCCTTGGCTGTCAGAATGCCACTTTACACACTTACCCCGAACCGAGGCTTTGAACGCACCTAAGGCAAATTGTATAGCCTTAAGTTCTATCCAGGTAGAGCTCTTAGCTGCTTCGCAAGCAGTCCACATACGATGGGACACCTCATTAGTGCCCACAACAAAAGCCCCGCAGGCGACGTTGCTAGCGTCCGAATAGCTAAACAAAAGGGGAGCATTATAAGGCAAAATAGGTCTCGTATTAAGACTAACGATGTTGTTTTTCCAGAAAAATATTTCAGAGAGGCAATCATTATGAAGCCCGGTATTAAAACGGGAATCCCAACTACGGCGGGATTCTATGACCTTGTAAAGAAAACGGGTTTTGAGACGAGTCAGGTTACCCAAAACTGGCGACATGGACATAACATGACCTGCGATAACGGCACAATCCCGAGCCGTAACATAAGGTGCGGATAGAAGAAATTCGTCAATCAGAGCGATAAATTTGCAAATACGTCTATCGGTAATAGAAATGGTACCGATAACTAAGTCCCAGTTTAAACCCACACATGTCCAACCCTCCACACATGTCCAATATACACAAACGGATACGATTCGTCAAACTGATGGTCCATTGGTACCAGTGGTACGATTGGTACCAATGGAAAAGCACCCTATTCCAGTGGTTCTATTGGTGAATATGCATCTCATTAAGGAGACTTAGATTATTTTCTCATGTGGTCTGGCTGGGTACAGGGCAATTCCAATGGTCCATTGGTACCAATGGTATGATTGGTACCAATAGAAAAGCACCCTATTCCAATGGTTCTGTTGGTGAATATGCATCTCACTAAGGGGACTTAGATTATTTTGTCATGTGGTCTAGCTGGGTACAGGGCAATTCCAGTATTGGTACCAATGGTACGATTGGTACCAATGGAAAAGCACCCTATTCCAATGGTTCTATTGGTGAATATGCATCTCATTAAGGGGACTAAGATTATTTTCCCATGTGACCTGGCTGGGTACAGGGCAATTCCGATGGTCCATTGGTACCAATGGAAAAGCACCCTATTCTAATGGTTCTGTTGGTGAATATGCATCTCATTAAGGAGACTTAGATTATTTTCAGATGTAGTCTGGCTGGGTACAGGGCAATTCCAATGGTCCATTGGTACCAATGGAAAAGCACCCTATTCTAATGGTTCTATTGGTGCAAAACAAGTTCACTTTTACACCAAGTAGAAACGCGCTAATAATTATTATGAACGTTCCTCGTTCTATAAGACAACCACGTAAAACAAGTTCGCTTTTACATCAAGTAAAAACGTGCTAATAATTATTATGAATATTCCTCGTTCTATAAGACTACCACGCAAAACAAGTTCGCTTTTACACCAAGTAAAGGCGCACTATAATTATTATGAATATTCCTCGTTCTGTAAGCAAACCATGCAAAACAAGTTGCCTTTTACACCAAGTAGAAACGTGCTAATAATTATTATGAATATTCCTCGTTCTATAAGCCAACCACGCAAAACAAGTTACCTTTTACACCAAGAAAAAACGCGCTAATAATTATTATGAATATTCCTCGTTCTATAGGCCAACGACGCAAAACAAGTTCGCTTTCACGCAAAGTGGAAACGCGCTAATAGTTACAAAGCGAGGGCGACGTATATATCTAGCGCTAATAATATATCTCAAGGTGCTGCGAGTATAACAAACATCGTACGAACATTATAAAATTGAAAGGTAACGCGTCACTCTCGTGTTCGTTCTGTTTATTGTGATTCACGAGCAAACAACAACATGACATATGAATGTCTTCTTTCCTGTACACAAGCACTATTTTTTGGTAATTCTTACTTGTTTAAAAGCTTTTAAAAGAACTCGAAACAACGCGGAAAGGCACAAACTCTAGCAAAGTGGTATTGAGGCAACGGGTTTTAACAACTGTACTCAATTCACTGTGAAATTAACTTCTGAAATTACTTAGCGCAATGTCATTATCACATGGAAGTGTTTAAACCAAAACAAGTTTTCAATGAGGAGTTTCCGAAAAGGGTTGTTATATCATGCTGTTGGTTATGACTTTGTATTGTATTTGGTGGCTCCTAAAAGAGGCGTTTTATATTCAAGTGACTGAAGTCACTTTTCACTGTTGACGTGGGGTTTGTCGTGGTAACCCATTGAGGTACAACAGTTTGCTATAATCAAGGTCGTAGTAAAACCATTGATGTCTTTTACTGTCAACGTTGTGGTTGACAAATTGTATTTGCCGTGCTCTTTTCTCGGCTGTAGCTTGCGATGAGGCCCAGGACTGAGCTAGAAGAATCCATCTACTGATGATTTCAGGATTGCACCCGTTGCCGTGGAAAAACAGCAGAAGTTTGAATTTTTCCTTATCACCCATTGGTTTCTTCCAGAATATGAGGCGAATATCCTTAGGCCACGATTTCTCTGGAAAAAAGGCGTCGCCGTTGAGCAGTCGGAATAGCTGTTTCCTTTCTTCCACGACTTCTTGCCGAGATAGCGGTCGTATTTCTTCTCGGTACATAGATATCATAGCCATGTTCCAACTGATCGTATAACCTTGAACTGAGACCACGCCGATAATGAGTGTAGATTTATAAACACGCATCGTTATGTGAGCAACATTTCACATCACTTTTGAGATTTTTTTTTGTTCTTATAGTCTTATTACTGTTTGTAAGGATTATGCAATTTTCTCACTTTTTCGGTATTCTTTGTTATTCTGAAAATGAAGCGACCTAACTGTTATCTCACCTTTTTATTGGATGAGGCGTGATAGCACTCTAGGGACATTAGAAGTTCGAGTGATTGTGTTCAGGTCTATTAGGGATAAACTGAGCACGTTGTAATTTCGCTGGCTTTTTGTCGCTTCAGTCTACACACCTGCGTGATTTTCGAAACTTCCGTAAAGTCATGGCTGCCCGTATGCAAAGATTGGACGTCGATTTGGAAAAATGTTACGAAAACGATCTGGATTGGACATTGTTGTCAGAGAACCTAAGAAAAGTAAGTACTCTTCTTTTTAGAAATTTGACTATTATTTAGCCAAGGTCACCCAAAGACCGTTTTCTGTAAAATATATGTTCGGAGAACACGGCTAAAAATTGCTAGATGAACGTTCCATTCATGTACAATTTTCGAAGCTTCTCTAATAAATTCCCTACGATTTTCTGAAGTTTGATTTTCATATTTTACTACACAGGTTACACTATTTTCCTTAGATAAAGGAAGCCTAAAATTTTCGGATTTTTGGAATTTTTGGAATTGCCCTGTACCCAGCTAGATCACATGAGAAAATAATCTAAGTCCCCCTAATGAGATGCATAGTCACCAATAGAACCATTGGAATAGGGTGCTTTTCTATTGGTACCAATCGTATCATTGGTACCAATGGACCATCGGAATTGCCCTGTACCCAGCCAGACCACATGACAAAATAATCTGAGTCCCCCTAATGAGATGCATAGTCACCAATAGAACCATTGGAATAGGGTGCTTTTCCATTGGTACCAATGGACCATCGGAATTGCCCTGTACCCAGGCACACCACATCAGAAAATCATCTAAGTCCCCTTAATGACATGCATAGTCACCAATAGAACCATTGGAATAGGGTGCTTTTCCATTGGTACCAATGGAGACCCTTCTTATCACCACTAACACCAATGGAGTCTATACTCACAAATAGCGATGCTTTTTTGAGGATAAGAAATACAAGGCAAGTTGTCTAAGTTCTAAGGGTGTAGAGAGGGATTCGGCGAATTTAGGAGAGTTGACTGCAGGTAGGCGATTTGCCAAGTTGCATTAACCCCCTCCTTATAGTCAAATAAGAATAATATTTTATTTTTATGGTGCTATTTCCAGCAATACCCAATGGCGCTTTACAAGAAATGTTTAAAATATTACAAATATTGCTCATAAATTACATTAAATTGAAACGAATTAAAACGAATTAACAATAGTAAAACTAACTGATAAAAAACACTTTCAATTAAACAGGGCCAAAACATAAAAGGACTAATTTATTGAAAACGCTTTCCTAAACAGATAAGTCTTAAAGTTTTTCCTAAAAACTCTCACAAGATCTAATTTCTAGTAGCATATCATTCCACAACTGTGGAGAGGCTGCTGAAAAAGACCCGAAACCACAGTTGCGCAGATTATATCGGACATCAAGCAGACGCCGAGGAATATACCTCGTAACTAGGTCGGACAAATATAAAGGGGCTAAGCCATTTCAAACCTTTAAAGGTCATTAAAAGAATCTTAAAAGTTATACGCTCTTCTATAGGAAACTAATGCATTTCCTGTAATACTGGTTAGAAATGTTCATGTTTAGGTGTAGGCGAAAGGATTCTGGCCGCTACATTTTGAACATGCTGAAGCGGTATCTTGATAGTTTGTTTCGGTAGTCCATACAGAAGTGAAATACAGAAGTCCAATCTGGAAGTAATGAAAGCATGCCGCCGTATGGCGACTGATATATTTCTTTATGCGGCTAATGTTTCGAAGGTTGTAGAAGGTGGCTAAAAGGCCTGTCTTGCATACGGCTGACTGTAACAAGATATTTCATCGACATGAATGTATCACACAGAACACCAATGTTTCTACGATACTCGTCACAAATCGTTGAAGCAGAAACCGTTTCTCTTGAATTTTCTCTTAAATTTCTTACATTCACTCTTTACACGTTTGTTCTCACTCAAAACTGCCCATCTCCTTCCCCAATGTTGAGCCACGTGTATTTTGGAGCACTAAGACGACTGTAATACCCAAATTAACATTGAGGAAGGGGAAACGCACACAAGTGTTTCAAGATTTGTGACGAGTATTGTAGCTACCGATGACTTGCTAACGTCGAAGGGGCGAAGGTTGGCGATGACTAGCATTTCGCACAACTAGTTCTGTCTTGTCCCAGCTGTTCATCTTAAGCTTGTTTACTGTCATCCAAGCATCGATATCTCGCACACAGTCTTTTACCGCTAATTTTGCCAGTTCAGCAGAGGATGATTCAGATGTGAGAGGCGTATCATCGGCATACAAATGAAAGGCAACTTGACTGGTGTCTCATAATATCACCCAAGGGTGAAGTATAAAGCAGGAATAAAATAGGTCAGAGGACACTATAATGAAGGAACACTATAATGAAGCTCACGCCTGGATGACACGCCACCGTTTACATGTACTTTAACAGTCCGTGGTAACGATCAGACAAATAATTATGATCTAAAGCACTGAAGTGCGCAGTCAACGACGCCAAAATATCGCTCTTACTAGCAGTGTTAGCTGAATAAATTAAGAACGGAGAAATCGTAAATTAAAGTGCACTTGATACATTTCCGTCTAGCGTGCTTTATTTTGGCGGGCCAAAAAAAGCTTTTAGTATGAAATGCAGGAAGAATGCATGGTTTTTCAAAAGACAATTTTCACAACCGCTAAATATATATAAATATACCCTTGATCCTTGATGCTATTATGCATCAGTCAGTTCCAGCTGCGCCCAGACCCTCCCCCCCCCCGGGCATTAGCATTTTTTTTGCCTTGGATGGTAAATTCCCCTAGGTGGGGACACTTAAGCGGTCAAATCCCCCGGGTGGGGACAAAAAAAGAGAGCGAATGCCCCGTCCTCCGTCAACACTGCAACATTTTTCATTGATTGCGCAGTCGAATAGTGCCGTTTTAAGCATATTTTAATGAGCGATTTTTTGTTTCAATTAACGTCTTCCTTTGTAATAGCGCTAGGATTCTAATTAAGACTTTACGCCGCGATGACATGCACCAGTTTATAATTTTAGTATTTATGTAAAATTATTGACATTAAAATTAATAGAGCGCTGTAAAGTTATATGTTATGAGTAGTTTTATAAATATGAAAGGGTATTTTTTAAATAATATCAACAGAAATTTGATTCAATAACCAAAAACCCTTGATTCACGTCGATAGCTCCCGATTTCGCCATGTAATTCTGGCTTGATAAGTAATGAAGAAATGTATGCATAAAATCAAGAGCATGCCTTTACAACCTCTTCAATTTTTTCCTGTCCATCAGTCAATTCCAGCTGGTCCCAGCTCCCCTCCCCCCCCCCCGCCCCCGGGCTGCTGCGGATCATTTGCCGGCCTTTTCAGTCCCGGGGGTGGGGCATTTGCAAATTTTGTGCTGCCCGGAAGCCGCGCATTTGCCAACCCCGGGGCCATTCCCGAGCTTTTGTCACGCACGCGGTTTCCTATCAGAATATAACTAGGCAGATAATTTTACTAGGAAAGAAAGCAGATTCGGTCATCTGTGCTGCATTGTTGCGCGAACGCGGTCGCTAAGTTTGAATATTCACGTCGCGTATTAAACCTGGTCGTTAGCGGTCATATCGAAGCGTAAAGGTCAACAGTGGTTGTTGATGAGCGAGCAATTATTGTGCAGTTGCGATGGGTTTTGTGGAGCAAGCGAGCCAGAAGCAGGAGCATACGTTACCTGCAGATTAGCCGATGGTTATTTGGAGCGGATTCGTCGATTATTCTCGAATTTTTAGCGCTTCGTGTGAAGGCGCGTGGAGATGGTCTGTTTGTTTTGTAACCAGCCTTTAATTCTTCTTTAGTGGATAGTACCTACAATTTCAAAACTCAACAAAATGCCACTTAAACCGGCCAGGAAAGACAAGGATACGTTCAGTTGAAAGTATCTTAGCTTTGTTTTGTTATATTTTGACTTTTAGACTATTTTAGTCCATGGGAGTTTCCACGACTCATCGCATTAATTTGTCCATGTGGATATTAATATATTCATTCAGTGACACAACATACTACGTCTGGGCCGCCTGTGGTCGCGGTGTTTGAAAATAGTTTACCAAAAGGGTCTTTTGGTGAAATTTTTTGAACTGCATGGCGCCGGATTCTCGATAGTTACTGACAACGACTCTCAAATATGAATCGTTCTCATAGATTTTGTTTCCCACCATTTTTTTTTGTTTCTTTTATATCCCGCACTTTGCTCGTGCACAATTGGCTCGTTTTTGCCATGTGTTTGGTCGTCGGAAATTGAATTAAAGTTTGTTTTAAGTTTTACTGTTCGGCTCGCTTTCTTTCATTACGTGAAACCTCAGCACATTACAGTTTCATAACAAAACAAACCAACAACAAAAACACTCATGCACTTTATTGGTAGTACTAATATAAATACGAATTGTTATACATAGTGTTCACTATCTTTTTTCTCATTCTATAAAAGCCTTCAGTTAAGTTTTGGAATCATCGCAACCTACAGATTTGTTAGTTATCTGCTAGCAGGTAACTGACTAATATGTGGATTGTCCGCACAATGCATGATTTCCAAGAGCAATGTCAAACTGTGGTCCGTGCGACGATGTGTTTGTCTATTTCTATTTTTCTCTTTTAAACAATGTATAATAAGGTGAAGGTCTCGGTAAGTGTTATTAGCCTTGGCGTTCGCCTCGGTTCATAAGACCTACCCCAAAATATAGAAAAATCTGTGGAAAAAGTTAGCAAAAAGCGAAAACAAATAGCGACATCCTAAGGATAATGAATCCACCCTTGTTCATTAGCGCGCCAGTACCACGAGAGGCCTTTATATCCTATGAGGAGAGTCGTATGGATTTATAAGCGAAGAAATCCGTTGTTTACTTACAAAACCAGCAAGGAAGAGAGATCTGAAAATATTCCTGACGGAAGCGTCTTGAGCTCGTTATCGTTCAACGTCCTGCAGGAAAACAAATGATAGTTAATATGTGTGAGATATACAGGGCAAAAATCATTTTCAGTTTGTAAATGCTATTCAAAATGTAAGTTTTACAATCATACAAATCATATAGATCATATAAAATGTGTTATGGTTGATGTGCGGGAGTTCATTAAATTGGTATGTTCCTGTGCTATATGCCATACGTGTGCTTCAGTCAAGACACCGTATGGGATACAGAAGAAATGCTGTTGCACGGGGTCTCTGGCACAAGTACGAGCCTTAACCAGGAATGGAACACTTGATAAAGTAAATGGAAATCTTGTTCCTCGCACGCATTGTTTAGTCTTAGAAGCACTGTTAGCAACACTAAGGACACGCGAAGAGTACTTATTTCTCTCATGTTCTGAACCCTTTTGCTTAATTATGCAAACAGCAATGTTACAGTAGTTCTGAATTCTGGGTATACTTCCGTTAAATGTTAAACATACATACATACACACATACATACACACACAATGTAATTTGTGATTACACCGTATTATCATAAATTACTATTTTGTCGGCACGTATCAGAGGTCTGGGGAGGGTGTTAGTGCGCAGTGAGTCATGGGATTCGAGTTTGTAATTCGTGGTCGTTACGAAGGTGAGGTATTCTACGGTCAGCCTTCACCGTGTTAGGTCGCTTTTCTCTTTTTTATTTTATTTTATTTTATTTGTGTCTTTATTGATGTTTATAGTTTAGGCACTAGCATACCCTAAAACCCCAAGGGTTGCACCACTGCCTTGGTCGGGGGTACACGCTCCCCGTGTTTTTTCCACCTGCTGGTTTTTTGGGGTTTTCGCGTCCGGCTTTGGTGCTTCTGTTCTTTCGTTTATAGATAATACTTCATATTTGTACATATCTGCATATATGTTAAATAAACGGCACGTTGGCTTGGCTGGCCCACGCGCCCATATATGAACATTGTTGTCTTGTGTGTACCGGTTGAGTAGTGGAGGCAAAATTACATACAGTCGACTCCCGGTAACTCGAACCCTCTCTAACTCGAACCTCCCGCTAACTCGAAGCAATTTTCATTTCCCTTCGGATCGTTTTCTATATAATTTTACCCTCGATAACTCGAACTCCCGATAACTCGAACTGTTTTTTATTTCCCTTGAAGGTTAGAATTATCGGGAGTCGACTGTACATACATAGCTTTATTTGTTAACGCAGGTCGGTAGAAGTCAGCCAGAGGCTGATGTGGACCTGCCTAAAACATTAAGATCTAGTTGCATTAACTAGGATATATACAAGTGTGATGTATGCAAACAATTAAAAGTATGTACGTAAACATTGATTGATTAAAAAAAGATTACTATGTCCATTGTAATCTATTTTTGCTAAAAGAGTAAATAAATAAATTGTTCAAAAATAATAGAAATCATCATCCTTATTTGTAATCAGGCATGATTCCTTCTCGAAGCTTAATTTATCTAGTAGCACCTGGTCTTTTTTGATCTTTTTCTTAAAACTTTCATGGCTATCACAAAGTTTATATGACTCGGACAGGATATTCCACACAATAGGCCCTCTGTAGGATAAGGATGTTCTTCCCATGGAGTAATTGTACTTTGGTACCTTAAATCCATCCCCTCTTCTTAAGTCACAGATGGGTTTAGGTATTAAGCCATAATAAGCTGAGTACATGAGTGAGGTTGCCAGTGAATGCACTGAATGCGTTTCAAGGTAGCTGCTCTTAAGTGGATCAGTTCAACATCACATAACAAGGACAGGGTACAATTAGTTCCCCAGACTAGCACGCCACATGTAACGCTGGGATATGCCTCTAAAGTAAATGGCTGCCATGACCCTCCTGGGTAGGACCGTCAATTGCGTTAGATTTTTGACTTTTCGACTAAAGCTCTTACAGACAGCTGTGATCTGAGGCTGCCAGGATAATCTAGAGTCAATGATTACCCACAAGCAGACACTTGAATTAACATTAAGATCTTATCTCCGAGTAGAACTGGTTTCAGGGCCACAAAAACTGTTTCTATTGAGTACCATGACCTCTGATTTCCCACTATGGATAGTTAACTTATTATTTCTGCACCAGTTATGTACATCCCCCAGTACGCGATTTAGTGCATCACACACTACATCGACTGAGGGGCCTATCTAGAATAGTGTTTTGTCGTCTGCATACATGTCTATTTCTCCTTCCTTAATCTGGTCAGGCAAGTCGTTAAAAGGAGAAAAGTCTTGGACCCAGGAGGGATCCATGTGGGATGCCACATTTCACAGCATTAAGTTGTGATTTACATCTATTGACAACAGCAAACTGTTACTAGTCTTTAAGTGTTATTGTCAGGGAAAACCGGGCAGGAGCAAAAGATCGAGGTCAGTGTTTGACCTCCACCTTTTAACCATATAAAAGCCACCTGAAAAGATTATCAACGGTGGTATTTTTAGAGGTTGGTGGGTTTTTTATGTTGAAGATAAAAATTTTCTTGAAATCAGAGCCTTCCACGGGCATGAAATATCTTGATTTTCGGCTAGCTTTTGTCGAACCTAACCTGAAATCTTTAGCCTATAATAAACCGATTGAAATATAATTTTCAATATTTGTCCCAGTTCCCTGTCTTTCATGTCGCACCTAATATTACCGTCACGTCGTTAAATTAACCAGACCCAGATTTCTGCCATTTTCACACTGTTTTTTCTCAAAAGCGCGCGGTTTATTTTTAAAGATAGTTACTTTTCTTGATAGCCTATTAAACCTTTACTAAAATACGGCAAACTAAAAATGGTATCTCTCAGTAACTCGGCATTACTGACTTTGGAAAGTTCCACCAAAATAGCGTGAAGCAAAAAGTTTCCCGCCAAATTTTCAGCAACGAATTTTTTTCCATCAACTTCTCTCCGCATTGAGCTCACATCCTCAGCAAGGCCTTCAAGAAGGAGATTAGGTTTAGTCTCTTTCACTTGTTAGTGGCGATTAGATTTTAATTTTGACAAAGTAGATGCGTTTAATTCAGTAAAATCAGGTTTCAACTGATGATATGGAATTGACCCAACTTTCCCGCAAAATATTTTTTTGTGTCACGCTACATCGAATCCCTGTGAATTTATTCCACGTTACTTTTGCTGAACAGTGCATTAGTAAAATTATAAGAAAAGATGCAAAATTTGTGTTTAATTACTTATGTCTACCGAAAAAACTGTTGTTTACATAACAGTGTGTTTTCACCTGCATGTACGATTGATTTAATTTGTCACATAAGCCTTTCCAACGAAAAAGTGTCTGCTTTGCTGGATATTGGTCAGCTTAAATCTCCAGGGGCACCCAACGACAATTTTCGGAAAATTATCTGTTCGCAAGACGATTTGAGGTCTAGAATTTTCGGATCATTTTCTGACAAATTTCTTGCTTGCCTGCCTCTCCTAGGATTTTCGAACTTCAAAAAAATCGTATAATTGCCCATTTTTAACGGATTTTTACCCTAAAAAGGTCACCTAGAATTTTCGGGAGCCTTTTTTCTGGCTGAAATTTTCGAAAAGGTAAATTTTGATCCCTATAATTTTCGGATCACTATACTTTCAGCTAGGAAATCCGAACAGATGAAAAATTTTTAGGGGATAAAAATAAGCCTTTATCTACCGTTTAAATACTAAAGTAAGTTTAACAATGCTATGTTTATGTGGTTTTGAACTATACTCTCGTTGGGTGCCCCTGAATCTCTAATCATGAATTGTTCGTTTTCAACGGAAGAATCTTCGTGTTCTGAGAGTGGAGTTGGATCTGCTATTCTTCCACTGTTGGCGTGCAAACGAGATATGACCTCGCACCTCGTAAGTCTTGGAATTAGTGGAAAGCGTGGTCGAGGAGAGGCAGAAGTCAGGGAGTCGGGGGCAGGTGAGTGAAGACTTCTCTTTATATATTTAGTTAATTCTCGCGTACTCACGTGCTGTTTAGGTTATGGGACGTCTGATACGTGCGCTTCATTGCACTGTTCATTCATGTGCAAGTAATTTAGGTTTTAGAGGCATGTAATATTGAGCCAAAGTAAACAGCATAAAACCATGGAATAGCGATTCACTAATATTATATACGAGTTACAAACCATATATGCCAATGGAATAAAAAATGCAGATAGAATAAAGCGAAGTTGAAAACGTTCACGCTTATCAAAAACCAATCTTATTTTAAAGTTGCTGTTTGCGCGCGTGCCACGTGGAGTCTGCGAATTATGCCTCATATAAAACTGGACTAGTGAGAGTATCATCAGTTATATGTAAAACTCTTCACACAAACGTTTCAGTAAACATGTATTACGTTAATACAAAGATTAAAACAAAAAATGCTGTTGGCATAGCAAAAAGAATTGTGATCTTCTTGCATTGTTCATTTCCAGTAAAGTGTCTGGGAGGGAGGTATATGGGTGTGGCACTTTGTAATGATTGGGCTGCGATTCTAATTGTTTTCTGTTGTTGTTTACCCTTGATAGCAATCCGCACAAGGCTGGAACACGATAAAAAGCGCGAGAAAGGTGATTTTGACGTACATTTGGATGAAGGCATGGAACAGGTCAGCTTAATAGCACTGTATATAGTCCAGTCCTGAACGAAGGCGAGGGTTGACTCAATAATTACTTACTTTTACTAGATGAAGTTTACATAATATAGTTGGAACTGTCGATGAAATAAAAATTGGGAAAAAATGTGATATTTGCAATGATAAAACACATGAACGAAGGGATTTTAACCCAAGGGGGATAGCCAAGTCCATGTTCGTATAACGTTTGTTTTGACGAGAAATTCTCGTGAAAAATTTGCCATTACGGGATTCGATGACTCACGATGACCCAATCTTGAAGATGCGATGTTCTTACCAACTGAAGCGACTGAAACATTTTCTTTTATGATGGGCTGCATATTTTATGCTATAGTTTACATTGTGTATTTTCTGAGGAATAATAGGCCATATCCGAGTTCCTCGGGCCTCTGTATCAAAACGAAGTTAAGTGCTCAGTCTTTGATATGGAAATGATTTTTCATTCTCATGTAAGTAAAACTCATTTTCACAAGAAAAGTTGTGCACTTGGCCTCATTTTGAAATTGAGGGTTTTTGGAACTCGGTGGTGGCCTATTCAAGTGGCGTTTATGTGGTAAGGACTAGTTTGTGAAGAACATGAGTTCGTTTACATGAGTTAAGATGTGCAAAATAAATAACGTTACAGCTTGGGACTAAGCCTCGAAGTGGGATAAAAAGGCAAAAAACGAGGTGAAACAGGGCGCCACCCTTTCCCCTTCCCAGACTACAGCTAGGCCCGCTTCACTCGCCGATTTATTTTCGCCCTTGCTGATCTGATATATTTTTTGCCTTTTTCCCACTGCGGAGCTTGATCCCAGGCTACTGAAGTTAGGATTCATTAATCCACTGCCTAGTTAGATGTCATCAAATAGTTTGCTGTGATCTAAGAACTGTTCAATATTGAAACTTCAGAATAGGAGAAGTGCTTACAGTGTAACTACATATAAACGCAGTATAATAAAGGCGGAGATTGCCAATTCGTGTCAATGAATTCAACTATTGGACCAATGCTTGGCTGGTAATCGTTATTTATTATCTACCTATTTTTTTTACAGGAAACTGGTGTGCAGTCTTTTTCAGGGCAAAGCTTTGTGACAACTCCAGGAGAAAATGAGGAGGTAGAATTAATGGAATGTGAAGCTACCATGAGTGAAGATGTAGACAAGACTCTGTTGTTGCAGGCCTCTCAAATCAGTGATCCTGAGGAAGAAGTAGGCATTTGGTGCGACGAGAAGGAAATCCAAAATGAGAGACGACAGGCACTAAACGATGCCCCGGGAAACCTGACAAGTGGACGATTTAGTCCCATCATTTCTACTTTAAATGCTTCATGGGACGATATTTCATCTACACAACAAAAGTACTATACTCTCAAGGCGAGGGAAGCTGTTGCAGCTATGCTGTCAGTCATAAGTCCTGGGCAAGAAAAAGACCTTTGGAAATGTATCTAAAATGTTTCAGACTTAATCGAGAGGGACGAGAGTACCTCATCCAAAGGAAAGCATTTCGACACATACACTGGGCTCATTGATGTCTTGATCAAAGCTTATGATCCCGCGGAGTCGTGACAAACTAAACGCCAGATCCTCTCTCTTTTCGCAAATGACTTTAGCCGCAGAGAATAGCAAACGTTAATCCCTGGTTTAACTAAATGGAGAATTGACCAGGCTCGTCAGCATGCCACTGAGGCAGGAAAAGGACAAGCTGTTCCAGAACAAACAATCTTCCGAAAAAGGATTGATCAGGGAAATTTTGATCATTTCATAAGCTATATTTCCCAACCACAGCTGCATCAAGATGTTGCATTTTGAACAAAAACTCTTAAGCTTGACTCTGGTGAACGCATCATCATTCTCGCTGTTGTGCGGACCTTGATTCCCACTCGAATTATCGAACAGTACACAAGCAACTGCAGAGAGCAGCAGTTTGAGCCGGCAAGCACACGGTGTCTGTTTAGAATGCTCGAAGTTTGCTCAGCATCTATGCAAAGGTCCCTTCATGGGCTTGATAATATCACAGTAGAAGGGACTGAAGCATTTGACAACCTGCGCGCAATTATCGACACTTTAGTTGAAAACGGGAAAGAGCAGCATTGGGCCGAAAAACTGAATGCGGAGACTTGAAAGAAGCAAAAAGGATATTTGAAGACGGACTATAAAACGCACGTGGACAGAAACGAAAACAACAGCGACCATTGTACCGTACATGACTTTAATAAGCGACCCGGAGAATCCTGACTTCTGTGAAGAATGTCCACACTCCCATGACATTCACTTTGATAGATGTGACTCCCTTGATTCGAATTTCCGCAACATATTAAAGAGGATCGATGACTTAGTCATCAACGACGAAACGAGAGCAAGAATAAACTTGGAGAATCAAGGAGTGCTCTCGAGCACTCCATGTCTGGAAAGCTCATTTACTTCGTTCTGTTAATCAAGAAGAAGCAAAACAGAACGCTCTTACTCAGCTTGACGAAGAAACATGCCTGCATCATGGACTGGGCGATGAAATATCTGCCGCAGCACTACAGGAAGCAGATGTCTGAGTTCTTTGGCAAACGGGGTAAGAGCTGGCATATTAGTGCTGTCATAACACGCTCACAAGAGGAGGGCAGATGTGAAGTTGAATGCTTTGTGCATCTCTTTAACACTTGCAAGCAAAACAGCTTCGCGGTT
Organism: Porites lutea; assembly: GCF_958299795.1. Taxonomy (NCBI): domain Eukaryota; kingdom Metazoa; phylum Cnidaria; class Anthozoa; order Scleractinia; family Poritidae; genus Porites; species Porites lutea. The sequence goes on from NC_133201.1 coordinate 19,787,024, forward strand.
ATGTCAGTCATTGAGCATCTACACCACACCATCAAGATCGTGTACCCTTCAATCAACAATTGAGGGAAAGCATTTTTTGCGATCAGACAACGCTGGTTCTTATCACGGTGGGCCCATAATCCTCAGCCTTCCGTACATCCGGACAAGATCTGGTGTAACAACACTACGCTACGACTTTTCCGACCTCCAAGCCGGAAAAGATATTTGTGACAGGAAATCTGCCCTCATGAAAGCTCACATCAAGAGATGGGTGTGTGATAACTGCAGAAAATATGAAAGAGGCTTTAGAATCCCACAGTTGCCTCAAAGGCTGTAGAGCAGCTGTCGTACAAGTTGATACCTGCACTAAGTCGGTTGGCGTGGAACAAAATCCCTGGAATCAGCCTTCTGAACAACTTCGTATATGAGGAAAGGGGAGTCCGTGCTTGGAAAGCTTTCAAAGTTGGTCCAGGTTGTTTCATTCCGTATGACAAAGTAATTATCGAAAGGCAAGGGGACACTGGACTGAAGGTAGTTCAACCTTTTGGTGCCAGAACGAAAGAACGAGGTACTATTGTAGAAAACACTCGGCCTCTAACTGAAATTTTCCCGTGCATGGAGACTGGATGCGTTCTCAGTTTTAAAACACTCGACGAGGTTGAACAACACATGGATTCAGGAAAACAAGTAAGAGAGTTAGAATCGGAGTCCCTGTATGATAGCATCAGAAAAAAGTGGACCAAGAGGCTTACTGGCGTTAATGTAGCCTTTCATGAAACTGGAACTTACTCCGCAGAAGAACTAGACTTTTCACATCCCTCTTTGAGCAAAAAAGATCAACAGCCAATGGGATGGGCACTCAAAACGGTAAAGAAGCCGTCGAGAATGGGGCCCATGTAAAAGCGTATTTGGTTCAGAAGTTTGACACAGGCTGTAGAAGTGGGCAAAAGGCAGATCGAATTCAGGTTGCTCTGGAAAAGAAAATCGTTAAGGACGATGCTAGACATTTGTTGCTCACCCGACAGGAGTGGAGAAGAGCACAGCAGATAAATAGTTTTTTCTCAAGGCTATCAGCAGTCCAGCGACAGACACAAATGGAAAAAGATACGAGTGAATATTCTACGAGCCAGGAATTTACCGAGGAGGACCCGGATTTAGAAGCGTTAGAAAATGAAATTACGCTTGAAAATCTGAGAGTATGTCCAGGATCGATCTTGTTAGCAAAAACTTGCTAGCAAATTTTATTCGCAATTGTCGCAAAAGAAATAATTGAGAAAAAATTATGTCAGAAAATCGCTTACAAATATCGCAATAATCGCAAAAATAACAAATCTAACAAGAATCAAGACTTAGAAGAAAAAAAAGAAACCAAGAAGGACCCCAAAATGTCCGCAAATATCGCAAAAATCGCAACAGTAACAAGGATTTTTTTGCTAGCTGAAAACACCCGTGAAAAATATCGCAAAATAACAAATCTAACAAGAATCAAGCCTTAGAAACAAAAGAAGCCAATTAAGAAGGTCCCGGAAATGCCCGCAAATATTGCAGAAATCGCAAAAGTAACAAGAATTTTTCATGCTAGCGGAAAACACCCATGACAAATATCGCAAATATCGCAAAAATAAAAAATGTAACAAAATTCCAGACAGAAAAGAAGCTAAGAAGGGCCCCGAAATGTCCGCATGTTGAATATCGCAAAAATCGCAAAAGTAACAAGGATTTTTCTTGCTAGCTGAAAACACCCGTGACAAATATCGCAAATATCGCAAAAATAACAAATCTAACAAGAATCAAGACTTAGAAAGCAAAGAAGCCAAGAAGGGTCCCGAAATGTCCGCAAATATCGCAAAAGTCGCAAAATAGCTTCAAACGTCCACTGAGGGTATTTCTTAAATCAGAGGTTGTAAGTGAAGCAATCATGTTATGACATTTTGTATTTGTATGCCCTGGGTCCTTCAGTGTCTTTTCTCGGTGGTTTTGTTATAATTGTTTATGATTCATGAGTAACAGAACGAAGCACACATAAAATGCACAATTGGATCAATTGTTATTTAAAATAAATGGATTGGCATACACATATATAAATAACATTCATTGAGGTGGTTGTTGTTTAACTATAAGCCTTGATTTAAAAGGGAAGGATTACCAAATCACTGGCAATCCCTTTTAAAAAACTTTGGGTATTGCACAGCAACATTCATGTATAATGCCCGTTTCCTTTCCCCCAATGTGCTATTCTTGATATATTGGAACGATTGTTATGGTAGGTTCTTGGCCATGAAAAGTTCTGCTACCACCACCTTTTATTGCTTAAAATTTCCCTTACCAAATCCAACACTGTTTTGAATGTATTTTTAAGCTATTTTTGAAAACTGTTTTTAACCTGTTTTGTGAAATAGGTTTTAAATAGGGTGAAAAGTGTATTTTTAATGTATTTTTCGACTGCTTTTAAAGATGTTTTAACCTGTTTAAAACGCTATTAAAAAAGAATTTTAAAGTATTTTAAAATTCGTTTAAAATATATAAAAAAATTTCGGGGCTTTTGCAAGGCTCAAAACAGGCCTAAAACAGTTTTTAAATACCTTATAAATTGGAATAAAAACAGGATAAAAACAGTTTCAGAAACATATTTTAATTTGCTATACTATTTTAATACTATTTGTAATGGCAATTTAAAACGTATTTTGAAAAAAAAAAACAGGTTTGAAATAGGTACGAAAATATATTTTTAATATATTTTCGACTGATTTTAAAGGTGTTTTAACCTGTTTAAAACGCTATTAAAATGTTATCCTTCAAAATATATTTTAATAGCTATTTAATCGGTTTTGAGATTTAGTAAAATACTCTTATTTGCAAATACAATAAAAATACTTTGAAAATGGTATAAAAATACCACAGAAGAAGAAAAGCAGTAGCACGCATATATTGTGAAAATACATCAAAAACAGGATGCAAAAGTGCAAAAACAGTATAAAATTGTCAGAAAATAGCCTTAGAGTTGTCTGAAAACAGTACAAAAATCGGTCAAAAGAGCATAAAAACAATATAAAAACATTTTAATTTGCTAGCAAATTTTTGCTAACAAGATCGATCCTGGACATAAGTGGAAAACCTACGTATAGCAGTAAACCTTCAGGTGACTGCACCTCAGCATCCTATTGTTGTCCGAAATAGGAACCTGTGCGACCTTTCAAAAGCGAGGAAACCCAACAAATGGAAAGTAGCTGAGCTGAGAGAAATTCTTCAATTAGAGGTCTCTGGCTCACTAGCGAGAAAGAAATTATTCATCGAACCCTTAGAAACACACGTTAAATGTTTCACCTGTTTCACAGGTGTAGAAAATGAACGTTAACGCCCATGCCATCGTTAAATCTTCGAATCACTCTCTTGATTTTTTTTCAATATATGCTTAAATGTTTACGGATTATGGTGCAGCCTGCAATGGAGACCTGTGGTGTCTTCCGAAATGGCCCTACACAATCAATACTTTGTTACAATACTTTGTTACAATCAGAAGAAACATTGAGTTGTACCTTATTTACAATTTACTTTGGTATTTTCAGAGTTAAAATATGATATTAACTAGACCGCAGAAAGCATTTTAAGTCTTGTTTTGTTTTGTTTGCATGCAGTTTGCTTCCAATCTGAAAAAATCCCTATTCCATTTGTTGTTACTGCGGTGTATTCTAAGATAGTATCAATGACTTATAAGAGGTACCGTCGAGAATGAAGTACGCGAAAAACCTTTGCGTGCTCTCACTTGCAACAATAGGAACTACCTTTTCTTACATCTTTGATGTGTCAGCTATTATTAACAACAATGTCAGTTTCACTGCCAGGATAGTCCGCAGTGAGATCTTTGTTACGCTTTTACAATTGACACTGACTGGTTTTCTTCTTCGGAAAAAGAGAAAAACAAAATTTAACGATAGTTAATTGTAAGTGAGAAAGGTCTATGTTTAACAAAGCTCGAAGTCTTACTTTTCGGTTACATATATTATGGGGCAAAAGCAAGTCTAATCACCGAGTTAGCCAATCAGCGCGCGCGAAAAGCACTATTCACTTGTGTGGTACACAATGTCATGTATACTCCGCGTCGTCGCTGGAAGGGTTTCAGTGAATTAGCTACCACCACAAAGCCCGTTGGCATTCTGAACTTGAAACTTTTTTATATTCTCATGCAAATCTGAAATTCATTTACACAAGAAAAGTTTCGCACTTAGCCTTTTTTTGAAAGTGAGAGTTTTTGTAACTCAGAAATGACCTATTGCTGGGAAAGAGGAGAACGTTGGACAGCAACGCACAAAGAACACCGCGACATGAACCTGCGCCTGCGTTTTGTTGTTCTGCTTCATCTTGCTCGTGTTTTTGACCATTTTGTTGTTTTGAAATTGATTTTTTGGATAACCAGGCAAAGATCACTGGAGTATTTAGTCTATTAGATTCAGGAACGGTAAGTTGATAATAACTTGTGTAATTTTGGCTGATTAAATTTGAGCGGCAGGTATTTTCTTTCATCAAAACAAAGTTTTTGACTGCCATTCAACATGACTGAAGCTAAGACATAGTTTTTCGAGTTTAAAGTAATTATTTGCATGATCGTGTATTGAAGCTTTAATTTTCAGTTCTTCAATTTCTCAGTCTTAATGTCTTTAAACTTCACTTTGTAGTTTTATTTACCAGAGAGCTCGTGTACATGTTTTGAAATGAAGCGTCCTTGTTTCGGTTACTTCTTTAATAAGTATTGCTGTTCTCTTGTCAGTTATCGCCCTCTTCCAAATTAACTAATGCCAAACCAGTAGCAGGCAAGAAAGCCAGTAAAAAAAAATGGTCTGGTCGAGCGCCAGCGACCTACAAAACTTCAAACATCATTTTCAGCGATGGTGCAACCAGAAAACCCCTTGGTGCAAAAGCCTGAAACTCTAAAACTGAATGAATATTTAAAAGAAACAGTTTTTTTTTGTATCTTTTGTTCGCGCAACTGGAATTTTATGTTTTCGCAATTGGTTAAAATACTCAACCGGAAATACGAAAAGAGACCGGATGTTGAATTTTTCGCTTATCACAGTCGAATTCTTGCATTGACCGAGAAGGCCTGGAAAGACGCTGTACAGGGACACAAGTCAAACGGCAGATGAAAGATCGCAGGGCATCGCTATTTTTGCGATTCTCGTGAAGTTTTTAACCTAGAGATGTTAAAAATGATTTCCGACGATCTTGTAATGGGAGGCCGTGCAGAAATTCTAAAGGTATGGTTGTATTTTCGCGTTTGATACGCCGTGGGAGCTAAAATTGTTCGATGAAGATATCGCCAAGTGCTTAAGCTTCAGTGAAGCTTACATGTACTATATACAGCAGGGCGGATAAAGGTTGGGCGGTGAAACGAGCGCGTCCGAGCAAAAAGGTGTGATGCAGTGGACTGGGACTCTGCTTAGAAATGTCGCTTGTTTTCAACTTCGGTCAGGGCTTGCGTTATGATGTGGTTTGTACATTAGACATGTACACTGCCGCTGTCACTGAATTATGGCGGCTTGAATTGTTTTCTTGCACTTCTTCCTCGTTCCTTTGTGCTGGTACGCTGTCTCCGAGAGGCAAATGTTGCTATTTTTTGCGGGAGGTTTAGTTGGAGTAGACAAACATCTCTTTCAAAGGGTTTCTCTTATTACTTCCATGACTCTACCACTGAATTATATTTTCGTTCTCCTACTCGCCAATGTCGATGTTATTCCAAAACAAAAACAACTAAGTATTGTCTAAAACACGAAGGAAAATCTCATCCATGTCATCCATGGCAAAACTAAAAGAAAGCAGATCGTGCTTCATAACTAGATGACGTGTATTTTATAAATGCGTGCAGCTCGCGCAAGGTGAAATTATGCTAATTTCAATCACCATCATCCTTCTTTTTAATTTTGAAAAAAACATCTCATACGTCTTTCTGTTTCTTCGAAACTTCAAAATTAGTTTCCCCTCAGTTTTTACTGTTTATCTTGTTTTGTTTTAGAGAGAAAAAAGGAGAAAAAACCTTACAACTAACTTCACTAAATTTTGTTTACATGCGGTTGCCGGATTTGCAACGCATTGCGCGAATCGCCATGGCGCGTTGCACCCGAGAAGCAAAGTTTGAAGAAGTACAACGCCACTATATCAATATATATCAATCTAATTTTTTGTTATGTCGTATTAAATTTATCCCCCTTTAACATATGTAAAAATTGAGGTTAAGAAGTGTTAAGCTTTTGCAAACGAAACGGCGAAAGACGATTAGGTGATATTTAGTGGAAGGAGGAGGTATTCAACACTTTCAAATTAAACTCAAATTTTGGCATTATACGACCAAAAAGTTTGACTTACAGACGTACAGACACAAACATATGAAACTGTTTATTGATATTGTTGTGAAACGAATTTATCTATTTAACATTGTGGCCTGAAATTACAGAAAGAAAATAGGATTTCCGGTTTGCAAAAAGGAAAATTTCGCCGGCCTTCAAGAGCACCGGAAGCGCGGAAAGAGCGCTCGTGCCAGTCCTACTCCGCATCACACATTAAATGAAGAGCGGCGCGCTCGTTTCACCGCCCAACATTTATCCGCCCTGATATACAGTGATGCCGCTTTCTCACCGATTTCTTATACATACGGTATGCTTTTTCCTCCTGAATTTGCAAGGTAATCCATTTACGATTATCTCTTTGTCATTTTTCAAAATAACCGTATGTGCTCATCGTTATAATCACCGAAGAATATCGAAGTGAAGTCGTCTCAGCACGGCAGGATTAGCGCTTGACTGCAGAGCGGGAGGTGGCGGGTTCGATTTCTGGGGCCAGTTCAATACTCAGGGTCTTAAAATAACTGAGAAATGAAGGCACTCCCTTTGCAGTGCAAGCGGCTAGACCTTCGCGTGACTCGGATGACCACGTAAAATGGCGGTCCCGTTTCCAGTTGGAGGCGTAAAAATAGTGTCCTAAATTAGTACTTTCGTGCAAAATACCTTGAATTGAGACTCAAATAAAGTTTTTTTTTTTCAGGTGATTGCTCAGTTGACTGTTGGATGGAAATATGCGATGTGTTCGCCAGCAAAGTGATTCAGGTAGATACAGCTGTACTATAGGGAATCCAAATGTGAATGTTAGGTTTCTTGTAAGTTTTCTCCTCTCTCACTGCTGCTGTGGTAGTATTTTTCATTTATAAGAGAATCATTGTTACCACTGAAAACAGTGCAATCAGCCAAAATGAATTGGCAGCTCTCTAAGGACAAAATTTAGAGACATTTTCAAGAGAAATGCAAGAAAAAGATCATGGTGAATGGTTGGTCGGGCTTCTGTGTAAGCCTTTGCCTTTTTTCTGTTTTCTTTGTAATCTACACCTTGCATAGTTTTGGAGAATTCCATAAACTTGACATTACGTCTCCGATGTGTTGTGTGACATCAGTTTTGCATTTTCACACACTGCTTTTATTCTGTTGCACTAGAGCGCAAATTATGACAGCAATATTTTGAAGTACACTGGATAAGTGTGTTGTGCACACATCATGGAATGTTATTAGATACTGTAGCTTCAGTTTCAGTTTCATTTCATTTATATTTGCCAGAAAAATACAGTCATTCAATACATTGCCTCAAGGTTACTGCCTGAGAAAATTTTTTGGTCCTAAAGAAGTTAGGAGCCCGAGCAACATTTCTAGGTGCCCGTTCGAAAAAAAAAGTACATGTAACTTAATTAAACGTGCAACAACTGGTGCACTAAAGCATCACTGGAGCACTGGAGAATCAGCTAAGGAGAAATGCTTTCAATGTACATGTACATGTAGATTTAAAAAGAGATCTAGTAGCAGCACTTTGTAAATTGAAACATTTTGGACTGTGAAGTCTTATACCAAAAAGTCTTATATTTGTTCGGGCTGGAAATAATGCAGAAAGTATTACAATTTCTAGTAATATAGGAATGAACTTGATTTACCATTAAAAACATTTCTTTTCAAGAATACATTGGGAAGCAGGCCAATTTCATAAAAGCGGGTAAACTTTCCAATTTGAAACGAGTACATTAAATTTTGTAAATATCAGGGAACGTCAATAATATTATTGGAAAATTGTTAAGTATACATGTAGGATCAGTACTTGAGCATCAAAAGTTTAATGGCTTCTTGGAAATAGGCAACCACTACAGCAACGGCTTAAGAAGTAAATTTGCACTGTTTCAAAAGTCATCACCTTGTGCAATTTGCTAAATGTTGGCAAGCTTTTCTCTAGTTGAAATCTCAAGGACTGTACATGTATCTAAGTTCAGAGAAACAAAAAGAAAATTTTTGTCTTGTGTCGTCCATACAGACACAAAAATGTAAAACATGAAAGAATACGCCGATTCAGGAAAAAACCGAAAGTTGCATGGAAGCGAGGCCTAAGGGCCCTCATACTCAAAATGGCGTCGTAACAACAAGATTCTTGTAAGCATAATAAGACAAGTACAGCAGCCATGTAACATAATCGGAGTGAAAATCGGCCTGATCTCACATATATACGAAAGAAATTTTCATCAGATCCTGAATCAAGGAGAAGATGGGAAAGAGGACTATTGTTCTCCAGAGCATTTCATACAAAACGATGACAGAATTACTCTCATCGGACATCGATTTTAATAGAAAGGTCAACTTAAAATCAGGAGGCATCTCCTACTGTTTCTGTTTGGTTTTCAGCCAAATTAAATGTTAAAGAAGAACAGGAACACAAGGAAAAGTATCGCATGAGGAAATAAAAAGGTCAGAAAAATCATCATTGAGCGATAAAGTACAAGCTCTTAATTTATAGGTCTTCCAGCAATCGAACAATTTGCCGAAGTGAAACGTTTAGAAGTAGAAATCCTTTTAAAATAACTTTCTAAAGTAAGAAAGTAGGAGTAAGTTTTCACGTTTGGTCTGTAACGCTTCTCGTAAATCCCAGATGATATTCACTTAGTCTACACTGGGTTCCCAGATTATGAAACTTTACTTTTCTTATAGCGTTTTAGAAGTATTATAGAACCAAGCATTTCCCATCTAACTTATTATGGTAGTGTGAGAGATGCCACTCAATTGAATACTGGCGATGTTTTCCATTCATAAATACACCTGGAAAAAAAATTTTTCTAATTTTTACTTTTTAGGAATGGATATAAGGTATAATATCACACTCAATTAATAGTTAGTGTACAAATATTAAATCATCGTTTGTTAGGTTGTGACATGATAGATTATAATAAGGGATTCTCCACATGTAGAATCAGAGTGAATAACAGACCTGTGCTAACAATAACCCAGGGGAGTAGCGTCCATATACGCATGTACGCCCGTGCGTACAGCTGACATCTGAGAAAAAAATTTTTCTCATTTAATTTGCTGGCCAATAATTTCATATTTTCACATTATACTGGCGTTTTTTATTAGAATTCCCATTATCCAAGCATTAATCATTCAGTGCTGGCCACTAATAATGCCAAAATGCATTTGAGTCACGTGAGATCTTGAAACTGATTTGTGGTCGCATCAACCATTGTCTGTATTGTCAGTTGTGTTTGTTGAGTTGACTTGAGACACTGTTTTATTTGGTAAACATGAATTTGGTTGGAGAACAGGTACTATTGTATGGAGAAGAAACAGATGTGAGTAAAACCTTTCATTTGCATTTGTATCTAGCAGATCCTTAGCAGCAATTTCAATTAGGAAATTCACATGTACGATATCAGAAGCATTGAAAGGGAACACCTTTGTTAACTCTGACAATGTCCACTTTGAGATTTTCAACAGCCTAGGGGTCTAACTTTCTTAATTTCAAAGGACGGGGATCACAAAAAGTAGACAACAAGCCCCTCCTGTTATGACCTGGTGTGTCTGCATGATGCCTTGGTTTGATAAGCTTTAAGGCCATGATTGGGTCATGTTCTACTGTTTGTTTACCTGGAATTCCCCATGTTCTTGGCTAAGAAGTGCAAGGAACGTCATTCTTGTGTTGATTTTTATTTCATTGTTCCGTGACATCTCCTCAAATCACACGCGGCTGGTGTAAGTTTGGGTTTTCCTACTGGGTTAACGATCATACGTCCTTTATATTTTACACAATATTTTTTGTAGGAGGCCCAAAAAAACAACGTCGTTATCAACAGGTTTAGATAGTTCATGATCAAGATCATGTACAACATTTCCGCAATGGCATACGTACAGAGAGATTTTTTTTAGTTACTTTGCCCCATTCCTTTAAGGTATCATCCACCCTCAAGCACCCTCCCCACGTTGATCGGCGCTAGTGCTTTTGCTTTTAACAAATACCCCCATAAACCGTACATTTTCTGAAAGCTTAATAGTTCCAGATTATTACTTATTCCTTTTAAAAAATCAAAATATTAACGCAATTCAGAAATGAGAAGCTTTTTGTGAAAGTGGGTGTCGCTGTAAATTTAAGTCCAGGCCAGCCAAAAATAAACGGAAGAAGCCAATTAAGATCGCATTCGCTTCTTAACACGTTTGACTAAAAAACCGTGTCTCAGATTTTTGTCAAGTGGTTTTGTTCTTTTGTTATAAGCAGTTGAAGTTAGGGATAGCAAATCATTAGCACTACCTGTGAAAAAAATACTCTTACTCGAAAACGAAAAAAGAAATCAAAATTCGCAGACACGGTTTTTTAGAAAAACTATCTGAAAGTAAGTTGGCCAAATTTCAGCCAAATTGGTTCACGGGTTGCCGACTTGGAGTTTAAAACGTACCCTCAACTTTCTCTGATTTTCATTTCGAGAAAACAGGGGAAAAAGATTTTTGGCGGCATATTGCCCGTGACAAGATTATAACAGATTATAACACCAAAGCTGTCAATGTTGATGGATACCAGAAAAGGGACAACAATAGAGACACAGCAGGAAAAGGTTACAAACGAAACCCAACAACAGATGAACAATCTATTTCGAACGCTCTGCTCTGTTCGATCCTTCTGTTGTCGAGAAAGCATCTTTAGTTATTTGCGACGGGCAGTTTTCATTTTGAGCCAAGCCAACTTTTACTCGATACATTTTCTAAAAGTTCGACACTTCCCTGGAAAAATCGACAACAAACGGCTTCCTGGAGTTTTTCTTGAAGCTGCTCTCCCGCTACAATAGACTTTCAAAAAAGTCCTTCGTCCGATTTTTATATGGCGCGGGACTGGTCGCGAATTTGTCGCTTGCTTGGCCGCTTCGCGACCTAAAAAGCTTGCTCCGCTCGCTAACAAAATCGGGAACTCGATTTCACGGTAGTTTCCATGGGTTTTTCAGAAGCTTTGTCATCTTTTAGCCATTTTTCTTGATTGTAGTAGGAGCCCTTGTCACTCTCTGCTAATTTCGAAACCCACACTTTGCAAAACGATTTTGTCGTCTCCTTTCGTCTTGGAGTCAAGGACGAAAACGGACAAGCTCTTTTTTCTTCTTTGGAGGCATTCACTTCCAAAATCCAGGGAAAAACAGTGAGCTCTATACTTGTAGACTGTGTAGACCACGATTTCCGTCAAATTGCGTGATTAGCTTGGTTCAACAGCGGCATGCGTTTGAAGTATGACAGGACTTGTCAACGATCAATTAAAATAATTAGCATAGAAAAAACTTTTGCGCTCCATAAGTCTGCACAGAAAAAACATTTTTTTCTGGAATTTTTTTTAAAAGAAAGCTCTTGATGAGCTCTACTTAATCATCTAAAAATTGAAAATTTCGAAAAATGATGGGTTTTTACCCTGGATGATACCTTAAATAAGGTGATCTAAGGTATCGGTATGAAGCTTGTCCTGTTGAGTGGTATCCAGCTGGCCTTTTTTTAATTTCCTGGAGTTGGGCTAATTTCGCCTTGGTGAAGCCTTTGCCTGGGTCAGGATCATAAACTTGTCTCTATTTTCAGGCATAACATAATATTAAGGTTCTTGACTCTGTGGGCCAGGAAACAAATGAATTTATTGTATATTTCGGTCGGTTTATGAAGTTATAAAATCATTTCACCTTAAACTTTACTTCGTAAAGGACTTTCTTGTTACCGCCTTGGTTTATTCTTCTACATTTTTACCAGAATTTTACTGTTTTACTGTACACCTGTAAATTTTTAAGCTCCCGTTCTTTCGTCGGGTGTCAATTTGACAACTTCAATATTTACTTACTTGATCTTGAAACTTTTTCGACAACCCATCTGTTTTTACCACCAGGCGTCGCAAAGGCCGAAGGGCTCTTAGGCCTCGCTTCCATGCAACTTCCGGTTTTTCCCTGAATCGGCGTATTTAGAAAGTTTTGTGTGGTAGTTGTATAGTGATAGTGATAAAATGTATGAAAAAGTGTGTTACATGTGCAAACTTGTTGTTTCGCTAATGTAAACCTACAGTGTATTATTTTTTCACCATTCTAATGCTGTAGCTTGCATGGGTCCAGGGTCCTGTTTGCACTTGCCTTTTTGGGGATTTACAACCCTTATATTATTGTTGCCTTCATCAACATTCATGATGCTTTCAAATGTAATTACGGAGGTCATAGTTGTGTACAATAAAGCATTAAGAAGAAGAAGAAAAAGTAGAAATTAAAGATGCTTCTTTTCTTGAGCTTCATTACCATTCTCATGCTCTGATCTGAACAGCAATAAATTAAAGCACAAGAGAAGAATGGGTCGCTCCAACAACTTTACAAGAGACCAATTTACTAGTTAGCTCTTTCAATGGAAATTTTTATTGAAAAACCAAGCTATGTACAGTGTATGAAGTTCAAAGCACATAGAGAACCAGTATCATTGATTTGCCGATGAGTTTACATGTATCTCTTTGTCTTATGAATGTTTCGTTGACTGACAAATGATGTTTAATACCGGATTGCGAGAAGACCTCATGCTAGCTTAAGTTAATGTGATACATGTAAGTTGTGTGTACTGTCAGCATTTTATTATTTGCATTTGACAAAGGAATAATGTTGAGAACAAAGATTTTACATTGTACAGCAGTTCCCAATAACCGGCACCCTTGAAACGTTTTTTCTGTTGGTTGAAACTTGAGTCTGCATGGATGTCAATCAACTGTTTCCATTGTTTTTTGCCATTATCTGCTAGAGAAAGTTCTCTCAGTGTTTCACTCGAAGAGCAAAGACTTGCATTTGTTGTAAGATATCTAAAGCTCTTGATTCTCTTTGATAGCATGACAAATGATAAGAAGTTCTACAACTTGACAAATCCACATCCCATCAATATTCACTTTATGATAAAAAGGTCTCATTTCAAAAGACAATTATTTATTAATTTCTCTGCTGATACATATTTTTCGTTTCTTTATTCCTTGGCAGATTTCTCATGTGTTGTGTTTTTGCACAATCAAAAATTAATCTTAGCTACCTGAAAACCTTTGTGTAGTAAAAAAAGAGTGTTTCAGCTATTTCATTCAGCCATTGTCCATTTGGCTTCAACATTATAATCCCCCATCTCAGCGAAACTGGAAACCCCTTCATTATTCAAAAATGTTCTTGCCCAACCTTGTTCCCAGGGTTCTCTCCCACCCGTTCCGGCGAAGCAAGAGAGAAAGAGACACCCTGGTTACCTCTGGTCACATGTCTCCAGAACAAAATTAATTCTGAGGGAGGAGTCCTTTGTCTTTCAATTTTGTGTCTTGTTCACACAATGATTGCAAGGGTCCACAAGAGCAAGATGGTCCATTAGTATGAATTTTTTAAAAAAAAACATATGCAGCCCTCTTTAATTTCTTAAAATCCTCTAAAGCTAAGCATACCTAACCCTCAAGAAAAATAAAGATACATGTACTGTAGGAACAATAAACTGTTGGCAGTGGTGCAAGCCATATTTTTAACAAAGATGCTTACGGATTTACGGCCATTTGGTGGGTTTTACACGACGATGAAAAAAGCTGAAAGACACAGACCTGTAGATAAAAATATACTCTCAATTGATGCATTTTGATCGACATGAATATCACTGTGCAAATTATTTTTGACTGCACAAGTGGTGAATCTGCAATTTCCTCTGCATGTTGATTGACGTGCATGGAACTCAAGTTTCAAGTGATATAGAAAAACGTTTTGAGGGCGTGTGTTATTGGGAAGTGCGAGTGTAGTGTACTACAGGTTTGCGTTATGTTTGTTTTGAGGCCAAAAAATGGACGAAGCTTGGACAGATGTGACAGTGAGTGAATACTTTGATCATAATTATTTTTCTTTCATTTGCTATTGATTATACATGCAGTAAAACACCCGCCAATAATAACCTACCAGTACTATTTTTTGAATTCTGTCAAAAAAAAGCCATTGTACAACACTGGAGGTTCTTGTATTTTGGGGTACTTATTGGTACACTGTAATTTACCTGTAGGCTAAATAGGTTTTTAATTAGGCTCTTAATTTTTATGAAGGAGATAGTAGATTGTTGACTACCTGGATAAACTTGAGTTTGGTCTTAAAAATACAATATTTATTCACAATTGTATTATTATAACGACTCTACAGTTGTACAGGCAACAAAGCTGATTACCAAACATAATATACAGTTTAATGGTACAGTACAGTGTATGTTCTTGTTATACTAAATTTTACAATCTCAATGTTGCACTCCTTGGTTAAAGTTAAGGTATGATAAACAATTTAATTGTTTATCATACCTTAACTTTAACCCACACATGAGAACCTGCTTGATCTTGCTAATTGGCTAAACAGGTTCCTGTATTTTGCGTATTAAAGTGGCAAATTTCTGCCAGGAGGTTCTTAATCCCGCACAGGTTCTTATTCGCAGGTGTTAAATTGCTGTATATGCGTAGAATAGCTCTAAACATGATTATAATTGTCTATGTTGTAATTGTACAGTTTCAGTTTAAACATTTTCTACAAATTACATCCTGAATCTACATGTCGTATACTCATGTAAGGTCGTGCAAAAAATAATGTAACCTGTGAAACTTGATCAACATTTCGACCATGCCTTTACTAGTATTTTTCTACCCAAGACTTTTGCAATCTCTTGAAGAAAACCCAGTTACCCTTCAGTACTAAAGCACTTATTCATGTAAACAAAATTTATTTAATCCTTAAATGAAGCCTGAGTTGACACAGTTTATGGGTTTAGTTTTGAAGGGTTTGAACTTTTGCTGGGCAACTAGGTTTTGATTGGGCTAAGTGCAGCATGGAATGTTTCTAAAATTTGCACTCCAGACATAATGAATACGTTATAAACTGATTAGACTCGATGACAGTTTGGAAAACCTGTCGTTTCTTCTTCTGTCATCTGAGATCAGGCTCAATTAATACTTTGTTCGTTTTGCTTGGTAAATTTTGCACGAGTATACATGTAATGCCTTTCAAATAATTATACCTGACAAGTTTCCTGTAAACAAATGAGCACAGTAACATGTCTTTGCGAATAAAAATGCTGATAATTCTTCTGGAGAATCCTTTTTCCAAAAAACTGATTATTTTAGAGGTATCTGTTGAGTTGAGCTGGAATTTGAAACAGAATCTTGTCAATTGTTTTTCATTTTTTTCATCTTTGCTGTTCCTTTGACCATTGATTTGAAATTACATGCACTTTTAGTATACATGTACTAGCACCTTGTTTTTATATTTAAACACAGTTTCTGTTTATCGTAAACATTTTTGGTAAGCATCCATACAGGGTGTATATGCTGCATGCACCAAGGAAATCTTGTGTACTGCGGTGGAATCCCACCTTATACGGCCACCTTGGTAATACGGTCGACTCATTAAATACAGCCACTTTTTGTGGGGCCGGCAAAAAGGCCATACGGATGAAAAAAAAAAAAAAATTCGAACGGTAGACCTGAACGGCTGAACGGCACGAGTAAAATTTCGGTCATTTGTCGCAGATTTACCTTTGGACAAGTTGCAGAAATTCTACAATAATTTTATTATGGCTGTTTCCAATTGAACGGGTCATGAACGGGTGAGTTTTTTTCGCCACGCAGAATATAAACAAACTTGTTCTAGACAAACAACAAAAAAAGAGCGATTAAACGCTTTGATGCTTTTAAATAAAAACTTGCTATGGCCATCACAAATGGAAAACGTGAATAGAAATAATGTTAAAAAGCTCAAATCACGATGAATAAATCGGCAGCGGTAAGAATTTTTGAATATCGAATTATGAATGAAAGTAAAGCTTGCATCATAGCAGACCGTTTTGAAACTAATTAATTGCGTAGCGTCACGTCGCCAGAGAAAACTTCGAGATGTCACGCTTGTCGTGATACTCACCCGTGCTGGCCAACGAGCAACAAACCGTCGCTTCATAGAACTATGCCATAGTCTTACACTGTTCTTTGCAAAAAAAATCTTAGGCCTTTCAAAAAATGACGAGAGTTTTGGTTCACGAAAAATAAATCATCAGATAGTTGACTGAGTAGATGTTGGTCACGTGCTACGCAACGAGTTTTGCAAGTGACTCGAATTTCATTCGCGATGAGAAAGATCAGAAAGTGTTACTGGTAAAACCCTTTTCTCTTCGTTTGATAGACTGTTTCCCGTGATTCTGGCAGCGGGTCATTAAACGAGTGAAATCGCCAATTCCACCTATAGTTTCTTAGTAGTTTACCCGGGATCAGAGGAACACGTTTTCGACTGAACAATTGCGGTGAAACAGTTGTTTACACAAGACAGTATTAATTTTCGTCGCTCTGTCAGACTTTTTTCGGTCGGTTCTGAATTTCACGCTTGGTTCGAGATCAATGTTACGTTACGGCAAGAAAGCAACGAAGCACGGCTAGAACAAGATTTCGCAAACTACCATTTCGTGTCTTCGTTTCGCAAACGACCGGCCACAAGGCATTACATAAGGCCATCTGAACAGCGTAAAAATTAATTATGATCCAAGGCATTTGAATGAACGGTTCCAACTGATTGAAGTTTTGAACGGGTGGATAATTTTTCTGAACGGATGACCAAGTCGTTCGAACGGATTCAAATTTTTCTGAACGGGTGCCACAGCCGTTTGAACGGATTAGTCAGGTCTCTTAGTGCAAAATATAGGCCGGATCGTTACAGACGTGACAAAAGTGTCAAATTTGGCACAGAGCTTCCTTAGCACCTACCGATTAATACTGGAGGGGGTGCCCGTTACAAATGGTCCTAATTACAGATAAAAGGGGGGGTTAACTTTCACCTATAATAGCAGATTGGGTGTCCTGTGGTGAGTACTCTTCTTGTTTGATTTGGCTAAAAAACATTGGTTGCAAATTTTTAAGTTTTTAATTTGGTAATGTTTAGTTGTTGTTACACTATTCAAAATAGTTTTACATGTACATAATACTGACTAGTGCCCAGTCTCCACACGGTAAGTGTGGCCATGTTCACTGTGCGGACTGTGCGGCTATCAGTGTCACTGCTAAGACTTGCCAGTGATAATATCATTACATATCAATTTAAACAGATCACAAAGCCAGCTTTCAAAGATGTCATACAATAACATAAAACTCAAATGTATCACATCCTAAACGATAGAATCGTAAAGTTTGACATGCCACATGAACGACCTCATGAACCGTAACTGACAACGCGCCCACTTTGTAATTGTGCAGCTAAGATTAGATTATAATTTGCTTCGTTGGTAACCCTGTCCTTGAGATAATGATTAAAACATGTCAACCTCGTCCTCAGGGGGAAAAGGAGGAGCAAGGGTGGCACAGTTGGTTAGTGCGCAGCCTTCGGGGCGAGAGGTCCCGAGTTCGAGCCCGGTGCCAACACCTCCTTATTTCAACTTCTCTTTTTTCTGTGTAGCTTTGACTAGCTTTAAATACCTTTAAAATGGAGAATTAATGGAGAGAGGGGGGTAAAAGGAGCGCACCGTCGACCTCAAGTTTATCACTTATTATGACTGTCACGAGTTATTGACTTAAAATATGGTCGCTTTACCTTTTTCTACCTTTTTATTAAGCCTTGGGGACGAGGTTGTAAAACATGCCTCTCCAGGAATTTTTAACACTCTTTATTTTTTGCACATTTGCATTTAAAAAGAAGTGTATGAGGTCCCTGCATGTCTATACACCTGTAAGCGGCTCATTCACTTCAGAGCCCTTGGACCAGAGTGTTAATGGTACGTCTATACGATCTTTCAAAAAAAGGAAGGTCGTCGCGTGCGTTACAATTTACAAACAAACTAACTTCAGAAGAGCTGAAATTTACAGGAACAAGGCCTCTTTTAGCCAACCAATTATACATCATTTATGAAATAGCGTAATTTGTTTGATGCAATAAGGCGAATGCCCCGTGGTTACGAAATCTTAAGATCATGAATTCCTCAAGAGCAATTCAGTTACCAGCTTTTCACAAAGAAATGCCGTGGAAAATTACCTAAAATACCAAAAAAGCAAGGGTCAACAATAATTATGGCCTGGTCCCTTATAATAATGGAGTGGTCATGATAAAGAAGCCCATCAGTCCCAACTTTGACCACTCAAACAGATTTTTGACAGATTACATACTGCAAAACTTTGCATTCACTTATGCCTATGTTGCCACACCAGGAGCCTAGAAATCGGCTCCTGGTGACACCTTGTTTTTATTGCTGAGTATCATTCTAAAGAGCTTTACGAAATATTTTGTTAGTAGGGGTGTTTTGAACATGATTGATATTTAGAGATGGCGACAAAAACGAACACAGAAATAGTCACAAAACAAGACGCATGAAACAACCGCATCTAATATTCGTTTTACACCGATATAATGGCTTCTTTGGCTGCTATGCTGACGTTCTTGAAGATGGCCGGTAGTATCACAGCTAGTCCCGGGTTAGGTATACCGTTTATTACCAGTTTCACGGTTCCTGAGACTTAGGGCCTGTTAACATAAAGGTGGGGGACCCCAGGTAGGTGAGGTAACCTGCTTAGGTGGGGTAAAAAAATAACCCTCCTTTACATGCAATCTTACAACCCCGCCATGCATCCTGGGGTGCAGTTTCTCAAGATTATATGAATGGTCGCTAACCATGTAAACAAGAAAAATGCTGGCAAACCACGTCTACGCTCAATTGCTGCTCTTGCTGCAACCTTCAGTGTTGTGGCTTTCTGTTGTTACCTTTAATAATTATGTGAAGCCACCCAGCGCCAAAGTGAATTTTGCGCGAATTTGATGTATCTCGAATCCGACCCCGACTAGCCTGGGTTTCCTCACCTTGAAACGTTGACATGGCAAAGTTTGACCTCAGCTGAGAGGGTTACCTGGTGTGGCAGACCGGGCTACCCACCTTGAAGGGTGACCCCACCTATCATGTAAACGTGATCAAATTAAAATGAGAGATTATACTACCTGGGGTCCCCTTCCTTCATGTAAACAGGCCCTAAAAGTTAGCCCGGCCCCCTTTCTACAGTTTCAGCAGTTAAGCTATTCACCATTTATCATTTGAGTCAATCTTGTACCTCTTGAGTCTCACTTTTACGACTTGATAAGCTGTTATTATTTTTAGACATGAGTGCTTCAGTGCCAAATGTAGAGGCTTCATGATAAACTGTGCTGTTTTTTTAACCTTGGGCTAACTTGTTTCTTTTTTTCGTTTATGAGACCAGATTCTTTTTTGTTTGTTTTTGCTTTGTTAAGCTTAGACAAACTGCGGAAATTGTAAATGATATGACTTGTGCCACGGTGCTTGCTTCTCTGTCAAAACATGCACTTGCGTCTAGCAGATAACTGGGTAAAGAGAGACTGAATGGCATCCAGGCCTATGTTAAGCTGAAAAATTAATTACCTCCCTAGGAAAGAACTATTTTGGGTTCTGTCATTTCGTTATTTGTTCTTCATGAATAGCTGTCATAAATCCCTGATAATATGTGATACAACAGACTCTTTGACAATTTCTTTTTTCTGAAATTTTGTTTGCTTTCTTCAGCTTAAAGTGACATGTAACGACAAGTAATAATTGATAAATAAGGCTTAAGCCACACAATAAGGCCTCCTCTAATTGAAATACATTGGAAAAGGAGAAGAGACCCCAGAAGCTGAGTACTTGCAAGTTATGAAGCAAAGACGAGGCCATCTTAGAAATGACTTATGAAAATGTGGGCGGACTGTGGACTTGCTTTAAGGGCACAGTAATAATCAACTTAATTACACAATCAATAAGCAAAAAGGGATGGGAATGCCAGATGTTCGAGTGAAATTGTTGTTTACAACCTGAGAATAGAATTCAGAGTGATTTAAGGTATTAAATAACAATTTTCAATCAAAACACCACAGGAACCCCAGCAGGTGAAATTTACAATAATTAAATCCTGTTTAGCACGCTTCAGTGGCATATTTGCATTGGGCACCCCCTCTAATATTCATGGTACTGCAATAAGCTATCGCTGTGCAAAGTTTGGTGCTTTTGTCAACTCTGTAACGATCCTGACCCTAAGAGACCTGACTAGATAGACAATTTTTGTGAACGGATGGCACAAGCCGTTCGAACGGATGGATGATTTTTGTGAACGGATGACCAAACCGCTCGAACGGATGCAAATTTTTCCGAACGGGTACACCCCGGGGGGGGCACTTTAGGAATTTCTGGGTGGGGATGTGCCGCTGGGAGCCTGGAACCCTTAACCTTTACCAGAGCTAGTTCAGCTGAATTTTGCTACCCTATACTAGAGTAAACTCCCCAAATCCCCCTATCCTAGAGTAGCTATGTACCTAGTCTAGATAAAATCTTCAACCAACTGATCAGTTTCCTGAAAAATGATACCCTATACTAGAGTAAACTCCCCAAATCCCCCTATCCTAGAGTAGCTGTGTACCTAGTCTAGATAAAATCTTCAACCAACTGATCAGTTTCCTGAAAAATGATACCCTATTCTAGAGCCAAACGCTCTGATTTATATACCCTATCCTAGAGTAAACTGCTTGAAAACCATACCCTTCACAGCGGCACATACCTATATAGCCCACATATGGCAGTACCCCCCCCGGGGGGTACACTAGCCGTTCGAACGGTTGGGCAATTTTTGTGAACGGATGACACAGCCGTTCGAACGGCTTGACTTCCTTTTTAAACGGATCGCCCAAGCCGTTCGAACGGATGCAAATTTTTTGTGAACGGATGAGAAACGGCTTGTGAACGGATTTCCGTTCGAAAACGGGAAGCCGTTAGTGTACGTTTTCGCGTGAGAGGTCACATTTTCTTATAAAAAAACCATTGTTAATGCGGTCACTTGTTAATGCGGCTAACAGCCAGGGCCGGGTTGTTCAAAGCTGGGTTAGTGCGAAATTTAAACTCACATATGAGAGCTTAAAAAGCAAATTCAGTTTAATTCTCTTTGCCTACAAGACAGTGATGATTGGATACTCTAAAAAGAATAGAGAAAATTATCTGAGAGAGTGCTTTTGATAAAAAGATAAAGAATCCTGGGTTAGCACTAACCGGCGTTCGAATAACAACTGGACCCAGGTCTTTAAAATCGCAAACAGTAGAATCTGTTATAATTTCATCCCATTTATACGGTCACTCATTTGAAATTTAGAAATTCAAAATTCCTGTGACATGTCAATTTCATTGACCTGCATGTAGTTTAGTTAGCAGAGCCTGTTCTTGTTTTGTTTTTAGACTTAAATCCATTTGGGACGGTTTAATTATATATGGCTGATTTTTAAAAGTGTTCTATGTTCTGAAGGAAAGTTCCAAGTACTTTTTACAGTAGTTACTACATCCCGGCTGTTCATTAAAGAGAACAGTTGTCACTCAAGAAGTGTGAATGCACTGTATGGTGTATTTGCCACAATGGCCTCAAGTCATGAAATTTGACCCTGCCCTAACCTGAGATCAGGCGTTATTTTTTTATTTTTTTTTTTGGCTTCTTTGGCTCGAGAAGGAAAAAAATAACGCCTGATACATTTATTTAACAAGCCGTCAACCACCCCCTAATTTACATAATCTAACGTCTACTCGACCTGTCATGTTATTAGCCAATAAGCGTTTATCATACGGGAATCGAATTTTGGCGCGAATAATGTCTGTTTTGAAATCAGTTTTAGGGAAAAGAAAATTTTTAAGTACGTCCATGTTCAGATGGCGCTTCCTAAAAAAATTTTAAATGTGTTGTTTTTGTGATGAAATACTGCTAGCTGGAGCTGCCGTACCTTTATTTAACAGCTACAAATAGTAAAGAATTTACTGGTTAAAGCTCGTTGACTTCGTTCTGTACCAAAAGCAGTGAAAAAAAAATTAGGCTGAAGCACCATATTTCACGAACTGCAAGGTGTTGTGAAAGCGAAGATCGCTCAAAATAATTCGCAGGTTTCTGCTGAAGGAGGAATTACAGCCAAGTCGGGTCAAGATTCTATTCATGAATTCATTATTTGAAAAGTGAACCCGTTTGTCGCTTCAGTAACTTGTAGCCGGTATCAAATTGCATTCAAATGATCGGTGTAAACGATGAGATGGAAAATATTTCAATGGATGAAATTTCTTTTTAGGCATTCTTCAAATTCAAGAAAACTGAGCCGGCAGAAATTTCATAACGAACTCGCGTGTGTATTCACTGCTCATTACGCAAACAAAAATGCAGAC
Source organism: Porites lutea (assembly GCF_958299795.1). Taxonomy (NCBI): domain Eukaryota; kingdom Metazoa; phylum Cnidaria; class Anthozoa; order Scleractinia; family Poritidae; genus Porites; species Porites lutea. The sequence goes on from NC_133201.1 coordinate 19,809,511, forward strand.
TGAAATCAACAACAACTAACGGATGGCGGCATTTTGGCCAATCGGAACAGCGCAAATCATTCGTATTGTTTCCTATCCAATCAGGGAAAAGTCCAGATTCTGGCTTTTTTACATGTGATCCGACAAAGAAATGTATCATGCCATCTTCCCGTGAGAGACATAAAGGGAGAATAGGGAGAGGGCATGATCTCAGGCTAACCCTGCCCTGGTGATATGGGCGCCCCGTTATTATAATACGGCCACATTTTTTTGACCCATTGGTGACTGTATCAATGGGGTTCCACTGTACGTATGTAAATAGCACAAAGATTTGTAAAAAAACATGTAACGCTCACATTGATATAGTCAATGAATCAGTTTTTAAGCTTTAACATTAGTACAGGTGTAAACACAACTTTTTTGTCCAAAAATAAGCAAATCTTTTTCCATTTCATTTCACTTATCAAGATGAATAAATTACTGTAGTTGTGCTCCACACTGTTTTCCTTACATTTCGATTCTTTCATGGTACTGGTGAGGAAAATTTATTTGACAATAAAGACCTTTTTTTCTAAATAGTAATCATGTTTTGTTATTCTTAGAACCTTTATATGTAATTGACCTGAGTCAGCATCAAATTTCTTGTAATATTAATTATTTTATAACACAGATTACTTTTTTAATTATTATCTGCCATTCAGCAGCTGTAACCCACCAATGTCTTTGTTTTTTATAACATAAAAAGGTAAAGTGCAGGCCCTGATTTGTTTAGTTTTGGTTATTTGCTCATGAGTACAGTGCAAGCTGGAGAAAGCTGGTGGGTGCTTAATACATATACAAAATTAATGATATGCCCTCTTTCCGAGGGTTGGTTTATAATGCCATGGTTTCTCATTGTAAGGTTTTAAAAAATGCACAGTTAGAAAGCAGAGACGGAAAGAAAAAGTTAAAAGTTTCTTGTTTCCTTGATGTGCAAGGCAAGAAAATTTGAGTAACTACAAAATAATATTATTAATTTTTGCCTTGAAGGACTTAATCATTTCCTTTGTTTTCTTCACAGCAGAGAGCATGTCCAGTTGTGAAACACTAGCAAGATATCTGTTACAAAGTTTTTAAAGGATTTAAGGTACCTGATACAGTGATTTGAGCTTTACAGTCAAAGAATGTCTTGAAATGAGAATTGGTTATTAGAAATGTACACGTGTAATAAAATGTAAGAGTAAGAGTATTTATGTTGACTTGAAATACTAGACCAAAAATTAAAACAGGTAAACAAAAATATTCAATAAAATATTGCTGATAGAGAGGAGGCTGGTCATTCTGTAGATACAGTGTATTATGTACAATGTACCACTACAGCTTACAGTGTAATCATGAGTTAACATACATGTGTACACCTGAACAGGCTGTATTATTGTAGTACATACCGTAGTGTAAATTAAACATAAAAGTTGCTGCTGCAACATTGTAGTAATGAATATTTCTGTGCAAGTGCTTAAAGAAACCTTGCCTAAAATGTTCTCAGTGTTTTGTCTATTGTTTATTTACAAATACCCCAATTGATATAGTGGAATGCTTGTCTGTTCAAAAATTAACCTTGGGTGCATGTTTGACCCATAATGCATGGCTTGGAAAATGCAACCAAATTCAAAGAAAGGTAATAACTCCTCTTTATGTACATGTATGTAACAACAAAGGAATATTAACTGTATTAGAGTATTTTTATTCTTCTACGGTTTTTGTAAATGTGACCCTCCACGGGAAAACGTACACTAACGACCTTCCGTTAAACGGGCTAAAACGTTAGCTATCCGTTAGTCATCCGTTAGAAAAATTGATGAAAACCGTTAGTAGCGTTGGTAAATCCGTTAGCTGGTGACTCTTGCCCGTCAGAGCGTTAATCATATCCGTTAGTGGCGTTGGTTGATCCGTTAGCACCCGATCCTTGCCCGTTAGAGCGTTAGCCGTATCCGTTCCTTAGTCAATCCGTTAGTCTGATGATCTTTACTCGTTAGAAAACTTAGCGACAACTAACATGATGAGTAATTGTTTATTTGGCATGTGTTGCCGAGCGTGAATTTGTGGCGTCACGAGAAAAAAGAATGTGGTATCCCTGGTTCTACAAGGCGCACCAAGTCGATTGAAACGGCAAATGAACAAATTTTTTGAATGGAGAATTATCACCCAAGCTGTTCGAACGGCTTCCTACCATATTCTCTTCAACGCCCCCCACTGCATAATTCCGTTCCTTAAGTTAACCCATAAAGCGGTTCGAATACTTTGATATGCTGACTTCAGTTCTCAGCTTATCAAAGAAATTTGCATAAAGTATGTGAACATGAAGTGTCAATCAACCGGAGATAAATAGTTTTTTTTTGACAATAAATTTAGATAAACGTTGTGTGATCGATACACAGCCGCGTGCTGGAAAAAGTTATTTTGAAGAGAAAAAAATAGAGTTGGATTATGTGTGACTTTCGTGGCGCACTGGTTATGTATTTAATTTGCGAATCCTCGCTTCCCAGTTCGATTCCTAGCTGTGGTGCCGGTGCTAGCGGCGCGTCTAGTTTTTTTTTTCTTTTTTCTAGATTAGTAAAGTGCATTTGAGCCATCTTTTCCCCTTGTTCTTGTTTGGAAGTAAAATACTGTAAATCCTCTATCAAGCGCTACAGACCCAGCAGCAAAAAGCCGCAAAAGTATTAAATTTGCATAGAAGACTCTCGCAAAATAAATTGCCGTGCTTCGCCGGACGCGCTATACCCTTGTCAGAGCATTAGACTACAATAGCATTAGTTACAGTTTTTAAAAGAAACTATAACTAAACAATCTGTAAATAAACCATCCGTTTTGAAAGAGAATATTGTAATGCTATTTTGAGAAGCGGTATAAACATATGTCATTCCCGACCCCCTTCCCTTCCTTGAATTTCGAACGCACTTCCTTGGGTCGTCACGCAACGCTTCCGCTGCTCTTCATTCCCGGTGGATCAAATGTCAACAAAAATTTCCATAAAGTTGTTTAGTTCGAATGTCAGTGAGCGAGAGTCGACTAATATTATTTTAATTTTCCACCAAACTCAAAGTTCCACTGATGCATTTTTGGAATAAGATAACTAAGATGGATTGAGATAACCTGCCAGACATTCGCTGTAGTTGGTAAGCGGATTCTCAACAAGAGACGCTTTTGACTGTCGGCCGCAGTTGTTTATAGCCTGTGCCAGGCACTCGCGCGTTTTTCGCATTTCTTATTACTGAACGACTTTCCACCACCATCTCGGAGCCTGGAACAGGCTAAGTTGTTTATTGATGGTGGTCTGGTGCCGCTTTTTCGCTCGATTACGACTCCGTTTTTCGGCTTGTTTCGTTAGGGACAATTGCCAATGTCACGTAGAAAACAAAGAGGAATGGGGAATTGAATGTTATTATCAGTTTTAGCTGTTGCAAAACCACGCTTTCTTTCTTTGATCGACCGTTTAACTAAAGACTTCGCTAAAAGGCAAGAGATAATACGTGACCGATTCGATTCATTTCATTCTGATTCAATTTCCGCAGTTCATGTGTTATTTGATTATTATACATCATTCACAACTTATGATCCGTTTATTTTATAGAATTAAGACTTTAGTGGTGATCAGTCACTAGAACTTTAGTATAAACCGTTAGAACGTTAACGTAAACCGTTGGAGCGTTAGAGCGGACCGTTGGACCGTTAGGACAACCCGTTAGAGCGTTAAGACAAACCGTTAGAAGGCCAGGGCTGAGCGTTAGAACGTTAGTACAAAGCGTTAGAATGACTTCAGAGCCGTTAGCAATCCGTTAAGTATCCGTTAGTTTTCTAACGTTTAACGGAAGGTCGTTAGTGTACGTTTTCCCGTGGAGGGTCACAAATGTTGGGGGCAGGGGGTAAAGGTTAGCGTTTCAGTCAGCCATGTTGATTTTTTTCCTTCATGTGCAGTGGGAAGGGTAAGCTGATCCTTTGACAAAGGACAACAACATCAACAACTACTAAACTTTATTATGGATGGAGCATTTGAATTTTAAGTGATGGAGAGGGGCCATTATTAGCCTGCATAGCTGGTAGGAGGAAAGTTTTAAAAGACAAAGGTCTTTTTCTTGTGGTCCAGTTGGATTATCACCTCCAAGTTGGGTTGACTGAATCAATTTCTTGGTTTTGCTCAATGCTGACTCTTAGTTTCTTTAAATGGAATGGCAAGTCTCCATCTTCTCCTGTGATGGGATTTTTTTTGGTGCTGATGGCAAGGGTAAGCAAGGCATTAAGTTTTGTTATTGGTCAGTTGTGTACATTTTATGTACACTTTCTATCCAACAAGGCCTCTTTTAGACATCCAGTGCAAGTGACAATACTCAGAGAGCAAACTCTACAAAGAATGAGCTGTTAAAGTGAAATATTTTTGTTTTCTGTTTACAGCCACGTAAATACGGATTTCAAGATTACAGTGCCATTGAAGAGAAATATCACACAAATTACAAGCACATACAGTTAAAAACTAGTTATTTATGCACAACTGAAACCACTGACCCAGTGCAAGGGATTGAACAGCTCTACAATGAAGATGTAAGTTAATCATGAAAAATTAAACTAATACATTGTTAGTGTGGCTTTTACGGACTGTATGTACATGTACACACTCAGTATTTACTACAGAGATTTTGAGAAAATCTGATATTTCTGGTTGGTGCCACTTTGAAATGGAGGAGTACCTCGGAATAGTATACATGTACATGTAATTATTGAATGTGTTAACAGCAACACACTTCTAGACTGCATCACTGTACAGCTGCAAGAGACCACTCACCATGAACAAGGTTGTGCTGGTAGGAAGTGGTGGCCGATGGGATTGTATTTTCATGCAGACAATAATTATTTTTGTTGGCCCGGACGTGTTTTAGGCTGGAAGGAGTGCGTGCCTTATTTTCATAGATGATTTTTTTTGTCTTTTCTAGGGAATCATTAAAAGCAACAGATACCCTCTTCAGCAGTTACTGATGCCCTGGTTTTTCCTGAGTGCAGGAGGGAATAAGAAAAAAAGTAGACAACTTCATGGAATGGTGTTGTACACAACATAATTAAAAGACTTTGGGGAATGTTTACAACCCAAATTAAGTAGCACAATCATACACTTAATTTTAATACCTCGTGCTTAACGATATTGTAATCACAATGCTAATTTATAAGCAATAAATTTTCTACAACTTTTTGACAGTAGTTTAATGTTGTAAACTTCTGGAGCTTAGTGTAGCCGCGTGACAAAATATTATTGAAAAGCCATAGGGAGATCATAGCCCCTGTCTCTGTTTCGCTGTTTGATCCCAATGGCTTCTCTTACTTTTCATCTTTAATTCACTGGCTAACCTTCTGGCCTGTTTTGTCCAGATACTCATGGACAGCGGGAAAGTGTTGCATCTCAGAGTTAGTATTCTGAGTCTCTTCCTACCCGTATTGGTTAATCACTACTTGGAGTTGTACTTTAAAACAGATTCTGGTCGTAGCTTTTGGCCAATCAGACGTCTGGTATGGTTTGAGATTGAAGCTATAGAAACCGTTTTCCGTGGTGATACGCACGCCTTGCACAAGGAATTAACAGGTTAATTCAGCATTTTTTGCATATGGTTTTCTCAGCATATTACTAGTATGAAGCTTCTCATACGCCATTTTTAAAAGCGCGAAAAAAGAAACCAGTAAAGCCTCTACATCTGTAGCCAATACACGGGATTATGACTTCTTAATAGACCATAATTAAGTACTCCATGCATAATCAAAGAAGGATTGCGAAGTGTTAATGTAGAGCGATGCGTATTTGAGGATAAGAAATACAATGCTAGTTGTCTAAATTTTGAGGGGGGAGCTGGGAAGTTACATTAATTCCCTGCGGGATTTATGGGCATTTTCTTGTCTACTGCTCCAAATTTTGTAATCTTTGTAATTTTGTAACATTTGAAACGGTAACGAAGAAGGGTATTTTACATGCGGCCACTTAGGCCTTGTACATGTAACTAACAGTTTAATTCTTCAATTTCAGCATACCAGCAATATGAGGCTTTATAGAACAATAATACTGTCACTCATGTTATTCATAATTAGCAATAATGGAACAAAATAGCAACACTTTAAAATGAGTATTGTCCACATCTGATCGTGTTGCACTTGTGTGTATAACTACTCGCGGCTTTATGCCTTCCTTGTATGCTAGCCGCGTAGGTTACTCGTACGGAATCTTATATATGTCGTAATTATTATTATTATTTTTTATCTCAGGTAATTTTTATTTTTCTCGTGTTTCAACTTTATTAGCATAACCCAAAAACAAAAGAAGAACAAAAATTACCTGAGATAGAAAATTAACCATAACAATATACTTGGTTGCATGCCCATACTAGACCGTTGGTGTTGTAGTCTCGATAATAAACAACAGACAATAAAAAAAAACAATACAAACTTACAAATTCCATAGCCTAGATAAACTGGAAAATATCCCAAGCGGAAGCTGTTCGATTTTGTTGTCTTGTAGTTGCCTGCAAGAATAAGTTTAATTATTTCAACTGCGTATTTCAAGACATTATTAAGAATGTTCAGTGGAAACCAAACTCATCCTTGTCTATTTTAGTTCTATCGTTGTTGCTTGTTGCTGTAGGGCTGACCTCGGGATGTACTGGTAACTTTTTGAAAATTTTTGAACGGAAAAATGGAACTATGCTTTATGTACTATTTTGCACACACCTACTCCCAGTAGTTCTCACACTCTGGTAAGCTAGCTCTAATTTTAGATTAACGAAACTGACGAAACTACCTACAAGATACATTTAAGTAATTTGCACAAGTCCATGACTTATAATTAATGTTTTATTGAGTAAGAAAATGCTTTTAAAAGACAGTCAGTCAACAAAATCCTGTTTCATGAAAATAAAGAAGAGGTTTGCAAGACATGTAGAGAGTTACATGAGCTGCATTAGTTACACATTTGCTGTAAAGTGCTTTAAAAAACATTCATCTTAAACGACGACGTTGCGAGAAAGCGGACGTAAATCAGAAATAGAACGATTCAATTAAATCCAATTGTAAATGAATTGGTCCTGTGCAACCATCACTCAAATCGTTTAATCCAGACGGCAATTTGTAATTGTTTCAATGGAATTTTCAACTAAATGTAATTCCTAAGTTGAAAGAGTCTTAATTGTGTACAATAAAGAAGGGGGCAGGAGTTTTAGTGGTAGCAACAATCGGCGAGAAAATTAGTTGAGACACTTCGCCCTAAAGGGGATTTCTGACGTTTTACTGACTTCAAAAGGGGAAAATAAGTCTTTCCCTCCCCCATCCCCTCCATGCAATGTTGTGCCACTGTTCGAGCTACCTATATATAGAAAACAACAAATACTCCACCTTTGGAACCTTAAAACTAATTTCATTAGCTTTAACCAGCAAGGTTCAATACAAACTGTCTCAGGAGAATCAATAGAATCAGTGGAATCATTTACATATTTAGGAAGCGAAATCAATTCCACCGAAAAAGACAAGAAAATCCGCATAGCTAAAGCCTGGACCGTCCTGAATAAAATGGACACAGTCTGGAAATCCGCTCTTTCAGACAACCTCAAACGGAGCCTTTTTCTTGCCAGCGTTAAGTCAGTTTTAATGTATGGTGTCTCTCCTTAGTCCGGCATTAATTAAATCCCTAGCTCGAGTCCAAGCTCGATGGAACCTATAACCAGATGCTGAGAGCTATACTTAACATCTCCTAGAGACACCATCCAACCAAACTGTAGCTTAATTGACCCATCCCTGACATTTCTACAATCTTACGTGAACGAAGAATGCGCTTTGCAGGTCACTGCTGGCGAGCAAAACAAAGACTTGCAAATGATCTACTGCTCTGGTCACCTAACCATGGTAAAAGGCGCGTTGGTCGCCCTACAATCACCTACATCGATCAACTCTGTAGAGACACGGGATGCCTGCTAAACGACCTCCCTGCTTTGTTGCAGGACCGTGATAGATGGAGAGATAGACTCATGAATGCCCAAGCTAGCTCGACTTGATGATAATGATGATGATGATGATGATGAATGGAGGGTAGGAGGGAGGGGGGTGGATTCTTTTGTTCTCTGAAGGTACCCTATTTGCTTACTGTCTCCAAAATTTTGTCGCCGATTGTAGTTTAGTAATAGATTTATCCTTCCTCGATGACCATGAACTGGGAGAATTATAAATAAATCTAAAGCGCCCCAAATAACCAAAATAAGTAGTAAAAGTATCCAGGACCAACGCACCCTTGTCACTGTATAGAGCTACATGCCGCTGCTTTCGGAAAACAGACGAAAATTCAACAGGTACCGCAACAAATGCCCTGACACCGGGCAGACCTCATTGTGAGAACTTGACAGAAATTCCCTGGGAAGGGGCATTAGCCTGTGTACAGCCGCCCCTCCCCTCAAAAAAAACGGAAAGGAGCTCCTTTCCGATTTTTTTGAGGCGGGGGGGGGGGCGGCTGTACACAGGCTAGGGGGCATGGGTACGCTCAGAATTGACTAGGCCACGAAGTAAGAAGCGAACTCATATCTTTATACGTTTATGCGATGCCTCTTTCGTGTCCGGCTAATATCAAGACACGAAAGAGGCATCGCATAAACGTATTAACCGTTTAAAAACGGTTGCACCTGCGCACGACCTGCCCTTGTCATCCATTTTTGATTTAGTATGTTGTTTTCAGGTCCGGAAGTAGCATGTAACTGGAAATGAAATTATTGCCTAAAAATTGTAAAGACTGTAAAAGAGACTGATGTAAGAAATATCCCTGTTATTTCGACAGGTTATTCAGTGACCCATCTTGATTTTTGCGGGGATAATATGTTATAGTATCTCTTATTTTCTAGGAAAGGTTAGGGGTTTTAGTCCTTAATGACAGACTTTATGAAGTGGCTCTACTTTTATTCGATGGAATCAGAAATAAGAAAAAGTAACACGTTCTAATATTTACAAAAACAATGGTCACTGCATTTGCAAGAAAATAGTTTTCTGGGAACGGGAACTTTACTGTTGCCAATTGGTAGAGATGTACCATTAGAAATGATCAATAGAAGCCAGGCCGTCGCACCTGACAATATATGGGAAAGAGATTTACTCTCAGCAGCTGTACAGTCAGCATCGCTTTAAGACTTTAATAGTTCTTTGTTTTAAAGCGGTACGGCGGTTAAAGGTTAGAAAAAGTAATAACCATGAATCAGAAAGCACGTGACAAACGGGCGAGACCACAGGTTTCCATATTAAACACAGCCATGCAAGTGGAACAAAGTTTCTTCCCCAAGAGGCGAAGAACGCGAAAGGCAAGGCGTGAACCCGGACTTACTCCGACGGTGCTCTCAATATACGTCACACCCCCTTCCCTCCCCACTCTGTGCTCAGTCTAGTGCTCCGTTTTACGAGTGACTTACAGGCACGGATCTAGGATAAATGCTGACCGATTTCCTCAACGAGCGCCGAAAACGCAAGCTTCTTGGGGGTCCAGGGGCATGCTCCCCCGGTAAATGTTTCAGATTTTAACTCCCTAAAGTCTCCTTTCTCGGGTTTCCGAGTCACTCAGATAGGATATTGGCCACTTCCATTCACCTTGGATAAAGCCTTGCAACTTGGAAAGTTTTTTATTTATTAAAAATATATCTATTTAAGAAAAATCTGACCGATTTCCGTAAAACGGTGGAAACCGGTGTGGATCCGCGCCTGACTTAAAAGGTTTTTCCTTAGTTTTGCATCCTTGCTGAGCATTATTTTAAGCTTGATTAGCGCCGGCACATATAAACATGGTGGCTTTTGCCTTAAGACAGGAGCTCCCCGGAGAGGTAAATCCTCATTTTCTCTTAAACGAGTATGGTGACCTATTTCTTTAATCTTCTTTCTTTCTCTCGAATAAATAGAAACTTATTGTCAGCGAAGGAAAGGAAAAATCGTCGGAAACGTGTTCAAAGCTTGTACTCGTAAATATAGTCATATTGGTATTTTAAGGACTTCTGCGTATATACAAGTTAGTGCTGCTCCTAAACGAGTATGGGGACCTCTCAATTTTATCCAAAAACTTTAGTTTCTACAACATAAACAACCAAAGTTCAGTAAATTCTGACAAAAATTTCATTGCAAGTTCTATTCCAGAGAAATGACCTTAAGGTGATTCCCTGGTTTTGCACTGCGCATCTCTTACTGCGCATAACAAGATGGCCGCCATAGAAAAGAGCATGTGAAGTAACATTATTAAAATGAAGTTGACTGAAGAGAAACGCTATTGGAATTTTTGCTTGCTGTTGTTTCTTGCCGAGGTGAGACTCAATGTGTTGGGAATGTGCATAACGTAAGCAGTACGCGTGTTGCTGAGTTCGACTTCCTCTCGGAACGGAGAACCTCGATAGTGGATATTTAACTTGTGCGTACTCACTTTGATTTTCATTTAAACGCTTTCTTTATCACATTGTGTCCTAAGTGTGATGACTCGATGAAAATTCTGTAAAAACGGATTTTTCAATACTTTCTTCCCCCTTTCACATACATTCTATTTTGAAACTCGCCCAAGTCCTCTCTCAAAAATCGGAGAAAATGCATTTGGTGCGCACTTTCTGCAGCTCTACCGCAAAAACGAGTACGGTGACCCCCATTTTTATTTCATGATTTTAATAAGGACAGTGCTTCCTTTCGATGAGAAAAAAATTGGCACAAATCTATGTTCAGTTTTTTGGCAGTTTTACTAAATTATACGGATTGAGCTATTACGGGTCGAATAGCGCGTGTCCAACTTAATTCTACTTTGGAGCGTAGAGTAAAAACAAGGGCATTAAAAGACATTTTTCTGGTACGTAAGTGGATAAACAATACATTAAAGTCAAATTCTGTGCGATACCACATGCATCATCGAAAAAATTTCTCCTTTTTGTCTAGTTTTGAGCTGCCCGCGGTTTTTGTAAAAGGGTCCTAAATAGCCGTATTTGTCAGCATTGTGACGTCCGAACGAGCACGGTGACCCCCACTTTTTATTACTTTTTTATCATCTTCTTGACTTGTTACATCAGTGTACCAAGTTTCATCTACAATCCATGTTAGGTTCTTTTACTAAGGAATCACCTTAAAGTTACTCTAGGCTACGCGGAAAGAATAGATTAGTCGAAATGCGGTGACACATGGAAACCCGAACTCGGAACCTCCCGCACGGAAAGCCGCGCACTAACCTACTGCGCTAAACCTTGCTCCTTGGCTCCTTAAATGTACTCGAACTATGATCCCGGCTGAGAGGGTCACCATATCCGGCAGACCGAGCAACATAACTCGGTGGTTTACCCCACCTACACAGGCGGGTTACCTCTGCAGCTACCCCTTTGCAAATAAATCATCAGATCGAGTTCATTAGATTCCCATACTCTCTTGTTAAGGAACCGATCGTTTATTACGTCCCAGGGGCAGGGGGGGGGGGGGGGTTCAGAAAAGTGTGGTGTATAAAAACTGTACCCCCCTAAAATAATTTAATATGAAAATTGTACCCCCCCCCCTTGGCGACAAGAATTTTTAAAATGCACCCCCCCCCCCCCCACCCTCACCTTTTAAGATGACTCGATTTTCTCTCCTTCTTTAGACATTGACTTCATATTAAAGCTAGATGGGGTTCTGGTAGTTTGGTTTGGTAAAAATAGTTGATGGGGTCCTGGGACAAGCTTGGTTACATAGCATTCAAAATGGCGGCTACCAAATCAAGTAAAGATGCAGGTCACGTGGGGCTCAGCAGCTGGCGGCATGAGAAACGGTGTGAAGTCCGAGAAAAGTCAACGAAGGGAAACTATTTTAGATCTTCACTCCAGTGTCTTGATAATAATGCAATTTTGTTATTGCTGGAGTCTATTCTGCAGAGGTCAAAGCAAGGGACGCAGACGAATTGTACAGTTCAAGGCCCAGGTCTGAGAGCAGTGCAAGAACATCTGATGCATGGATACTTGGATACTTACATTTGGAAGAAGCCTACAATCTATATTCTTCATTCAGTGAATTTTCCTGTCCAAATAAACAAGCCCTCAGAGATAAATTGCTTGATCCTCATCACGGTTTGCCTTGTTTACAAAGAGTCGTCAGCGCGACTTTTTGGTTTAGTAATGAAGGAAAAGTGTTTTTTTTGTTTCAATTATGATATGTTTTAACAACTACAACATGTCAATCCTGTGCCTTAAAATTTCGACACCCTTCACACTTTGTACTTTTTCAAAACTGACCCCCCAAAATTAACCCTTTTCAAAAATTGTACCCCCTCCACCAAAACCCCCGCCCCCCTCTGGGACGTAATAAACGATCGGTCCCTAAGTTATGAATCTTTTTCCGAGAAAAAAAAATGTTTTAAGTGCAAGATTTCTTCAAACATGAAATTGGATTCAAGGAATATGTCATTAATATATTAAACAAGCTACCCTCAAGTACACTGATTTGTCTGCCCGGACATGTATTCTGAGCTTTCTCGTTATTCTAATCAAGGAATTTGAAATAATAAGGACGACAAGCCGCTAGGAAAGACATACGAAAAACCTGTTTCCCGAGTTTTAAAAAGTTGCAAAAGCACTTGAAAACTTTTTCGATTACTCGAAAGGAGTAGAAGTTTTGTCTACAATGATCTTTAAACGGGATTTTTTCTTATTTATGAAAGAATTTAAATTCAAACCGTATGCCGTGACAGTGTCTTCTTTCCCCTGAGGCACTGTCTCAGCAAAAGCTGAAGAAGAGGTTCCTTTCAATTAAAAGCCATTAAAAATTGCTTTGCTTAATCATGACACGCACGCACTCTGTATTACTTTAACTGCCAAGTCTTAAATGAATCATTATTATAGAATTTGCTTCCCACCAATTTTTTTTTGTTATTAAACCGTACTTTGCGAGAGCACAGTTGGTTCGTTTTTACCATGTGTGTGGTCGGACATTTAATTAAAGTTTTTGTTAAGTTTTACTGACTTGTGTGGCTCGCTTTCTTTCCTAGACGTGAAACCCCCGAGCACATTACAGTTTCATAACAAGACAAAAAAACACCCTAATAATACGAATACAGAAATATGGCAGTACGTGGACGATACAACAATTCCAGAGCCTGAGACTAAGAATCAAGGAAACGTGATTCAAGACACTGTCAACGAATAGGCCGCTGAGTCCCTGTGAGTCCGACGAACAAACTTACCTTGAACAAAAGCAAATGTAAAGAGATGCGAATTCTCCTTTGCAAAGATCTATGCTAAGTTCGCTAGTATTATGAAACTACCATCAACGAGAAGGCAATCGAGGTGATGTCCAGTGTCAAGCTACTTGGCGCCTGAACATTTCTATAGATCTGAAATGAACCTGTCACATGTCAGAAAGTTCCAGCAAGGTCTCGGCGTGGCTCTACTACGTAAAGCAACTAAAGACGGCGAGCATCGCAACCAAGGAAATCATAAACTTTTTCTCAACATGCGTCCGTCCGGTCATAGAGTATGCTTGTCCCGTTTTTCAAGCTACCTCTCAGATGAGCTTGAGGGCTTGTAGAAGCGCGCCATGAGAATTATTAATTCTCTCGCATGCCCTCACCTACCAGGAGGCACTAGGACTCGCTAGTTTAGAAACTCTTTTGAGCGAGGACAGGTTCAAATGGTCAAATTGTTTCAAAACATATGTAACAATCCGGACCTGGCAAACTATACAGTTTTTTTTCCAGGTTCAAACAAACACAGTCTTAATCTGAAAAATAACGGAAAATTTCACGTTCCCATTTGTAAAACGGACAGACTAAAGAGTTTTTTTTTTCTCCAGTTTTTTTACAGAAATTGTATATAGGCCGAGTGATTTTATTAGATATTTTTGGGGATGTACATTTTAGCGTGGTTAAAATGTTTGTATTCATTTGTAGTTTTATCTAATTCAGCTCTAGAGCTGTAATTTTTTTTTAATTTCAAGTTTGAATAAACTATCTATTTACCATGTATCTATCTATACATTGCGTCCGCTATCTTTCTTCTCATTAATTGTGAAAATCAGCACCACCTACAGATTATTTAGTTATCTGATAGCAGATAGAGCGGTTTTCATTTGAGTGTCGAAAAGTAATTGGTTTTGCACTTTCTACACGATGCGATTGGCTTAAAAGATTCGCGCCACCTTTTCATCCAATCAGAAGTAAAACCAAAGCCAATTGTGACGCGCTCGCATGCATTTTCCCGCGCTTTGCGTCAGCCACATGTAATTACTTCGAGTTTTGATTGGTTCAATGTATTGTCTGTGTCCTATGTGATTGGCCAGAGTAATTACTTTGGTTTTGGTTTTACGACACTCAAACGAAAACCACTCTATACTGTAGGTCACGCACGAAGTGCATGATTTCCATCCCGTATAATCAAAGTCTCGGTAAGTGTTATTAGCCTCGAACCTCGTCTCATGCAAATAAAACACCTTTCCACCACAGAGATTTTGCACTTACCCTCGTTTTGAAAGTGAGAGTTTTTGTAACTGTTGGGAAAGAGGAGAAGGTTGGGCCGCATTACAAGCCGCAGGCTCGATTTTCGGGGGATAGCGACGTTGAACGTCGCGATCTTCGCATATTTCTGAAGGGCGAGGCGCCAAGTCTATTGTTTTGAACCAAGGGTTATATATGTTCTTTTTATTGAGCAATCTTTCATCTTTGACACTTAATCCAGTTTATCTTAAGTGGACACCCAACGTAGTTGCTATTCACGTGCACTGTCGAAAGTATAATATCAAATGGACTTCAAAAATTCTGCATTGGAGCTCCACTCTTCGTGTTCAATTTTAGCCGACCCACTCAATAAACAATAAATAAGAACAATACTGCCGAAAAATCATTACAACTGAGAACTTGTTGAATAAATAATGAAAACAACAACTTAATAATCTCTCAGGGAGATCACCCGCCAAAGCGGATACCCGCGAGGTTTGTTCGGTTTCAGAGACGGAGGACATTTTTACGTCGCTAGTATAAATCTGGCCTAACTGTCACATTTGATCGAAGAGAGATATTTACGCAAAAAAAAACTATCGCAGTTCACAAATGATTTAGACATTATCTTAATATTTTACCTTAAACTGTCGAAATTAAAGTATTGCCGCCCGCGGACAAAACTAGCTTTTTTCCGGTGTGCATCAAACACAGGCATCACGTTCAATATTATCCAGACTGAGAGCCATAGATCAGAAAAAAAATTACAATCATTAAATTTCAGTTTTAAAACCAACACTACTTGTGGTAAGATTGGGCGTATCGCGTAAGAGCTAAGACTTAAGAGGGACAGAAAATAACAATATACTGAATCATAAACACTAACGATATGTACAAAACCAACAACTCTGTAACGACTAGCTTAAACACGATCGATTCAAGCTGTGACTTTCTTTATACTTTATCACCGCTTAAGTATGGGCGAGCTGCGAGCTGCCTGTAAGCCATTAGGAAGAGGAGAGAAAAATCTACCGAATTATCCAAACTAAAGCAATGAAAAAAAACTGCATTTACTAGCTAAAACACGATCGATTTTAGCTATGTACTATTCACTTTTAATTAAAAAAATCTCCCTTCACCTCACCGCGCCGCCTGTAAGCCAAAAGGGAGAGGAGAGAATAATCTACTGAATTACCAAACTAACACAGCGTATAAAAACTGCAATTGGCTAGCTAGTAAAACATGATCGACTCAAAGTACGAGTGTTTCAATTTAAAAAAAGTCTCTCCACCTCTTAAACTTGGGCGCGCCGCCTGTAAGCTAAGAGGGAGACGAGAGAAAAATTTACTGAATTATCCAAACTAACAGCGCATGAAAACTGCAATTGACTAGCTAGCTAAAACATGACGATTCAATCAACGGGTTTTTTTACATTAGAAAAACTCTCTTCACCTCTTAAACTTGGGCGTGCCGCCTGTAAGCCAAGAGGGAGAGGAGAGAAAAATTTACTGAATTATCCAAACTAACACAGCGTATGAAAACTGCAATTGGCTAGCTAGTAAAACATGATCTATTCAAGCTACGACTTTTTTACCTTTGAAAAAAATCTCTTTTCACCTCTTAAACTTGGGCGCGCCGCCTGTAAGCCAAGAGGGAGAGGAGAGAATAATCTACTGAATTATCCGAACTAACACAGCGTACAAACCGCAATTGGCTAGCTAGTAAAACATGATCGACTCAAGCTACGAGTGTTTCAATTCAAAAAAATCTCTCTTCACTTCTCAAACTTGGGCGCGCCGCCTGTAAGCCAAGAGAAAGAGATGAGAGAATTATCTACTGAATCATCCAAACTAACACAGAATATGAAAACTGCAATTGGCTAGCTAGTAAAACATGAACTATTCAAGCTACGAGTTCTTTGCCCTTGAAAAAAACTCTCTTCACCTCTTGAACTTGGGCGCGCCGCCTGTAAGCCAAGAGGGAAAATATTTCTTTTTTTCCTAGACTTTCAAACAAGACCCTTTTTTAACACCAACCATGAATTCAAGTATTTTCATTAAGCGATTTTGACGAGAACCATAGCTGAGTTAAAATATCTCGCTCCGATGGTATAAATTCGGCGTGCAGAAGACAAGCTCTGATATTTGACGCAAATTTGTGTCCTGTCTTAAAAATGAGTTTCTTGACAGATGAACTGACAGAAAGCGATTAATGTGCACACCTGAGGGATGCAAGGAAATGTGTCAAGACTAACGCCTTGTAGTTACTTGAGTCCAGTTTGTGGGTATCTCCATGGAAATTAAGGATCCCTTGTGCGTGCACGAAAATCGACCTTGCGGCTCTTAATGGGCTTGCACTTTCAGGGCGGAAAAACGTTCTGCGCAGGTTTTTGCGCATCAGATATCGCGGACTCATGAATGAAATGCCAGCGATTTAACCTTCTTTCGCCACATGCACGACGGCGTCCTGCGATGACTTACCTCATTTAATTAGATTATAGACATGATTTGCAAACAGATTCACTGCTACAAAATGTCTTCACTTTTTCGAGAATATTGGCATTAATAACTGGAAACTGCGGTGGCGCTGGTGCATTGTGTTCATAGTTCATATCAGGTGAGAAGCCGTTTTTTATTCTTTACAGTAAACTTGAGTTAATTATAGAGTGAGATTCTCAATCTACTACAAATATTTCTCTCTTATAGAACTTCCTTTTTATATCAACATTACAAAAAAAATATTCATTAAGCCAGACTCTCTTCACGATATGACCTAATCTGTCAATTTCAATAGACGGTCCTTGTCACTTTTTTGGAAGCCATCTTGACGAGTAGGCAAACGCGTGAGAAATTACAGTGTTTGTATGAGAATCTGATGTCGAATAATTTCCGTAAAACGGCTGTTCTGAAAAAGATATGAATTGTGACTTTAAGCTACAAAGCAAAGGATTGCACTTAAACGTTTTTGGGGCCTAACTGTGCTTAAATTTCTCCTAAGGCCTGCTTTAGATTTTCCATATATTTACGTCTGTAAAGTTCCCGGGACTTTCTGACAGACAAATGTATAAAAAACATTACAAAGTGGTTCTAGGTCTTCTAGCTCATGTAACGCCTCTCATTTTTTTTTCAGTAGAATCCTTAGGAGTGAATCTTTAGTTTTCAATTCATTTCTTTTTTTTCAGAACAACCGTTTTACGAAAATTATTCGACATTAGATTCTTCTACGACAAACACTGTAATTTCTCACGTGGTTGACAGCCTACTCGTCAAGATGGCTTCCAAAACCGTGACAAAGTCTATTCCTGCTAAGCTTACAATGCATTTGTCTTGTATGTTGCAGTAACTTATAATCATTTTACATGCATGCAAAGATTTCACTTATTTACAATATTGCACATGCACTAGAAGTGGGATGACATTCTTGGTAGTCATCACTTTTTTGCTAACATTGTGGCTCGATTGATCTTACCTCAAATGGATTGTTTTTTAAACCTTGTCAAGAACAATGTGAAAAGTGTACTTTTTTCGTGCCATTTCAGAAAACAGTTTAGCTCCTAGCTAAACCTCTTGTTGTTTTCACAATAACAATACAGCTGTATATATGCTTTAAACTTCTGTTGCTGTAATGATACACTCTCAGAGAACTGCTGAAATCGATATTATGATCTCCATATCTCACTGTCACAGGCCACAGTGTTTGTCGAATGTAATAAACAAGTGTGAGTGCGAGATATTAGTACAAAGATATTTGTGGACAAATTCTCCAAGCTTGCATTAAGCATATTCTTTAGAATATGCTTAACGATTTTCAAAATACTAGATGCCTGGCAGTCAGAAATTCACTTCCAATTTGCACGAAATATCACATTTAATTTGTGTAATAACATCAGGACGTTGTTTAGAAAAATCAAGCGATTTCAAACACTGCTTTGGGCTTGACGTAGAGGCAACTGTCGAGCCTGGG
Source organism: Porites lutea (assembly GCF_958299795.1). Taxonomy (NCBI): domain Eukaryota; kingdom Metazoa; phylum Cnidaria; class Anthozoa; order Scleractinia; family Poritidae; genus Porites; species Porites lutea. Next base: position 19,827,899 of record NC_133201.1, read on the forward strand.
CATAGAGTGAACATACATACATACATATACTTTATTTATGCTCGAAATTTACAGAGTAGCTGTAGGCAGTAGAGCTAATTAAATGTATTCGAGAAAATAAGTTAAAATAAAATAAAATATGCTATATTACAATTCCAATATTATTTATAAACTATATACAACATTATGCATGCAAAGGAAAATATAACTTGTAAATCTACTGTGGAAAAGCTTCATATCTGAGGATCTCCTGCTGGAATTTTAGAAAATTTAATGTTTTGTAAGTGTCTGGGAGAGAGTTCCATATTTTGCTAGCTAAGTATGAAAAAGATTGCAGACCGTAAGTCGTTGTTTTTGGGTTGGGAAGGGCCAGGATATGATTTCCGCGCAAATTGTAGGATGAAGACCGTGCGGTGAACATATCTTTTAAATAACCTGGATAATTCGCAAAGAACAGACTCTTATATAAGGTAATCATGAAGTTCTGGAGGCGTCTAATGAATAGAGATTTCATGTTAACTTTGCTTAGTAAAATGTCATATGGAGAGCTGTTCCTGTAGTATAAACCTAAGAATGCGCTTATTTAGCGTGCACCACAGAAATGCCACACAGAAGAACAGTAGTAGAAATGTGGCAAAATAAAGGCTTTATAAAGCTTCAATAGCGTCTCCTTATTAATAAGTTTCCGAAATCTAAGCATTACGTTAAATTGATTATTTATTTTCTTACAGATAACTGATACGTGGTTATCAAAAGAGAGCCTCATCCCAAATATATCTATTGAGTTATTTACTGGGAAACTATTAATTGTGCTCAGTTTTTCCCAGGATTAGAGCTTGGTGCTCTTTCTCGTTAACAATCATGCCATTGTTTTTTTACCACTGATTTGCGACATTATATCTTCTTGACAAATGCATTTT
>NC_133201.1:19833797-19876297 GCF_958299795.1 Porites lutea
CTAATGACCTGTAATGAGCTGAAATGGAAATACTCTTATCAACTGGCACCACTAAGGACAAAATTTAGAGACATTTTTGAGAGAAATGCAAGAAAAAGATTGTGGTGACAGATTCAGGTCGGGCAGCCAATGGTTCAGACAAATAGAAAAAGATAAACCTTGTATTGTGTCATTCACAAAACATGAAATAATTTCATGTGGTAGTCATGTGGTGATGGCAATGAAAAAGTGAGATATGTTGTGCAAACTTGTTGTTTTGCTAATCTAAACCCACACTGTATTGCTTTTTCACCATTCTTGCTGTAGCTTGCATGGGTCCAGGGTCCTGTTTTCACTTACCCTTTTGGAGATTTATACAACCCTAATATACTGTTGTTTTAATCGACATTCACGATGCTTGTAAACATAACTATAGAAGTTATAGTTCTGTACAATAAAACATTAAGAAGAAGAATTAAGAAGAAAAGTAGAAATCAGAGAGGTTTTTAGTCTACAACTTAAAGAAATCCGCATTCATGTAATATTCACTTTTTTGGAAAAAGAGTCTTGTTGCAGAGGAGAATTTTTTCTCTGCTGATACCTGATATCTTTTGTTTCATTGACTTTATATTCCATTGCAGAACTTGCTCATGGCTCGTGTTTTCATACAATCGAAAAATCTTAGCAACCTGAAAAACTTTGCGTAGTACAGAAAGTGTTTCAGCTATTTAATTCATTCAGCCATTGTCCACTTTGCTTCACCATTATATAATCGGTCAGTGTAAAACGCAGACTGCGGACTGCAGACTGCAGACTGCGGACCAGGGGTAAAATGCAGACCGAGTGAAAAATGCAGACTGCAGACTGAGAGTAAAACGCAGACTGGGGTAAAATGCAGAATAAAGACTGTAGACTTTTTTAAACATTTGTGCTCCTTCCTCTCCAAATCAGTGAAATAGCTAGCCGGTATCAGTTACACACTTCGCTTCCTAGTTGAAGTGGATTGCATATTCGCCAGAAGTTTCAGTGAACATCCGAACAGGTTAAGTCTGTGTACCTTGATTTGCAATACTTTCATAGAAGGTCATCCAAATTTCCTGCAGAACATCTTTCTTTGTTGTTGGAATGATTTACTCCCTCTTTAGCGCCATAATTCTTCCTGTACAGTATTTTGGGTCAGCAGCTTCCATTTAGGCGTAAACATCGTGGTGTTGTAACAATTCACGGTCCCTGGTCACGTATATCGAAAACTTCGCGTCTTAACTTGAAGCGTGAGGTCTCTCGGACGGAAAAAAGGTTCAAGATTTCGATTATATGTTTTTTGGTCGTCGACAACGTTCTAGAGAAGAAAGTCCTGAATGGATTTGTGAAAGCAGATGTATTCAAGTAAGTGTTCGTTTACATGTATTTGCGGGATTTTTTGACCCTTAAACCTTTCCACAACTACAGTTTATGCTCGGTCTGCATTTTACCCCAGTCTGCATTTTACTCTCAGTCTGCAGTCTGCATTTTACACTCAGTCTGCATTTTACCCCTGGTCCGCAGTCTGCGTTTTACACTGACCGATAATAATTCTCCATCCCAGCAAAATTAAAATTGGAAACTCCTTTGTCATTCAAAAATGTTCTTGCAATTTTTTGCTCATCGAGAAAAACAATAAAAAAAAAATTGTTTCTCTAGCAGAGCAAGGGAGAAACAATGGAAACAGTTGATTAACGTACACAAAACTGGTTTCAACCAACAGAAAAAACCTTTTGAAGGCGCATATTATTGGGAGCCGCTGTAATGTACTACTGCAGGGTTCTTCACATGTAATGTTCCTTTTAATGTTCATTTTGTTTGTTTTGGTGAGGCAGAAAAGTGAAAAAAGCTTGGACTTACACCTGTATGTGTACATGTCTTTTTGTTTCATTTGATTTTATTTGTGTAGAATAGTTCTAAGCATGATTGTAATTGTCGATGTTGAAATTCTACATCTTCGCTTTATACATTTTCTACAAAATACATCCTGAATCTAGTAACTGTACCAAGTATACCTTGTTGTTTATGGTTAACTGGATTTTTCATCAGTTCAATGATCATCTCTACTGTACAGTTTCTGTACAGTTTTCTGTGTGTTATAGGAACTTGGTTGTCATTAAGTACATGTATGTAGCTGTCTATATCGGTATTTGAATGATTAATTGTGATATCTATTCAGTTGACTGGAAATGTATACAGTACAACGATTCTGTGTTTACAATATGGGGGTAAGGGAAGACATATATGTACTGTCAGCTGTACACGTAAGATCTTTGGCATGCAAGGTTATTGATTATAATATTTTTTACATGCATACATATTTTCGTCTAATATTATTCTCATGTAAGGACATGCGAAAAATAATGTAGCCCGTGAAATTCAACATTTTAACCGTGCCTTTACTAATGTACTTCTACCCAAGAATTTTGCCTTCTCCTGAAGGAAACTCAATTACCCTTCATGTACTAAAGCACCTCTTTGTATTCTTGTAAGCAAATTTTATTTCCATAAGAAGCCTGACAGTTATGGGTCTAGTTTTGAAGAGTTTGAACTTTTTGCTCAGCAACAAGGTTTTGATTGCAGTTCAAAGTACAGCACTAAAATTTGTTTAACCAGAAACCCCTTATGGGTTTCTGGTTTAACTTAATTTTGCACTGAAGACATAATTAGCAAGTTATACATGTAAACTGATTAGAGTTGATGACTATTACGAAAAACTGCTGTTTCTTGTGTCACCTGAGATCAACTCAATGTAATTTATTTCTTTTGTTTTGCTTAGTGATTATAATTTTGCACATACATGTAATGCCACTCAAATACGCCTGGCAAGTTTCTTGTAAACAAATGAGCAAAGTAACATGTCTTTCAGCAAATAAAAGTGCTGATTATTCATCAAGATAATTCTTTTATAAAAAGGGTTAAATTATCTACTGAGTTGAGTTGGATTTGAAGCCCTAGCTAGAATCTCATCAAAGGAATATATTTTTTTTTTTGTCATTTTTGTTGTTCCTTTCACCATTGATTTAAAATTACTCCCAATATACATGTACCAGCACCTTGTTTTTACAATTTCCGTTTATTATAAACCTTTTTACAGTGTAGTAAGCTTTCATACATGCTGCACCAAGCAAATCTACAACCAGTTGCAAAAGTACTTGAGATAGTGTACCTTATTTTGGCTTAATGGCCTGTCAATGATCTTGTGCTTGTGATCCCCCCTTCTCCCCTTGTCAAAAGTGCTAGCAATAAAAGATCATGGTCAAAACCTGGAGGAACAACTTTGAATGGAGGGGCGGAGAGAGGTGAGCATTATATTGCACACATTAGTAAGACTAGCAGCGATTTGAAATAAAAAAGGCCGGTTTTTCATCAGAGTGTCTCAACATTTTTGCAACTGGTTTTAGCATGCACTGCACTAATATTACCTTCCTGGCAAACATGTACAACAGATCAGCATTCCAAATTGCAGGACCTCAATTACCTTTTTAATTGTTATCTGCCATTCAGCATCTGCACCCCACCACTTTTTTTTTGTTTTTACCGGGGCCTAGCCGAAGGCAGGCACCAGTCATAAAATGCAACGCGTTTCTGTGTCTTCAAAGTTACATTGTTAGGGATATATCGCTGACTGAGATATATCGCTGGCTCGTTACTTTTGGGAGTGTTCGCTGAGATATATCGCTGGTTCAGAAATTTGAAGTAGGAAGCAACAACCATGTAAATATTAATTCGATTAGTTTGCACATGGAATGGTTTAATACGACTATATTTACCACTTATCAATAAATGAGATCCCTGTCTATTGCAAAATATTGTTACAGTATATTCATCTTAGCAAAGACAAAGCCTGGTCGACGTAGAACTGTGTACACTACGACAAAGCAAAAATCTTAACTTATTAAACTTGCATGCGCCAAGCTTTGTTTATGCGTTTCAATACCTTACAATTCGCACTCCCTACAGGAAACTTCGTGAAATATTTTCCGACAAACAGTTAAAACTCATTAGGAGGAAGTCTATCACTGCTTTGACTTATGAAGCAACAAAACAAAATATTTTCAAATAACCTTTGTCACGCAATATTTACGTTAGCGAGATGCGCAAATTCTCAACTGTTCAAAATGCGGGATTCCCTAACATTTTGTCTTTTCACATTATTCATTAGATGTTGATGTAGAATTTTTATGTTTTTCTCCTTGGTATTCTTAGCTACTTTGGATTCTTGTTGCTAAGAAATATCTTATTATTATGTAATCGATCTGAACACGTGAGAAAAACTGCGTTACTTGACAGCCTAGGATTGGGAGTTGACTCATGTTCACTGATGTATTGAACCCTCATCTATTGTTCTGGAGTTTTAATTACATGTGACCTTTGCTGCAACGCAGTCATTCGTTCTAACACACTCGCCATGCAAACAAATTACTTTTTCCCTTCTCCTGCCCTTGCCCTTTCCTCTTTCCTTATTTGCATTAAACCATTGCTAGGGCTTTTTTATGCCCTCACCTTTACTGGACATAATTGTTTACCTTTGTGATTTAGAAGTATATTGAAATAATTCAAAGAAAATTAATTATTCATTAAATAGGCCTAGGGCCAAATATTAATTTGATTAGTTTTGGAACGGAATGGTTAATGCGACTACATTTGCTCCTTATCAATAAATGAGATCCCTGTGTTTTGAAAAATTAATATTGTTACAGTATTCATCCTAACGATCACAAAGCTTAGTTGCTGTTGAACTGTGTACACTACGACAAAACAAAAATCTTAACTTATTAAACTTGCATGCACAAACTTTGTTTGTGCATTTCAATGCCTTACAATTCGCACTCGCTACACTCATCACAAGAAAGTCTATCACTTCTTTAAAGGGGCTGTGTCACAGCAGGTCAGTTCATTTTGTTTAATTTTGCTTATTACTCTGATCGCCCTTAATCGCTATGGAATTTAAAGTAAGCAAAGAAATCTAACATGTAAATGACAAAATTAGAGACCCAAGACAAACAAATATGTCTCCTGAGCATTATTTTTGAAGCTGCAAGCAGCAGAAATCAACTTTGAAAAACTGTTAGGCTGAACAGTTTTCAAAAACCGCTAATTTCAATCTGTTTCAATCTTCTTCAGTTTTGCCCATCCGTGGCATCTGTTGTTACTAGCTGTTATATTATTTTAACCTTCCTTTAAAGTTTTAAGCGGTTATTTTTATGTTTCTCCTAATTTAACGGGCATTTTGTAATTTCCTAATTTGGCTGAATTTCGTGACACAGCTCCTTTACCTAATGAAAAACCAGAAAAGCTGTTTCACATAACCTTTGTCACGCAATATTTACGTTAGTGACATGCGAAAACTCTCAACTGTTCAAAATGGGGGATTCCCTAACATTTTCTCTTTTCACATTATTCATTACACCTTGTTTTCATCTCTAAAGAATATTTGCAATAAAAAAGATTTTCATGTCGCTCGACAAACTTGTTGATGAAAAGGACCCTTCCACGTGTGTTGCCAAGACAAAAGTGGCCCCGGTAAAATTCACGAAGTGATTCTTGTTATAACATAAAAAGTAAAAGTGCAAGCTATTTTTGGTTATTTAGTCATGAGAACAGTGCAAGATGGAGAAAAACTAAGCTGGGGGGCACTTAACACATGCTCAAAATTAATGATTTCCCCTCTTTCTGAGGGTTGCTTTATATACCATTGTTTTCATGGTACAGCAGAGCTGTAAGCCTAAAAATGGACAGTTAGAAAATACAGATGGAAAGAAAAAGTTTAAAAGTTACTTGTGTTCTTGACATTAATTTTTGCCTCGAAGGACTTATCATTTTTTTTTTGTTTTCTTCACAGCAGAGAATGTGTCCTGTTGTGAAACACAACCAAGATATCTGTAGCAAAGTTTTTGGAGGATTTAAGGTACCTGATTGGGGCATTTAACAGTCAAAGAATATTGTCTTGAAATGAGAATTTGTTATTAGACATCTATCATAAAATGTAAGAGTAATAGTATTATATATGTGTTGAATTGAAATACAATAGACCAAAAATTAAAACAGGTAAACAAAATATTCAATAAAATATTGCTGATAGAGAGGAGGCTAGTCATTATGTAGATATTATATACCACTACAGCATATATGGTGTAATCATGAGTTAACATACAGCTGTAATACACAGGCCGCATATTGTAGTAGATAATGTAAATTAAGCATAAAAGTTGCTGCTACAACATTGTAGTTTAATGAATATTTCTGTGCAAGTGCTTAAAGACACGTGCACCTTGCCTAATGTTCTCAGTGTTTTTTCTATTGTTTATTTACAGATACCCTAATTGATATAGTGGAATGTTTGACTGTTTAAAAATTGGCCTTGCGGAGTTCGTGTTTGAGCCATAAAGGCTTGCAGAAAAAAATGCAACCAAATTGAAAGAAAGGTAATCGCTCAGTTTTATACTTCATGTACATGTACAAGTATGTAACCACAAAGGAATATTAACTGTATGAGAGTATTTTTATTGAAGTTACTGTACATGAATATATGAAAATCATATATGTGAACTGCGGGCTGAAGAATTATATGAAAGTAGATCATTGCAGTTATAGACGCAAATTATACTTTTGCAGTTATGAAAAGAAAGCCTGAAAGAATAAAATTCAGGCTGGTACGGGATTCAAACCCTTGACCTCTGCTTTCTTTTCGCAACTGCAAAAGTTGTGTCTATAACTACGATGATCCACTTTCATACAAGTATTTTTATTCTTCTATGGTTTTGTAAATGTTGGGGCAGGGGCAGGGGCAGGGGGTAAAGGTTAGTGTTTCAGTCAGCCATGTTGATTTTTTCCTTCCTTTTCCTTCATATACAGTGGGAAGAACAACATCAACCACTACTAAACTTTATTAGGGATGGAGCATTTGAATTTTAAGCGATGGAGGTGGGGGGGGGGGATTTTTAGCTTACGTAGCTGGCAGGATTGAAAGTGCAGGGGTCCACAAAGTTTTGGTAGAGGTCGAGCTGTAAAGCCATGTGGAGAATAAGGAGGAGATGCTCACTTCTTGTGGCTTTGCTGCCAAAACTCTCAAGCACAAAAACAATCTGGCTAGTTATGCAGGCTCAGAGATTTTCAGTCTGTAGAACTTTTTTCTCCACCCACAACGTGTCTGTGAATGATTTTTATTTTCAGGTGAAATCCCATGAACAATTTTTTTAATTGCAGTTGCATGCACATCATTCCCTACATTTCTTCAGAAAACTAAAAATGTTGAAAATAACAGGTTTCATACACCTCCAATATAAAATACCTTTTTTATGTGGCAATGCTTGCACTTGTGTCTTTTTTCTTTTTCTTTTTTTTTTTGATAATTCACGGAGAGTTCTGTTTCAATATGTTCAGTGTCGGATACATGGATAAAAGGTCACTAAGACCCTCTTAGAATCTAGGTGGCTTGGGCATGCTTGCCTGCCTTCCCCGCCTCCACCACTCCCCCCATCACCCCCTAGAAAAATGAATGAAATAATCTCGACCCTCAGAGGTGCACTTTCCAACACAAAGTGATTTTTTTTTAATGACTTCCCACTGTGATTTTTTTTTATGAAGAATAGAGTTAAAAAGACTTAAATTTGTTGTTTATTTTTTTTGTCTCGTTCTAACATAAGTCGTATAAATAAACTCTCAGTAAGGATTAGAGATCGTGTGGGTTGTGGTGATCAGGGCTAAGACAAGTTAACATTATTTTATTATACACTTCTCCCTCTGAATACGATATTGCTATTTATTATCAAATGTAGTCAATAATTAGATATGAGCAAAGGGGGAACGTTTTAAAAGACAAAGGTCTTTTTCTTGTGGTCCAGTTGGATTATCTACTCCAAGCTGGGTTGACTGAATCAATTTCATGGTTTTGCTGAGTGAAGACTCTTAGTTTCTTTAGTTTAGTCTTAGTTTTTTCAGCCCCCCCCCCCCCCCACCCCCCCTCCCCAGGACAACACTTTGCTAATGGCTAGTCCCTTAAAAAGAAAAGGCAATAAATTTCCCTATGGTATTCTAAATCAAAGTATTAAAGCAACCACTACCAAGACTTTCTCATACCTTTAGCAGACAGGTAGGCCTGGGGTGTGTGGGCACTCCCACCAGTAAAGTTTATAGCAGTGTTGAGCTGAATTAGCAGGGTATACTTTGTGAGTTGTTCAAACTGTCCTCAAAAGGGATATATTCTTTTTGGTCCTATGATCCTTTTGTAGGATAGCATGACCTAAACTAAACTGCATGTATGAAATAACTACATGAACATGTGTATTCAAAAAATTCAAAGTGATGATAGTTTCCTGTGTGTGGATAATATCGTCCCCCTGCTAAAAGATGGTCGACCTTTCCCTGGTCTTCTGCAGTACCAGGGGAAAGAGGCTGCTAGCAACGAGGATAAATGTTAATACAGCATTACAAGTTATAATACAAAACAGCTGGAACAAAGTTGATTTTTAACCTATAAGGAAAGGCTAAGCAAGGCAAGTTTTGTTATTGGTTAGTTGTATGCATTTTATTCACACTCTCTAGTATCCAACAAGGCCTTTTAGACATCCAGTGCAAGTGACAATACTCAGAGAGGAAACCCTGCACAGAATGAGCTTTCACAAAGAAAGTGAAGTGTTTTTTTTTCTGTTTACAGCCACATATATACGGATTTCAAGATTACAGTGCCACAGAAGAGAAATAGCACACAAAGTACAAGCAAAGTTAAGAACAAGTTATTTAGGGACAACTGAAACCACCGACCCAGTGCAATGGATTCAACAGCTGTACAATGAAGATGTAAGTTAATCATTAATAATTAAACTAACAGATTGCCAGTGTTTTTACAGACTGAATGTACGTGTACACACTCAGTATTTACTACAGAGATTTTAAGAAAATCTGATGTTTCTGGCTAGTGCCACTTTGAAATGGGGTAGTTCCCCTGAATAGTATACATGTAATTATTGAATATGTTAACAGTAACACACACGCACTTCTAGACTGCATCACTGTACAGCTACAAGAGGCCACTCACCATTAACACAGGAGGTTGTGCTGGCAGGAAATGGTAGCCGATGGGATTGTACTTTTTGCAGAGAATAATTATTTTTGTTGGATCGGACATGTTTTAGGCTGGGAGGAGTGCGTACCTTATTTTCATAGATGATTTTTTTTTGTCTTTTCTAGGGAATCATTAAAGGTAACAGATAACCTCTTAAGCAGTTACTGATGCCCTGGTTTTTCCAATGCAGGAGGGAATAAGAAAAAAGTAGACAACTTGATGGAATGGTGTTGTACACAACATAATTAATAGACTTTGAGGAATGTTTACAAACCAAATTAAGTAGCACAAACATACACTTAATTTTAATACCTAATACTTAGCAATATTGTGTTTACATTTGTATATTGCTTAATTATAAGCAATAAATTTTCTACAACTTTTTGACAGTAGTTGAATGTTGTACACTTCTGGAGCTTAGTGTAGCCGCATGTCAAAATATTATTGAAAAACCATAGGGAGATCATAAACAAACTGTCCTCTGTTCCCGTCTTTGTTTCGCTGTTTGATCTCAATTTTACTGTTCATCGTTAATTCACTGGCTAATCTTCTGGCCTGTTCTGTCCAGATATTTATGGATAGCGGTGGTATTTCATCAGTATCTATATAATAGAGACCTTAAGATACCCCGAAATCGGTGTACGGGTAACGGGTAGCGCCATGTTTTTTTCATTTTGTGGTGACGTCATCGACCTTACCCGGTAGAACCAGCCGTTTTTCCGGGGTAGACACCAGTTTACCCGTTAAAAATTTACGAGTAGCTGCAAGTCCTACATGATGGAGAAACGAGTAAGTACAAATGTAAATTGTATGACTCCTTGGCAATGTTATTGCAAGTCTGTTCAAATATTTTTGCCAAATTTGAATTTTAGCTGTAAAGAAAGCGCTTCAAAATGTATTGATTTTGGACCTCAAATGCGCAGGTTGAACTCTGAAACGATGTCAATTTGTTGCCGTATTTGGGAGGATTTCTGAGAATTGTTCGAATGTTTGAGTTTCGCAAAAGAAATAGCATTGAAAAATTTAGCATGGGAGTCACTGTTGAAGTTGACAATCGAAGGAATTGTTTGGTGATGTGCCTCGATCAAAATGGCGGGGTTTGCGATAACAAGCTTTCGGTCAAGGGACTTCCCGCCAAGTTTCTTAAAATCTTTCTATGATATTTCAATAAGCTTATGTATGAATGAATTATTTGTTGCAGCTTGTTGTTAAGATATGAAGTGTAGAATTTGAGGGAGATTTTGTATGCATTAAGCGACATGCATGTACAAAGTTAATTTTGCGTGCTTGTTCTTCGGGTATCTTAATCGAAATAGTCACGCACATGAACATTTTACGTGTACGGGTACACTACCCGTACCCGTACACCGATATCGGGGTATCTTAAGGTCTCTAATAAACCGTTTTCCGTGGTGATACGCAGGCCTTGCACAAGGAATTTAATAACAGTTTAATTCAGCATTTTTTGCATATGGTTTTTTCAGCATATTACTAGTATGAATCTTACTATAATAGTATGTTCTCATGTTATTCATAATTAGTAAAAAAGGCCTTTTCAAATTAAATGTCTGTCTTAACTACGTCATCTGTTCCTTGTTTCCAGCCGGGCAGGTTACCGTACGGACTCCGAATGCACGTGGTTACTTGCGCGTAGTGTTAGTCTTGATCATAACCAACAAACAAGTAAAAAAGTCAAATTTGCAACCCTCTAAGCCTTGGCAGAAGTGGATCATGTTTATCTCTTCTAACATAGTTTGCAGTTTATTGTCACTTCTTTGGGGTTTTAGGTTTCTGAATTAGCAAATCATATAATTAATTTCTCTTTAATTTCAAACTTAATATTCTTTTAAATGCAAAATTACGACTCAAAATCTTCCAAGAGAATTCATTCACTATCTTTACAAAGAACGGCAAAAATACAACCTTCACTCGCAACGTCAAAGGCTTCTGAATAGGTAAAGGCGCACCTGGCTATGCATATGCACCTAGCGTTAAACGGGTTGAGCTTAATGCGGTTTCTGTAGCATGCAGCACCTCCCCCCAATCTCCATGGGGAGAATGTTAGTTCATGGTAGGTGGTGCCAATTTATAAACCCGGGTGACCACGCCTCCAGCATGAGCTTTAACTATATTCAAAAATGAGCAAAGAGGTCCCAAGACGACGCCTACTCTTCAGAATAGATGTTTATTAAGTATCCTTTGCTATAACGCATGATAACGGGCCTTGAACATAATCTCCGTAGCCTGACTCATGCACCCTCTATATTGCCTTTCCCTTCATACTAATGATTACTATAATCTCTTTTATGGTATCAATACTAGACAACAACATCGAGGGTGTCCTTAATGACCCGTAAGACCGATAAGAGACGCTTGGCATCTTTTTCCTTTAGAGGAAGCCCATATTGTGTCTTCTATTAATATTTCCCGTCCCACCACCACCACAAACACGCATCTTCGACTTTGAAATGCTATCTAGCGTAAAATCTGGCGTTTCTTTTTCACACGTGCATTGTGACTTAACGGACACGCTCATCTCACGTGTACAATTTGACCTGGCTAAGAGGTTATGACAACCGCTTTTCCACTTGACTTTTTATATATTTTAGTTTGCGTCTTTTTGTTTGTATACTTTACCAGTTATTGTTGTTCTTGCTATGAAGGTGCTTTGAAAAAAAATAGATCAGATGTGAAGTGAATACCATTTTTCATATTCTCGAGAATTTTAATGCAAATTAACGCGAAGGAATTTTCCGAGAATTCCTGAGAACCCCTGGGATTTTCTAGAACAGTTTTGCTCGGGAACTTGGCCAGATGAAGAGAATACAAGCAATATCGAAAACAAAACCAACGACAACAGAAAGGCGACGAAAAAAGAACTCGTTATGAGGTGACAAAAATAGCAACGTACGCTTTTTCTCAGGAAAGGTACCTAAATTTTTGGAGACGGGCAGTGGGGCTTCAGAGGGGAGGGTCGGGGAGAGTCAAACAATTTGTTTTTCGCCCAGGAAGAGTCACCCTTTCAAACTAGACAAATTGACTACCTCTCACCCTTTTTCACCCAATCTACATCACCATTTAGTGACACACCCAGTTCCACCCGTTTTTTGCCAAGTTTTTAGTCTACGTCACCTCTGCCTGATAGTTTGATCAAACGGATCCAACAGCATTGTGTTTCAAAATAGCATCTGATATATAAACCACAGCTTCTCAATCCCTCTACAGAGGCCAAACTACTTTATCAACTCAGTTGATAAAACCAAAGTTTTGCATGTCAGGCCCCACCACCGCCGCAACACCACAGTTTTATTTCTTAGAAGCTTAACCCTTCCTTCAAAATCAGTGTTCATTTGGTACCACACTACGTACCTCTCAGAGTCAAAAAATGGGATGCGCATGAAAAGTTTCAATCTAAACGTTTGAATTTATAGCCACCCCCGTCTTTTCTTTGCGTTTTGCTTTTTTGACTTGCAAGGCGTTAAAATGCAGTCAACTGACCCTCGACATTAATAAATATGGTTGTTTCTTTGAAATTTTTTCTTAGCTAAAGCTGGCGACATGACAGAAGCTCGGGCTTCCACCTCTGCCTGTCTAGCAAGAATTGAACTTCATGGGTTGGAGTTGAGTTCACTAAGCAGTGAAGAAGGATGCGAAATCTGAATTTACGACGTCTCCATAATTATAAGACGGATAGCTTTCGTCCAGTGAGAATACAAATCGCGTCACGTTAGATAGAAAACAATAAATTACTGTATTGTTAAAAAACGAAAGACGATTCACTGAAAAACAAAAGAAATTGCAGCTCCCTCTCTTATTCTCACTTTATGACCCTGGGTTAACTTAATTCACTTGCAGTGAGTAAAATATTGTATAAAGAGGCCGGAAAGGAGAACAAGTTATTAACTGGCCGTTTTTATGCTGGAGACGTTTAAGTCGTCTGGTGTAAGACCGGGACGCATAAAAGTAGAGGTACAAATTGAACAAAACAGGATTTTCTGAAGAGGACAAAACACTGACTCTTCCCAGTCGTTTTCGAACGGGTTAATCGTGTAAATGCGTCCCAGTTTACGCCGTCCCGTTTTTAGGCTAGGCCCATTTAACGTCTGAGACGTTAACGTCGTTTGTTAGTGAGTGCGTCTAAACGACGCAATTAACAGAAGACGCGTCGTCACACGTTAAATGCATCTGTCTTATTTGTCGTTTTTACCATAGATGTTATAGTCGTCTTATGTTGGCTTTATCGTCTCTAGAATAAAATGACCACTCAATTGAGTACAAAAGTAGGTCTGTGCACCCACTTCTCGGTGTCTGGAAATTGGATGAAACAGTGCGTGTCGTGTTTGAAATATTCACTTCACACTATCTCTACCCTTTGAGCAGAGGCTAGTGTTTCGCTTACGTTGTGACGTGCAAAATGTAGTCTCGATCATTATCAGTACGGAATATCGATCTTTCCTGAGATTTTTTTTTGACATCTTGTCATAAATGGGCAGTTTATGCCGATCGTGCAAATACCAGGCTTTAGGGGCCCCAGTGGTTCGACGGTTTGTTCCAAATGCATGAGCTCCCTTGGCATACGCGACATGGTGGTTTGCACATTGCTGTCCAACCTTCCCTGCGAGCTATCGACTGTTTTTGACAGACGCATTGTGACGAAATGCTTATTTCACGTATTGAGTTAGGTCTGACCAAAAAGCTACACCAACTGTTTCTTCACTTGATTTTCTTATATCTTTGTTTCTTTCTTCCCAGTAGTATCTCCGTTGTCCGTTTTTGTTACGAAAGTAGTTTCATGAAGATTACACGTGACGTCCGCTTTTTAGGCAAGCGACTAAATACGAAAACACAAACTTTCCAGTCTGGCAATCACGAGCGAGTAGAGCTAGTTCTATTACTGGGGTACAGCTGGGGATCAATAGAAGGATGCTGTATTCTGATGCTAAAATGTTTTTATAGATGTTCCTAATTTTTAAGTAAGATCAGTATCAGCCCTAGAACCATAATGTGAAAATGCTTTGCCGCTATGATTTATCTTTACCAAAATAATAATTACGGTTCTATCAATACGTTCTTTAAGGAACATTTGTTTCAATGCTTGAAGAAAAATCAGCTTCATTAGCCCAACGACACCTTAACATAGTAATGATTGAATTTTCAAATTCCCTCACTGAGCAACAAAGGCTGCACCAAAGCCTGATCTTAGGGGGTCATCAGATTTTTGCAAAGTAGAGGGGGGGGGGGGGGGTTGACTCACGCCCTTTTCGCCCGTTCCACCATTTACTAGTAAATAGTGTCAAGATACTAGTAAATGAAAATCTCGCTAAGAGGTCATTGGTAAATAGTGTTAAGATACTAGCAAATGAAAATCTCCCTAACAAGTCAAGCCTTTTTCGCCTGTTCCACCATTTACTAGTAAATAGTGTCAAGATACTAGTAAATGAAAATCCCGCTAAGAGGTCAAACCTTTTTCGCACGTTCCACCATTTACTAGTAAATAGTGTCAAGATACTAGTAAATGAAAGTCTCGCTAAAAAGATCAAGCCTTTTTCGCCCATTCCACAATTTACTAGTATAATTTACTTATATACCATGAAATGAATTTCGTGAAAAGTCATTCTTTTTTGCCCAGTAATATTAAGAAAATCAATAAAAAACATTTTTCACCGTTAAAGAATTTTGAAAAAAAATTTTTACCAATACTAGTAAAATTTTTTAAAAACTTTGTAAAAATATGAATTCCCAATTTTAGGTGTTACTGAGCCTGGCAACTCGTTGTAGTTTTACCATTGAGACGATGAAATTTGCGTTAAATCTCGCTTCAAGGGAAGTGAATTTTGTTCTTCGATCGTGCAAAATGAACCTCCCAAAATCTCAACAAAAGAACGCGGTATTTGTAGAAACTGATGAGTGTAGTCTGCTTGGCTATTTATTAAAGGCTATAGATGAGTATAAACAAATGAGAAAAATGGAATTTTGAAATTATACTGAGTGATATTTCTGAAAGCTGATCTTACTCGTGATTGATAACAGTGTGACCAATAGTTATATCCTGAGCACCAGAGGTTTTTCTCGCGTGCGGCGGGAATTTTCGGTGTTGGCCGAAGGCCGATACATCTTCGGCGCTTTCTTTTCGCGCGGGTCTCTATAAAGGCTTGACAGAAACCGGAAACCGCGCTAGAAAAGTCACTGGCACCCAGGGTACAATAGTTATTACGCGAGCCAGTTACGAATGGTTATGGACACAAGATTAAAAAACCGTCACAGTGGAGCCACTGCCACATGTACGTTATTCGGCTCCATGTGGGAATTTAAAAAATTCAAAGATTATGAGGCTTTTGCAATCTAAACGACGCTCAGCGATTGCTCCACAATGACGTTTTATTCTAAAAAACAAGGCAGCCTCAGGAACATTCAGTAACAAATCTGTAATAAAATTCACTCGGTTGCCCATTGGTAGCGAGGGGGGCAAAACCCTCGGAATTCGTATTGGGTTATGCTGCGGGATTCTTCAAATCGCGAGCCTGTTTGATATGTCCTTTTTAACACCCGTTTTCAGACCTGGTTTCCTAAAATCCATACGCCTTATCACAAATGGGTTTTTGACGTTGTACTTGGTTTGCAAAGCCATGAACTAATTGTCGACCTTGTCCACTGAGGGTTGTCCAATACTCACAAATAGACTCCATTGGTGTTAGTGGTGATAAGAAGGGTCTCCATTGGTACCAATGGTTCTATTGATACCAATGGGAAAGCACCGTATTCCAATGGTTCTATTGGTGCCTATGCATCTCATTAAGGGGACTTAGATTATTTTCTCATGTGGTCTGGCTGGGTACAGCGCAATTCCAGTGGTCCATTGGTACCATTGGAAAAGCACCCTATTCCAATGGTTCTATTGGTGCCTATGCATTTCATTAAGGGGACTTAGATTATTTTCTCATGTGGTCTGGCTGGGTACAGGGCAATTCCAATGGTCCATTGGTACCAATGGAAAAGCACCCTATTCCAATGGTTCTATTGGTGCCTATGCATTGCATTAAGGGGACTTAGATTATTCTGTCATGTGGTCTGGCTAGGTACAGGGCAATTCCAATGGTCCATTGGTACCAATGGTACCATTGGTACCAATGGAAAAGCACCCTATTCCAATGGTTCTATTGGTGCCTATGTATCTCATTAAGGGGACTTAGATTATTTTCTCATGTGGTCTGGCTGGGTACAGGGCAATTCCAATGGTCCATTGGTACCAATGGTACGATTGGTACCAATGGAAAAGTACCCTATTCCAATGGTTCTATTGGTGCCTATGTATCTCATTAAGGGAACTTAGATTATTTTCTCATGTGGTGTGGCTGGGTACAGGGCAATTCCAATGGTCCATTGGTACCAATGGTACGATTGGTACCAATAGAAAAGCACCCTATTCCAATGGTTCTATTGGTGACTATGCATCTCATTAAAGGGGACTTATAGATTATTTTCATATGGTCTAGCTGGGTACAGGGCAATTCCGATGGTCCACACATAGACTCTTGTATGTACCAGCTGATAATTCCATTTAAGGAAAGGCCAACGCACTGAACACCAGTTGCTGTAAAAATCCCGCAGTTTTGCGAGTGTGCCGGTGAAAAATCTTTAAAATGTTGCGTTTACAAAGAACGCTAATTTTAAAACGGGAAAAGATTGGGTGTTTTACTTCCATGCAGATTTTTATTGTATAGGACAAGATATCAAATAGGGACTAAAAGGGTTGAGTGAAACGTCTGGTTCTTAAAAGTAGCACACGCATAAAACTGTTGTACTTCTCCAACTACAGCCAAATTTTCAAAATCTATTCAACAAAAGGGAAACTGAGCGCGACCTTCAAGTTCTCGAATGTTTCAAATGTTGAGTGATGTTGTGCTATGGCTACACAGGGGCACTCAACGACGGTTTCCTCCAAAATCGTTGAAAACCCCTTTTTTACGCTATCCAGAGTACCTTTAGATTTCTAGAAATGCATTCTAAGCGATGCTAACAAATTTTTATCTGTTCGGTAATCCTAGGGGAACTTATAAGTCTTTGCGAAATTACAAGGGGTTCAGTCAAGGTACTTCCGAAAATTTTAGGTGCAATTTAACGTTTTACGAAAGTGAGAATTTTTTCTGATTCCTCCGCACCATCACATTTCAGAATCCGAAAGTTTTAGGCTTCCTTTATCTAAGGAATATAGTGTAACCTCTGTAGTAAAATATGAAAATCATACTTCAGAAAATCGTAGGGAATTTATTAGAGAAGCTTCGAAAATTGTACATGAATGGAACGTTCATCTAGCAGTTTTTAGCCGTGTTCTCCGAACAGAGTGTCCCTGGCTAAATAATGTCAAATTTCCAAAAAGAAGAGTACTTACTTTTCTTAGGTTCTCTGGCAACAATGTCCAATCCAGATCGTTTTCGTAACATTTTTCCAAATCGACGTCCAGTCTTTGCATACGGGCAGCCATGACTTTACGGAAGTTTCGAAAATCACGCAGGTGTGTAGACTGAAGCGACAACAAGCCAGCGAAATTACAACGTGCTCAGTTTATCCCTAATAGACGCGAACACAGTCACTCGAACTTCTAATGTCCCTAGAGCGCTATCACGCCTCATCCAATAAAAAGGTGAGATAACAGTTAGGTCGCTTCATTTTCAGAATAACAAAGAATACCGAAAAAGTGAGAAAATTGCATAACCCTTACAAACAGTAATAAGACAATAAGAACAATAAAAAATCTCAAATTGATGTGAAATGTTGCTCACATAACGACGCGTGTTTATAAATCTACACTCATTATCGGCGTGGTCTCAGTTCACGGTTATACGATCAGTTGGAACATGGCTATGATATCTATGTACCGAGAAGAAATACGACTGCTATCTCGGCAAGAAGTCGTGGAAGAAAGGAAACAGCTATTCCGACTGCTGAACGGCGACGCCTTTTTTCCAGAGAAATCGTGGCCTAAGGATATTCGCCTCATATTCTGGAAGAAACCGATGGGTGATAAGGAAACATTCAAACTTCTGCTGTTTTTTCCACGGCAACGGGTGCAATCCTGAAATAATCAGTAGATGGATTCTTCTAGCTCAGTCCTGAGCCCCATCGCAAGCTACAGCCGAGAAAAGAGCACGGCAAATACAATTTGTCAACGACAACGTTGACAGTAAAAGACATCAATGGTTTTATTACGACCTTGATTATAGCAAACTGTTGTACCTCAATGGGTTACCACGACAAACCCCACGTCAACAGTGAAAAGTGACTTCAGTCACTTGAATATAAAACGGCTCTTTTAGGAGCCACCAAATACAATACAAAGTCATAACCAACAGCATGATATAACCATCCTTTTCGGAAACTCTTCATTGAAAACTTGTTTTGGTTTAAACACTTCCATGTAGACAATGACATTGCGCTAAGTAATTTCAGAAGTTAATTTCACAGTGAATTGAGTACAGTTGTTAAAACCTGTTGCCTCAATACCACTTTTCTAGTTTCGCGCCTTTCCGCGTTGTTTCGGGTTCTTTTAAACAAGTAAGAATTACCAAAAAATAGTGCTTGTGTACAGGAAAGAAGACATTCATATGTCATGTTGTTGTTTGCTCGTGAATCACAATAAACAGAACGAACACGAGAGTGACGCGTTACCTTTCAATTTTATAATTTTCGTACGATGTTTGTTATACTCGCAGCACCTTGAGATATTATTAGCGCTAGATATATACTTTGTGTGAAAGCGAACTTGTTTTGCGTCGTTGGCCTATAGAACGAGGAATATTCATAATAATTATTAGCGCGTTTTTACTTGGTGTAAAAGGCAACTTGTTTTGCGTGGTTGGCTTATAGAACGAGGAATATTCCTAATAATTATAGTGCGCTTTTACTTGGTGTAAAAGCGAACTTGTCATTGCGTGGTTGGCTTATAGAACGAGGAATATTCATAATAATTATTATCGCGTTTCTACTTGGTGTAAAAGCGAACTTGTTTTGCGGGGTTGGCTTAAAGAACGAGGAATATTCATAATAATTATAGTGCGCTTTTACTTGGTGTAAAAGCGAACTTGTCATTGCGTGGTTGGCTTATAGAACGAGGGATATTCATAATAATTATTAGCGCGTTTTTACTTGGTGTAAAAGCGAACTTGTTTTGCGGGGTTGGCTTAAAGAACGAGGAATATTCATAATAATTATAGTGCGCTTTTACTTGGTGTAAAAGCGAACTTGTCATTGCGTGGTTGGCTTATAGAACGGGAATATTCATAATAATTATTAGCACGTTTCTACTTGGTGTAAAAGCGAACTTGTTTTGCACCAATAGAACCATTGGAATGGCATCATTTTCTATTGGTACCAGTCGTACCAATGGTACCAATGGACCATTGGAATTGCCCTGTACCCAGCCAGGTCACATGGGAAAATAATCAAAGTCCCCTTAATGAGATGCATATTCACCAACAGAACCATTGGAATGACCCCCTTTTCTATTAGTACCATTGGTACCAATGGACCATCAGTTTGACGAATCGTATCCGTTTGTGTATATTGGACATGTGTGTGTCCACTTGAAGTCAGCATATAGCTTGTAATTAAGTAAATAAAGTAACAGTTTTATTAATGTGCCAATGTATTTAGTTTTCACAACTAATCGGGAACTCAAAATATAGTTTAAAATGTGTTTAATCATAATATTTAGCAGTATTTCATTTTAACACTGAAGTTGTTTCATGCACAAAATTCTAGACTAAATCAAACTGCATATTGTTCCGTAATGAATACAGCATGCTCCTGTACTAATCAATCCCTGTATGGCGGTTTTATGACGAATAATAGAACAAAACAATGATAAAAAACTGAATGGAAATACACGGACTAAACGTATAGATACTATAAGACAAAACTATTGGTTCCTAAAAG
Source organism: Porites lutea (assembly GCF_958299795.1). NCBI lineage: Eukaryota > Metazoa > Cnidaria > Anthozoa > Scleractinia > Poritidae > Porites > Porites lutea. The sequence goes on from NC_133201.1 coordinate 19,853,797, forward strand.
AAGGTTAAGTCCTGCGAGCAGATGCTGAGATAACAAGCGTTATACTTCTCGATCACGAAAAAAATGATGGAAATTAGGTAATTTATTTGGAAACAGCGTCCATTTGGCGTAATGTATATACATTATAACTGCGAAGGTGTTTTTTTGCTTCCATATGGTCATTAGGTGACCCATTATACACATAAATTATTCTACATTTGCCTCAAAGGCAAGCAATTAACATCAATATAAGAGGTAAAATACGGTATGCGAAAAAATAGTTTTGAACTGGCGTGCAAACAATAAGGGCACCCTTCTATTTTAATTTTTTCTTTTGCTTCGGCATCGAATCAAGAGGATAATTCTTTTGCCTAAATGGCTTTCGTAGCCATAAAGCCCCCCAGTTGTTCAGAAGAGGTATACAAATCAATTTTAGCATCTCCAGAGAATACCAGACTTTCCGGCTTATCAAGAATTTAAGACCGTCGGTTGGAAAGCAAACGCCGGAAAGCAAACCGGTCAGTGCAACGTTCGGGGTTTACTTGCGCGAGTAATTTAGTCTTTCCTCATAAACAAAAAATACAGTCAGGCGGCTGATAGAGAGATAAAAGGTTATTCCCAAAAATGTTTTCCCGGCTTGCAATTGTTGTCCCTTGGACACTAAATGGTTCACGATAAAGAGAAAACAACAACAACTAACAGCTAAAATCTGTATTTTCAGAATATGACTTTTTTTCTCAGGCTAGTAGTCATATTATTCATAAGAGGCGACTGTTACTGTCTGTTCGTGTAGTATTGCTACAGAGTGTGGATTAATTCCTGAATACGAGAGTGTGTCGACCGACAGAAGTAATAGGCCATTTCCGAGTTCCAAAAATCTCACTTTGAAAGCGAGGCTAAGTGCGAAGCCATTGATATGAAAATGATTTTTAATTATGATGCAAATAAAACTCATTTTCACAACAAACGTTTCGCACTTAGCCTCGTTTTGAAAGTGAGATTTTTTGGAACTCGGAAATGGCCTATTAAAATCGGTTCTTTTTCCAGTCTGAACAGGAAGACTATTCAAAAGCTGTGCAGCACTATCTTAAAAGATGCCATTCTCCGGTGGAGTAACTAATCTTTTGGCAGCATTTAGAACGCAACACACGGACAACCTCATTGAACTTGAGATAAGATAGACAGGCATCCGAACATATAACCTTGAAAACAAGTTTAAGTAAATGAAAATCTCTCCTTTTCTTCATTAGTGGCTAAACTTTTTTAAAACATCATTTATGTCTCTATCATAACGTCCAGTGATATAAATTCAGAAAAAATCAAGAAGTAGATAAAAAGCAGGGTCTCAACAATCTATTTTAGATGAGACTAATGATTCAATTAGGTGTTTTCTGCGCTTAAAGTCTGTTCATTGCAAGCGGATGGAGTTAATAATTTTGTCGAAATTCGCATCGCGCGTGGAACGTTCGTGGATGCAAAGCGAGGCAGAAACAGGAGTCTACTTCATTACGGAATCCCACCTATTGAAATGTGTCGCTAGAAAATGCAAATTATTCTGTCAATCAAATGTCTCCTATTATTACGGGCGACAAGAGGAGCCCGCAATCCAAATCTCTAGGTTGTTATTACGCATGCGTCGCATGTATGTAGCTAGCATTCGTTTGGACTTCCACGAAGAATGAACGCAATTTGATCACGCCCGTTTGGACCTTCCATTACTAGTAATCTGATCATGCGTGTTTTGACCATCTGTCATCTGAAACTTACGCAAAGCACAGCGCTGGAGCAACAGCGTTTTGACCTTCGATCGTTGTCGCCCGCACTCCGTAACCTTTGGTTATTACTAGTTTGTACGCGCGTCTGGCTTGTATGTTTTGTTTTCCCAATAGAGGTCCCAGGGAACTTGGCCTTTTGTCTTTTCATAAATTATGCGTACATATGCACGTAAGAGACGAAATTTTGAAAGAAACAGTTCTCTAGAGTATTATCACATGACCTGTATTGGGAAAACAAAATTTACAAGCTATCCGAGATCCACCGAATGAAGGGGAATTTGCGTAGAGTATAAGTGTAAGTGGAGCGAAATAGATACGTATCGCCGTGGTTGTAACACAACGTTTCCTCGAAGTTTTTTTCCTTTTAGCGTAAATTCACATGAAAGAATTCAGCTTTCACAAAAATAATATAAAATTACACGAAGCAAATCGAAAAGTCGTAAAAAAGCCATGATATTTCAGTTTGATGGAAAGTAAGCGAAAGGGTGGGTGATTTGCAAACTGACAAAAACAACTTCGAGCACAATTCGAAACCCTACGTTCTACTTTCCGCTTGTTTTTTTTCTGGCATTCTATACATTCAACTGGCTTAAATTGTTAAAATAATGTATAAAGTCAAAATAATTTGCACTTGAGCGGTTGCATTTCCTAATAAAACGGAGAGTACTCTGGTTGGTAGTCGCAGTGACGTCATCGATTGTGACGTCGAGGTGCCTAGTTATTTGTTTTCACTGTTTTGGCGCCCGTTCTGGCGATCAAGAAATGATCCTGGCTAGAAATATTGATTACAGAAGTATTTTGCAAAAACCATTGAAGCAATTTGGGCCAGCAGCTTCAAAATACGAGCGATGGAAAATGGACATAAAAGAGCGATTGTCGGTACGTCTCACTTCGCAGACGAGCTTGTTTTACTTTATGTTTCTCCAAAGTGCGTTTCAGTTTAGACAATACGGAAAGAAGAAGAACAAAGGAAAGAACAAAGTAGGCACCTTCACGGCGATATTCGCAGCGGGGTATCCATCCAGTTCCAAAACGGACAGGCAGGCTTAACTTGAGTTTCGCGAGGGTTATTGTGAGATAATTTTTTAATTTTTTAATTTCTTAATTTTCGGTAAAATGCCAAGCACACTGTAGCAGGACTTTGATAATTTGTGCGCATGCTCTCCCCAATATAAGTGTTTACTGAAATGAATCCCGAGAAGCTTGGTTCTATTAACACGCTCAAGTGATCTATTGGATATGCTTAAGGAGGGATTGAATTGTCCAAGGGAGTGAACAGGAGACATTTGGCTGATGGACTACCCTGTTCCAGGCGTTCAGATAGTAGAGCGCGGGAGAGAAATTCACGAAGAAAAAAAAACGGGGGGAGACTAAAGGCGGAAAGGGAACGCCTGTAAACATTCCCTTACAGAGCTCTTTCCGCCCTTAATTGACCGCCGACCGCGTAACTGTAACATGAACTACAGCTGGACTGAATTGTGAAATAAAGGATGCGTTCGATTGGGAAATATGGATTTAGATTTTAAAATCCGGATTTCGGATTTGCAATCAAACACGAAATCCGAAAACGGATTTCAACGCTGAGATATCTGTTTTTGGATTTTCATTTTTATCGTTCGATTTGGAAATACGAAAAAGGATTTGAAAAATTGTCCTTAAGAACAGCGGTCTTGCACGCGCACGCATACTTAGCAAAAAGAAGACCACTGTTCACGAGAATAGTTTTGCAAATCCTTTTTCGGATTTCCCAATTGAACGGTAAAAAGGAAATCCATGAAATCCGGATTTGGATTTCTTAATTGAAATCCACCCTGAGGACGGATTTCTCGGAGGAGAATTCCGTTTTCGGATTTCGCGTTCGATTGGGAAATCTAGATTTTGCTTTTGAAAATCTAAATCCGGATTTCCCAATCGAACGCACCCAAAGTGTTGAAAGGCTAGACTCGAATCATAAGCTTGTGATAGTGTGAAACGTGACCTTTGAATTAACTTTCAATAAACATCAGAGGTTTTCCTTCTTTTAACTGAGCAAATCTAATTTCTGCCGCTCTGAGTCTAACATTGAGGGTCAGTCATGCATACTGAGCAATTATATCCTGCGGTTTGTTTCTGTAAGGATTTGATTACAGATGCAGTTAAGAGAGAGTCTCCCTAAAACCGGTCCACTGCATTTCGGGTCGGAGAATCAATTTCCGTTAAACTTTTCCCATGAATATATCTTAGTCGAAAAGTAATTGAAAAGTAATTGAAAAGTAATTGAAACCGCATTATATTATATTATAATAAAATTTTTCGGGAGGAAAATCACTTCAGTGGCGGCGGCCAAATTTTTGCAGTGACAAAGAGTAAAAATAGCGCATATTCCCGAGTTCACCACTTCAAAGTTTTGTACTTTCAACGATTTTTTTTTTCACTTCCTGAGATTAAATTGGTCCTTAAATGATGTAAAGCACACAATTTTGGTCCTTCAAAAGCAACTCATTTCTACCAAAAATAGGCGTTAAAGGGAGGGGGGAGGGGGGGTAAGAAAGAAAAGAAGGGGGGAGGAAAAAATGAGAGAGGATTGGGGAGAGAAGGAAGGGAACACCTGCTATAATGACCCCGTTTTGTTCACCTTTGCGGACGGTGGCGACCGCAAATTCTGATTGGTTAATCAGACAATAGAACAAGCTTGTTGAGTAAACCAAACTGGCTATTTCAGTTTGCCTGCGTCGAGTTGTCAAACATTTTCCGAACGATGACTTCTCCGTTAGGATTCAAAATCAATACCGGTGCCTTCAGCTGAGTGCTTGGCTTTCCCGTAATATTTTCTTTACTACAATAATTCAACAAATTATCTGCATCTTGTCCAGCGAGTGTAAGTGTTACTTGCTCAGGCGTCTGTGTATAAAATGTTTCAATACCAGCAATTCCCGATTCTGCGTCCAACGAGTCACTCACTGTCGAGCTTTTTGCAAACAAGGTCTTTCTAGAATTAACCTTTCCAGGTCTTTTTTCTTTCAGCTGTTCACCGTCAGATTCGAGACGTTTCTTTCTTACATCGCTTCTTTCTGGTGTGATAGTGGTGGAAAGCTGTCTTTTGCTTCGATCTTCCACAGCCTCTCAATGTAAATCTTCCTCGACAATAGTGTTGCTTACAGCTTTCTCGATGAAACTGTACAGTTGAGCTCCGTTTCTAATTTTGCGAGCACAAGGTCTGCAGACCCGTTCTGACAAGTTTTCGTTTCTGGTTCATCGCAACCCAACAGACCCGCAACAATGAGCTAAAATCAGCCCCGCACTTTCAACTTTTCCCGACGGCGAAAATTAATTTTCAAATGAGGCTGGTTCTTCCCCAGAAGAAAAGTTAAATCCACAAAATCTACAACTGCTATTTTTTTAACGTTTACATTGGGTTTCCGTCCGACTTTTACAAATTTTTGTGGGAGTCGCGGCGCAAACATTCTGTTGCGAAGATTTTCTCATGCTACGCAGGCTAACCAAAAATTTTTTGATTTACACCCACTTTGCCGTAGGCGGGAAAGGTGCTCAAAATGCACGTTTTCATCCCAGCACCGTGCAAAATTCCCACATCTTCTAAACAAAATGTCTTTTCAGACCAACAAAGGGAATGTCCAAAAACGTAGAAACATAAAAATATGTTGTGATTTAAGCGATTTATCAGTACAGCCGATCGACGAAATATGCCTATTTTCTGTTATGACTGTTTACAATACACGATGGAAGGTCTTAATGCAAAGCGGCAATAACATGATAGATCATCATATTACGTGCTTTACATCATTTAAGGACCAATTTAATCCTAGGAAGTGAAAACAATCGTTGAAAGTGCAAAACTTTGAAGTGGTGAACTCGGCAATATGCGCTATTTTACTCTTTGTTACTGCAAAAATTTGACCGCTGCGCGCTTAAGTGATTTTCCTTCCGAAAAATTTTATTTTGAAATATTTTCAAAAACTAATGCGGTTTCAATTACTTTTGGACTAAGATATATTCATGGGCAAAGTTTAAAGGAAATTGATTCTCCGACCCGAAACGCAGTGGACCGGTTTTAGGGAGACTTCCTCTTTTAAGTACTGATCTTCTTTGACCACTGTCAAAGCATTAATCTTTTTATTGCCGCTAAATAACCTTTAAAATAAGATATTATTTTTGCCTTTCTGGGCTTCCATAAGTAGTCTCACACCTTCCTTCCACATTACCGTGTCTTCGTCCCGTGCCTTCCTCCTGCCCCCACCTCATGGCTGTTGCTGCTGTTATTCCAAATCGCTGAACTTGATATTTCATTATGAGAGGCGCACTGATGATGATCCCGGAAATTGACACGCCAACTTTTCCTTTGAGGACGTTCATTATTCGTGAAAAGAGTTAAAAAATCAAGGTCTCCCGGCCAGAGCCCGTTGGAAGAATCGCAAAAACGTCCTGGCCTCGGCGAACGAGATTCAAGCAAATCTTCCGCTCATCACGAAAAGATTCCACATACAGGAGATGCTTGATTGCATTGTTTTTAGTAGCATCGATGTCCGCGTTATTCGATAACAGATGTTTCTCCCCCTCTATATCTCATTCCTCATCAATGTCACCAGTGCTAGAGTGTTAGCAGAAGGTGTCATACTCGACCAATAAGAGGGTGTATTGAAATCCAGTATACCGGAACAACCCTTTGTTAAGAATGTTTACAAGCGTTCCCTCGCTCTCACCCCCCTCGCCCCCCCCCCCCCGGATTCCCGGTGTACAGTTTAATTCGCTCCCCACTGACCGCTGCGATTTACTATTTGAACGCCTGGAACGGGCTACTGGTAGACATAACCACTGCCTTGGTCTTGGTGGGGTTGAGTGCTAGGTGAGAGTCAGTAGACCAAGAGCTGAGGGCACTGAGCACACAGTTAAGATCTTCAGTTTTTAGGGAACTTGAGACCCATGACACCCATGACACTTAAAAAGTTAAAACTTACAAGTAACGTAGCTCAGTTAAATTGGTGAAAATCCCAGGCGGAAGCTCTTCAATTTTGTTCTTCTGCAGGTACCTGCAAGAATAAGTTATTTTAACATACTTCATGACAAGAATGCATGATTCATACACAAATTTGCGTCAGAAAAACGCCTGATGCCAACAACAACAACATAAGCTTTATTTGCATGACTATATGAAGATACAGTATTGCAAGCTTTAAGATAAAGTTGCAATTTCCAGAATACCAAACCATTTTTTTCTTAAACAATTAGCTTTCTTGAATGTTATTTCTTTTCCGAAAGACCAAAATGATAAGTGGACACGTGCTTGAAGATTGAACAGAACATGGCTAACATTCGCTAACGCATATTTGCCATGATGCGGGTAAATTATTAAAGAGGGTAATGTTCTTAACCACAGAATACCAGACGACTCAGCCACTATGCATGCCTTCTATCTTACATCCGAAAATTTTGTATAATTTGTACACTTCATGAAATGTCTCATTAACGCTCAACAACAAGTCAGATTAAGGGAAAATTTTGCTAAGATGGAAATATATTAAAAAAAGAAATGACGGTGTTGTTGTTTTACCCGTTAATGTAATAACCAACCATAAATGTAATATTTGCTCCCTGCACATTCCAACTGCACTCATTTAACCAGCCATAAATGCAAAATATCACTAACCGTAAATGCAATAAAAATTTTCATTACAGTATTCATTCAAAATATTCGCCGTTTCTGATTGGCTAAAATCCCACGCATAATTCATCATAACCAGCTATTGCCGACCAAATTTGGAAGAATTTTGCGATATTGAACCGATGATATTGAACTGATGACGTCAGTTTTGTACTACAAAATTGACAGATTATTGAACCGTTAACCGAGAAGACCTGGGGACGAGTTTGAGTTGTTTTCGTAGTGAGTATATAAAAGGAGGAACATTTTACTCGTTTCACGGCGAACTATGTCTAAAAACATAGCAAGAACAACAAGAATACAACTCGACGACATCTGCTATTTGGAGTATATTTGCAGACCTAAATAGCCCTTTATCTCCTAAACTTCCCGATAAACATGCACTATCGAGATGAACTTAACACCGACGGAGTTAAGCATGTTTTAGCTTGCTTTTAAACTAGGAAATGAATAAAATAATAATAAAACAATAATTAAATTCGGCTTTCGTATCATCTGGAGACTTATAAAGATCTCAGAGGGTGTTATCCGCCTCGGCCTACGTCCTTAGCGGATAACACCATAATTCTTCAGAGGATAGGAAAGGTGAATTCAGTAATTGTTATATATTTTTAACCAGAGATGTAATAATCTTGTGTTGACGAGAATAAATGCAATGTTTTTCTAAAGGAACAATTATATGAAAACTTTTTGAAAAAAAATGAAAAAATACACAGACGGTCAGCAAAAAGGATGACTGAAAAAACTCTCAGTAAAATTCCATGCACAAGTTCTTGTCGTCATATATGAAATCATCACCGCTGACCGGAAATCGTCACTTACGGAAAAGCAACAAGAAATAACTCTGCTAAATATTCATTAAACTTTTCAAATTATTATTGGTTTAAAAGTGTTGTAAGAAAATTAAGAGCAAAGCGTTTTAAAATTCTCGTGAAGCATCTCCATTCTGAGTGTAGTCATTATCTCGTCTTCTTCAACTCTAACGTGGAGAAGGGTTGTGATCCTTGTTCTGTCTAGGAGATGGGGTTAATTGAGCGTTTCTTCATCGTGTGCGTTGGAAGAAACATGTGTCAGTTGTCTGTCATTCAGGATAGCTTCAATTTAAATAACAATGGTGTACAGAGTATTAAAAGTTATAAATGATAGTCCAAGGACCTTCTTCAGAGTTATCTTGGTGACGTCTATTAACCTTTCTCAGAATCCTCCATGCCAAGGTCCTCTACATACTGTTTGCTCAGTGACGCTTTCAATATCTGCGATGGAAACAACGCGGTTACTTTTTCAGCAGCTAACAGGTACGTAAAAGCATTATCAGATATCATCTGTTGGGGGAGAGACCTTCGAGAAGCAAATCCTCGTTACGCCAGAGCGAAGGTTTGTATCGAAAGATCTGTAACGACTACAAGGTGGACTACTCTTATTGTAGCACATGTAAAGAAGCAGATGTAATCTTTCTTTTTGGCTACAGCTTCACGGATGTATAAAGCTCTTGTAAAGTCCACGTCAGTGACTGTAAATTTTTCTGCTTGAGTGAGTCTTTTCTTTGGAAGAAGAGATGGGTCAGGAATGTTGCACGGCAATCCTATAATCGTCTTGCAAGTAATTGCTCCTTTTCTTGACATGCTGACGTCTAGGAGGAATCCAATATCTCAGACGTACGAGATTCAGTGTGGAACTCGCACAAGCATATAATGGATTAAAATACGTGTCACGCATGTCTAATTCTGTAAATGAGTCTTTGGGTGGTGGGAAGAGTAACAACTTGGTAGATTTGGAAACTGGCGCATTGTGAACCCTCTTGCCGAAACGGATAACACCAGTATCATCTAAAAAGAGGAGTAGCTGTCGAACTAGTGGTTTTCTAGGCGTAGATTTGGAGAGCATACTGGAGATCTCCTTGTGGTAACTCACTTGCTGACGATTCTTGATCCATTCGCTCTGGGCATGAGCCAGTTCTTATGTAGTCAGGCCTCCTTTGTTCTTGTTCTGCTTTCTGGTATAGCGCACAAACCGCAGGACGTAGGGTTTGACTCAGGTGAGCCTGGAAATGGTGCTGATAGACCTGTTGGTTATCTATGGTCCATGGTTGGAGATAATCTTGGAGCAGTAAACTTGGAAGGGGCTGTTAGGGTCACTGAGGTAACTCAGTTAGAAGAAGCGTGTAGCATCCCTGTCTTGTTCACCAAGACTGATGTTTAAGAAAGCCTTCTCCGTATCAGTTGCAAAACCAAACGTATGGCGGGGGAATCGGGGTAGGATAGCAGTTAAGTCATTAAGAATAGGTGACCCTGGTAACAGACTGTCATTAAGGCTAGGATGTTCTTGGGATTGCCGACAGCTGCAGTCTCACACGAGGCGTATTGGGGTGGTTGTAGATTCCTTAAACATGGCATGGTGTGGGAGATAGTGGCAGGTACCCACAGTGGTTTCAGGGTGTGTCACTCTTTCTGCGAAGACCCGTTTCTCCTGTTCAATGATAATGTCACTGTACATTTTCACATTCTGAGGGTCTCTTGCAAGATGCTGCTCTATTGAACGTGTTCTTCTTTCAGCGATGTTGCGTTAGTTGGTAAGGGCGGATGATCAGTCTTCGATGGCAGTTTGGTAGTGTATCCCCTTTCTATCAAAGTGATAAAAAACTCCCGATAGTCATGTGGGAAGTCAGTACCCTCGCCTCTGATCTCGACGGGCTGGATGCTTACTGATTCCAAGTTTCAGAAACTCTCACGTTGTTCTGTCGCACTTCGTAATAATCGTCGCACTTTGTAATAACTGTCGCACTTTGTAATAAGATTGTCGCACTTTTTAATAACAGACCATCGCACTTTGTAATAAAATAAGCTGTCACTCGTTATAATAACACTTGACACATATTTTAAAGTGTGTCAAGTGTTATTCTAAAGAGTGACAGCTTATTTTATTACGAAGGGCGATGGTCTGTTATTAAAAAGTGCGACAATCTTATTACAAAGTGCGACGATTATTACGAAGTGCGACAGGACAACGTGAGAGTTTCTGAAACTTGGAATCAGTAAGCATCCAGCCCGTCGAGATCAGAGTAGATCACAATAAGTCATCATCATCAACCGCCCAAGGCAAAAGCAGAATTACTGTATCAGCTGAACAGTCCAGTGGCTTCAGAGAAATATGTAACGTTAGACAACCGGGCTTGGCCTTAAGAGCTCACTATTAATCGATATAAACAATAGAAAAAGTAATAAGGAATTTCTGCTTGGATAATTTAACGAAGGGGCGAGAAGTGGATATAAAGCAGACCCTGTCCAGTGAAGGAAATAAAAGACGTGAGACACGAAGGAGGCCATGTAAAGTGCCCAATCGAGTACCGTGCCAAAAAGAGTACGACGCAAAAATTATGACAAATCATTAAATTCCTGAGTCAACGCGATGACAACTCATGACCTGATGAGGACGGAAACCACTCAAATGAGTAAAAAAACTTAGACAACCCTAGACAATTGCAAGAATTAAACGACTGAGCTCTTTGAAGTTAGATGTTTTGTTTATTCATTTACTTGTTTCAGTAAAATACATTTCATGATTGGTTGCAACGAACAGCCATAAATACGCCTCTGATCAAAGCACTACAATGACATTTGATAACATGTTCACCCGCGGTGTGAGTAGGATGAAAGTTAACACGGCATCCAACTAGGCCAAATTTTAACGTCTGTCACACATTCCCTGTTCCCCGCCGTGCTTTATGCCAAACAAAATGAAGGCTATCTCAGAATGCTTAAAATTTTAATATAAATTAATTTCTACTTCCTTATAAAGATATGGCAAATGGAAAAATGTAAGTACACAAAGCAAGGAAATATAGTTTTTTCCTTTTCTTTTTCAATTTTAGTCAAACAATCACGCAATCTTTCATAACGCGATTTAGGTCAAGCCAAATGTAGTACAAGATGGAGAATGTGTCAGCCCAGTTAAACTGATAAAAAGAAAAAGGCGCGTTATAAAGTAACTTTTCTGCTACGTGCCGAATAGTGCGTTGCGAGGTGTAAAATGCTGTAACTTAAATTTCCTACCCTGATGTAAGGAAAACTGTAGGCTCTTTACCCTTAACATACTGCTTGCCGAATAGAGTACGAGATGGAAAATGCTGTAACTTAACTATTTCTAACCTGATGCAAAGAAAACTGTACACTCTTTACCCCTAACAAGGGGCGTGGCAGATAGAGTGCGAGAGTGAAAATGCTGTAACTTAACTTTTCCTCCCCTGATGTAAGGAAAACTGTACGCTTTTTACCCTTAACATGATGGGTGCCGAATAGAGTACGAGAGAGAAAATGCTGTAAGTTAACTTTTCCTCACCTGATGCAAGGAAAACTGTACGCTCTTTACCCCTAACAAGGGGCGCGCCAAATAGAGTGCGAGGAAGAATATGCTGTAACTTAACCTCCCTACCTTGATGTAAGGAAAACTGTACGCTTTTTACCCTTAACATGATGGGTGCCGAATAGAGTACGAGAGAGAAAATGCTGTAACTTAACTTTTCCTCACCTGATGTAAGTAAAACTGTACGCTCTTTACCCCTGACACGCAGCGTGCCGAATAGAGTACGAGAGCCGGAGGAAATGCTGTAACTTTCCTAACCTGATGTAAGGAAGACTGTACGCTCTTTACCCTTAACATGATGCGTGCCGAATAGAGTACGACAGAGAAAATGCTGCAACTTAACTTTTCCTCCCCTGATATCATCTGCATACATATGGATACTAGGTAGGTGGTTCTTAACGACGTTGAATCTCCCAGATACATGATAAATAAAATCGGCCCCAGGCCGCTATAGCTACCTTGTGGAACACCACAGTCTATGTTAAAACTTTTAGGGGAGTTCTAGTTGATGAAGACACGCTGAGTGGGTGTCCGGGTGTGAAACCCAACCAAGATGCAGTGTAGCAAAGTTTTGAAAGGATTTAAGGTACCTGATTTGAGCATTAAAGTGAAAGAATGTCTTGAAATAAGAATTTCTTATTAGAAATCTATCATACAATGATTGTAAGAGTAAGAGGATTTATGTTGACTTGAATTACAATAACATAACTGTCTCGAATTCTCCTAACCCCTCTCGTGTTCATATCAGGCTATGCCGCAACACGGAAAACGTTTTCTATTGCTTAAAGATTTAATAAAAACCTATAATAACAACTAAGTCTAATGTAAAAGGAAGTCTGACGCTTCATGGCTCCTTGAGACTTCCTCGCCTTTTGAGAGTGTTTTCTCTCGAAATGAGTATTTGAGCTCTGTTTGCTGGGACACAAAATAATCACAAACCCATTATGGGATATTTTGGCCTCGAGAGTGGCCGTTTATTAAATTAAAGCATATAAAGCTCGGAAAACCAGATATACAAGAACATTAACCCAGCAAAGGTGACGGCACATCGGCCACAGCCCAGAGCAAGGAAAGGGTGTTTCTGACTGTCTTGTAACCCAAGGAAGGAGGCCTTGTGCCTCGCTTTCTTGACTTACATGACCCGTGACGTGAATGACACTTTCGTGACAAATCACCCTGATGACAGGAAAACCCTCCTTTGCTGGTAGGTGGAGATATACAATATTGATCAGTCACATTCAGCTTAAAACCATTTATTTCGTTTAGAAATAATTCTCATTTTTTTGCTTTAGAAATGTTTAACTCATCTGAACGGAAAAAACTCTAACGCGGCTTTCTTTATCCTTACGACCTGAAGTAGGAGGTGGGTGCTGTATGCTGGACAAGGCATCGTTAACTTGATGAAACTGGGAGTGAAAAATTTCAAGGCATCTTTTCTTTCTTGATAAAGGTGACGAAATGTTATTAAGGAAGTAAGCAACTCGAGAATTCCAACTTTTTGTATACTAGGAATCTCAACGTGAAAGTGAGTGCTAAAGTTGGAACCGGAAGATATATATTCCTATGGGCAGGATCGTATCAAGAAACGGTCTACTGTATTGTTCTAAATTCTAAATTCACCCATCAAGGTTTTAAGCAGTAAGCTTTTTAAATTGTTTAAGGTGAAGCTTTTCCAGATCAAACCCAAGCTTTTGCGAGTGATCGTTAATTCTTGGGCGTGGCAAGTTTCTCTCATAATTTGCACTTTGGTGAATTTTTTTAATTACTGGATTACCGAGAAGAAGAAGCACTTCCAAAATCAGCGTAACACATACGTGTTGCACTGTTCAAGATATAAGTACGATGTTTAAAAACGGCATAGCTAGCACTATTGTAAATTCTTAGCAAGCAAACATCGCAAAAACCTTTAGCCTAGTCGGAGCTTTTAAAAAAAGTTACCGAGCAAACAGGCAAGGCAAAGTAATTCTGGCAGAGCAATTTTAGCAATAGTTAGTCAAGCAAGGTTATCAGAAAAGTAAGAGAGAAGGTGAAGGAATTCTGAGATATAACAGGATAAAAACAGACGAAAAGACGTGCCTGAATTTAAGTTAATCCAAACATGGTTGCTTCTGACTTGTATGCACTCAAAGGACTGCGGTTGAAAAACGAAGCCAAACTATGGGTAATAATTCGACCGTGGACCCCCTCCCCACCCCTCCTCCCAGCCCGCAGGAGCCAAAAGAGGTGATTGGATCCTTCGAGGTTAGTTATATTAAAATTTATGAAATAGTGCATCGTTCACTTACAGTCTTTGCAAGGAAGAGAGAATTGAAAATATCCCTGACGGGATCTCTTTGATCTCGTTGTTTCTCAAATCTCTGTAGGTAAATAAATGAATTTACTGTGGATTAGTTAAACGGAAATCGTGGAATGTTTTTACATAGTTTTCAATTGATTATCAACTATCGCATGAAGGAATAAGCGTTGCAACTCTCAGTGATCAGTTAAGTTGGATAATTTTTCTGTAACCGTTGTGGTCTTGTCCTGTATATCGTGCTCAAACGAATGTGAACATGGACTTTATTTCCTCTCTGCCGTCGGTTCCTTAATGCAATTAACAATACAATGCCTTTGTTGATACACGTACACTTCCAGTGAACATTTTCACTTGGAAGAAGGAGGAACCATGCTCGCCAGGGGCAACGAAAATTTTCGTGCCCCGGGCGAGAATCGAACTCGCGACCCTTCGAATACTAGATCGGACGTTCTATAACCACTGAACCACCAGGGCTCTAGTGTTAGCGAAATTGGAATTCTACTATACCAGCAGAGTGTACTACACTTCTGTGCTGGGAGCCGAGTAATTTTCGTGCCCTGGGCGAGCATGGTTTCAGTTAAACTCCTTTCTTCCAACTGAAAATGTTCACTGGAAGTGTACGTGTCCTGCTCACTAGTGCATCATTAAAATGAATTTACTGAAAACTAGAAGAAGCCACACGAGAAACTGAGCATAGAAGTGCAATGCACTCTGCTCCGATACGATAAAGTAAGTCTAAGAAGAGATATTTCTACAAGTTTTAAGAGAAGTTGAATGTTATAATACGATCTATAATAAGCCCGAAAATGGTTTCTTGAGAGTTATGCGCGTACAGAGGACTGTGGCTGTAAGCAAATCTTTAAAGAGCTAAATAAACGCTTAAAATGTGAATAAATGTGAAGAAAAACTATGGACAATGAAATCCTGCAACTCCAACTGACGGATGCCATAAGAGGTCTTCCGAACTTTAGAGGAGAGTCACTCATATAAACAAAATGTAACTAATCGATGACAGATCATGACATCAATGAATCAATGATTAATCAATAGGTAATCGATGGATAATCAGTTAATTAGTCATTGATTATAGCCGATATTCAATGAGTAATCGATGAATAATCAATAGGCCCCCAAATTTTCAGTCATCGATTAGTCATTGATTAAGTATCGAATGTAATCTCGCGGGTACGCAAACCATACCAAATGGAAAATAAAGAGACAAATACTTCTTTGGCATAGATGTCACGATAAAAGCTTTAATTATTCATGATCTTTTACCCGGTAGGCACTCTACGGTGGCTGCGTTTCTCAACAAAAGACACAGACTCCAATAGCCGAGAGAGTAAGACAGATAAGTCGACCTTCTGAAAATTTCGTCTCTGATATTTCAGTTACTGTCCACCAGATAAATTTGATTTGCCGTTCTGTTTTCGTCATGGCCTACATATTGGTTTTCTACATGCAAGTTCAATTCCTATTTGGCTATTATCATCGTCAAGAAACATGAACGTAAACTTTTATCACCGGAAAAAAAAATTGCTAGAAATTGTATGAGATGTGTAATCAATGACTAATCGTGGATGATCATTAGATAATTGATAAGTAATCGAACGCATCAATTACTCATCGATGACATCAATGATCGATTGATGTCATCGATGAGTAATCGATAGGCCACAAAATTTTTGGCAATGGATTAGTCATCAATTACACATTAATTATAGCGAATAATTAATGACTTATCAGTTGATTACCCGATGATTACTCATCGATTACTCATTGATGTCATTCATCATCGATTAGTTACGTCTGGTATTAAATAACAAACAAAGAGACAGTGGGTCGTTTACTCACAATTCCTGCAAGTAAATGAGGTTTGAGAATATCCCTGGTGGGAGTTCTTTGATCTTGTTGTCTTTCAAAACCCTGTAGAAAAATAAATAAAGTTAATGTGCGTCAGTTAAACGAAAATTATGGACTGTTTTTGCCAGGTCTTTATAGGCTAACAAGAACTAAACTCGCACCAATCAGTTAAAAGTGGGTAATTTTATGCCATGGTTTCACTCTCTATCGTGCTCAAACTAAAAGCGAAAATGGACCCTGTTTTCCTCTGGGCTACCATTTTGTTACATGTAATCCTATTTGTAGTTTCATGTTTACAATAGGGAGCTTTAGATCGAAGACGCGACATATCTGCGACGCTGCTGGAAGTAATTTTTCACAGAAAAGGCTTCCTGCCAAAGCTCGACCCTTCAAATTTGACGCGTCGTAAAGCATACAAAACGCGAGTCAAAGGGATTTGGCGCTTTGTAGAAAATGTGAGTAATAATTGTCCATTTTTAAAAACAAAATGGCTACGTATGTACCTTCTCAACCTAGAATTCAAAACCCAGATTCATGTAGAAACTTTCTCGCGAAAATTTACGCTACAAACTTGGCAGAGTTGACATTTTTTAACTTGATATGCAGGTTACTGAGGTTGGAGAAGCGAAGGGAAGATGGATCAAAAATGGCTTCTTCTTCTACAAAATTATTTGAAGCGAGTTGTGCCTCCTAGCTTAAGTTCTTTATTATTTTCGGTATTTTACCGTTGTCTTTGCCAAACGTACCCCTGAACTGGCTAGAACAAACAGAATACGATTTTTTTTTCATGGAAGCATATTTTTTAAATTATAATCTGAGCTGAAATTTAACTCCGCCTTTAAGCTGTTGCTGTTGTTATCTTTTCTTAGTTCCATGATGTTTTGAACCAAAGAAAAAGAGTATCCTGTACAGAGACGTTGCTAATGTAAACCGCTACACGACAACGAAGCAGCACGTAGGGAAATATTGCCGACACTCGAACGGTTTGTGTTCACGTGGGAATTCTTGTCAACAGGCACAAGAAAAAGTCGAGAAACGAGGAAAAATTAAGGCCTCAGGGATAACACCATATGAGCACTCCGAGTTATACAACGCTTAAGATAAGATCGTAGCTTTAGAAGAATCAAGTGCAGAAGATGCAAGTTTTTTCCAAGCGGAAATCTGCTTTATATTCAGCAGGATTTTTGGTTATAAGAGAACATTTATTGTACGACGAGTGAGGCAATCGTTGATTCATTATGCTGCATGGTTTGTTCGTAAAAAAATTCTTCATCATTGAGGTTTTATTTTTCATTCCGAGAAAATTAACATCATATTTAATTTTGGGCTTCATTAAACGATCCTATCTTTTATTTTTGCGAAAACGAAAAAAATATTGAAATGGCGTGTCGCAAAACTAATTAAAGCTTATTTTTCCTGCGCTTAGAACGCCGTTCTCATTCCAGGCTTTTGCTCGCTCACCGCGTTCAAAAAGCCGTTGCGTCCTCGATCTAAAGCTCTCTAAAAATTCAATGAGCAGTCCGGATTATCCCGATATATTAGGACAGTCGTGACGTCACGAAGCTATTAATCGCTAAGAAAATGGCGGGCCTCTTTTAAAATTTCTGATGCACTCGCGAAATCGCGTTGTTTCCAGTCTCCTTTGGAACATATCCGGGACTTTAAGCTGGACAACGGTGGTGAGAGGAAACATCAGAAAGTCATTTTGGAAATCCAGATTTGTAATGCAGCTTCTTATCTTTGAGTTTTCGGGTGGTAATGCGAAGAATGGAATGGAATGGAATTTATGGTCCGACGCTAAAGTAAGTGAACGTAAATCATTATTTTCTAGCATTCGCGTATTTTTCTTCGAGCTAATGTTATATTTTTTTACTGGTTCTAGTGTTATTTAAGTTTCACCACTCCAAATTCCACGCTTGTAAACAACCCCGAAATTTTGTAAACTCTCTTTGAATCCGATGGGTTACTACTGCATCTCAAACGCCATTACTGAAGGATGTGAAAACCGCATCTTTCGAGTGTGTAGCCGACAATTATGTTATTTCTTTTCTATCCAAAGTTATGGAAGAGCATATCCGATTCCTCGAGGCGCTTTGCCGAATATGTGGGAGAAATATAAGCGGAAAACGTTAGCGGAGAATAAGGGAGTTGATAGGCACGTACGACTGATACCTAATGCTGCATGAAATGCTGCTTGTTCCAATCATTTTCTCTGGCAGGTAGAATATGCTCTAGAGGGTTCACAATTTTGACTGATTTTGATTTTGCCACTTGTCTTGATACAGTTTGAAGTCATGAAGTTGCTGTTTCATGCATACATTTTTATTAACTTTCTGTGGCTTTTGTTCCTGGCCGGCAGGATTTGACCTCTGATGCGATTGAGCATTTTCTTTGACCTCTTTTGAAACGTACAGCGCTTTTTTTTTTGTTGCGGCTAAACAACCCTTTAATAGAGGTTCTAGGTTCCTACGCAGGGGTTTTTAGGGGAGCTCGTCTTTCTCCCTCACCACAAACGCCTGCTCAACCGAGAACAACATTCCTTTCCCAAACTTAGCCAATCAAATTGTACTTTCCAAATCGTGGAAACTTGACCTTGACCGCTGGGTTATCCAATAATTACTCGGTCTGCATGAAACACTGGCAAAGCTTTATGACCTCTACTAAATGTTAGACTCACAATAGCAAAAGTAATATTTGGTCAGATTTTAGAATACTCTGTACACTGCATAACCTTAGCCAGGAAAACGGTAACTCTAGGGTTACGTTACGTTTTTGTCTTGTTTAGCCTGTCAACACTTTATTTCACAACTGTTGATTGGTCACTTACCGCGCAAATGAAACAATAGGGCCATTTATACGAGGAAAAATAAGACGCGTCTTACATAAGACGCGTCTTAAATAAGACGCGAACTGTACCATTTATACGAGCATGTCTTATCTAATAAGACGCGTCTTAGCTAAGCCGCGTCTTATTTTAGACGAAATGTGCCGTTTATACGGAAAGTTCGCGTCTTATGTAAGACGCGTCTTATTTTTCCTCGTATAAATGGCCCTATTGGGAAACGAATGTTATTTTCGGTTGAGCAGGCGTTTGTGAAG
The DNA here is from genome assembly GCF_958299795.1 of Porites lutea. Taxonomy (NCBI): domain Eukaryota; kingdom Metazoa; phylum Cnidaria; class Anthozoa; order Scleractinia; family Poritidae; genus Porites; species Porites lutea. Next base: position 19,872,827 of record NC_133201.1, read on the forward strand.
GATGAAAAACGAGCTCCCCTAAAAACGCCTGCGTGGGAGTCTAGGTTCCTTGTTGTTCTCCTATACTTTGACGATTAATGCAACCGTTTAAGCATCAAATCATTGTTCCCGTTATTAATAAACTGAAATTGAATTCCATGGCTGGTTTCTACTTAGCTGTCGACATCCCTTTTTCCGCTTCATTATCTTAAAAATTTCATGCCGACTTCTTTTAGTTTATCCGTGCTTAAAGGTTAACAACAACGTGGCAAACGTTCACTAAAACATATTTGCCATGACAATAATATTTCATTAAAAAGAGTAATTTCCTTAAACCATAGGAAAACGAAACAACGTAATGCCTCAACGACTAGCATACACGAAGACCCAACGAATCTACCACATATTTTGAAGAGCGGCTCCAAAGCACCCCCAAAAAGTCCAAATTTTCGTTGATAAAAGACCCACTTTCTCTACATTGACGTCCGCAAAATAAAGTCATTGTGGACTCTGCCAACCAGAATGTAGAAGGGCAGGTAAATCAGGTGACATACAAGTTCCCCAAACCCTTTCGAACACAATGCGTATGGTGTGGAGGCCAAAACACGCCCTCAAGACCGCCAAGTAACCAGGCCCCGCAACTATTGCGCTAACTGTTACTCAGAGACCACCTTGCGAAAGTATGCAGATCCCCCAAAGACAACTTAAAGCCAAAAGGTTTAAGAGGAGCTAAAAAAAAACAAACAACAGGAGCCTCTTCCGCCACAATCAAACACTAATTGCCAGCTTCACAGGGGAAAACGACTAATTTCCATATAACTTATCCGTTGTTTTCCGTAACTTCGTTTTTAGTCTCCGCTGTTCATGACTTGGAAAATGACAAATACCTAATAAGGCTTTCAGTCTGTTAATCTAGAAAGGACTGTAAAGCTTTAATGCAGGTAGACTATACCACTTCATGTCACAACCCTCTCTTGTCAGTCTTCGAGAAGCTATCATCTGCCGCCAAACTGAGACCTTCCCTCTCCTATAAATATCCTTACTCTAAGAAACCCATTCGTCCAATCAATAAGGTTATTAAGCTCACGTAAGGAGAACTCACACTTCGAAACATCAAAATTTCAAGTCATATATTCAGCGCACTTCCAAGCAAACCAGCCCCCCTTAGTGGAAAAGACAGCAAGGGTGTTTTTCCCCAAAACAAAGAACATAAACCTAACCAGCCCCACATCCACATCTAGCCACTTACACTCAGATGACGTCCACGCCGTCGGCGGTCTCAGTGACTTTACGACCAGGGGTCCACTTCTCGAAAGTCCTGATAACTTTTCAGGCCCGAAAAACCTGTGCTATGTTCGCCGTGTTTACATTCAAGATGAGTTTCAATAATTTTGAAAATAATAAAGTGAAATTATCAGTTAACGAAGCAAAATTGCCCGGCTTTTGAACTACATGTAGGAACCTACCTTTCAGGTAGCCTCTCACGCAGGCCTTTGTAAGGGAGTCGTATTTCCTCCCTCCCCAGAAACGCCTGCTTTATAGCCAAGACCAACATTTCTTTCCGCCGATTTGCCAATCAAATGCATATGGTACTCACCAAAATCTAGTGAGTTTACCTTGAACGCAAAAGCTTTTCACGCAAACGGAGCCAGGACAAACGATCTTGATAGAGCTTTTAGCACCCGTGTTTATCAAGTTTAAGATTTCAGGGTTAAATTCATTTCAGATAAAAGCGATTTACGAATTTTTAAAGTTACAAGGCGACATATATGCTAGTTTGCTGACTGGCTATGGCAAATCGCTTGTTTAACCAGTTTAACATTCGGTGATCGATAGCCTCAGTCACCACTTTTTCGGGTCACGTAGCGGTAGTTGTGTCACCTCTCGGGTCAGAGTATCCTAGTCAGTCTGCGCGATTTAATTGTAGCCAGAAAGCAAGGAAAAGTAGAGAAAACAGCGTATTCGGTTGCTTTTGGCACTATACAGTCACGGTGGAACACTGAACGTCGGAGAGAGATTCTGTCCCATCGACGTGGAAAAGTTATGTTGACAAGGTAGGTTATAAAGCAATTTTAAGAGCAGGGAAGATGGAGTAATTTTGTTTCATGTGTCGAGATGAGTAAGAAAAACTTGAGAGATTTCGACGCTGAAGTTCGCTTTTTTGTTGCATGAAGTGTAAAGTTTCACCTCTAATGTCAATACCGTAAATCCTCTATTTAGCCCCCCCTCTCCAATAAGCCCCCCTTTTCACAGGAGGAAAGTTAATAAGCCCCCCCTCTCTATTAAGAACCCCCCTCCCCCTCCCCCAATCCTTATTCTTCACAAAAAAATTAACGATTAACGTGGACTGATCAGTTATGGTTTATTCAGGCTGAAAGTTCATATTATTGATTTTGGTCTTTGGCCGCATGACCTCCAACTTCATATGCTTAACTTTCTCAACTTTGCGCTCTAGTTCTTCTGTGGAGAACATTTTTGAAGAATAAGAATTTTGTTTTTGTTACTTTTAGGCTCCCACAAGTGAAATAAATACTTTTGACAGTGACTTTAATTGTACAACGCGTTAGTCTACTCTGTGTCATACCACGGTATTTTTGCTACAGGTGATGCGTTTTGCTCAAGAGAGGATAAAGGGGACAGAGAAGGCATCTCCCATACACACCCTATTCCATAGGTAATTCGTCTCGAGTTATTTTTAGAATCGGGATAAAGTTACCTCGCGCGCTACGTGGATGTTTCGCGGAGGTTTCGCATGACTAAACGCCGTGCAAAACATGTCGGGCGAAAGGCAATGAAAGCGTGAAGAGATCGAGAACATTTCTGTATATTGAAGCGAAATGAGTCGGCGCTCATCTGGGAAAAGGGAATCGCTGTACTCTTTGACAAACCGTGAAATCAGTTTAACTCGAAGTTGTTGTATTTCGCCGGTCTATTGAAACCGGTCGTTTGTATAATAAAGCAAGTAGGACGCCAAGTGTTATTTTTGTTGAATAATAAAAGGCTAATAAAAGAATAAATATCAAACCAGAAATTTCTCTCTGCAAACTGTAAATTATAAATGGTCCTGAGAGAATATTCAGTGAGTTAAGGATTTCCCTGCTGTACTGTTAGCTCTATACAAGAGAGGAAGGGCGATTCTTTTTTAATTTCCGTTTCGCTCACACAGCTTTAGCAGAAATCTCTCTTTAGTCGTTTTCGTCGACAAAATAAATAGCAATGTCGCTCTCCGCGTCTTCCGCCATTTTTTTCTGCGTCAATTCGTGAAGGACGCGTGGCTCTGAGCGTGGGTCATCCACGCGGAACACATTCGCGCTATGTGATTGGCTGTTGTCTAATCCTCCTTGGGATCTGTGGTGTTAGAAATAACTCGAGACGAATTACCTATGGAATAGGGTGTGTATGGGGGATGCCTTCTCTGTCCCCTTTATCCTCTCTTGGTTTTGCTAAATTAAATAAGCCCCCCCCTCTCTTTTAAGCCCCCCTCTCTATTAA
>NC_133201.1:19883797-19913797 GCF_958299795.1 Porites lutea
TGTAGTTGGAATGCAATTCCAGTTATGTGTTATATTGCTTTTACGACAGACATGTTCGTTGGTAACTCGGCCATAACTTATCGAACCTGTACTGCGACACCAATGATTGCAATCTGTAAAATGAATCCCGCAAAAATAAGGCAGTTGGTGAGGGGATTTTTCAAGAAAGCGGTACACTTCGATACTGCATTAATACAGTATTAATAACGAATTTTCATTTTTACTTATTGATTCACGGTGAGACCAAATTTGCAATATTACATTTTGTCAAATTCGGATTGTCTACAAACCTAAATGGACACAAATTACCCGTGTTCAAACCAGTGGCGAAACAAGAGCAAGTAGTCAAAAACTTTGTACATTCATTTTTCACGGTATGAACTGAATCATCAACGGATAAATAAGGACAAAATTCAACACAACTGTTTGTGCGAACTACTATGGTTGTTAATTGCAAAATGTCTTATCCACATTGAATGAAATTTAACAGCATTGAATCCTTACCCAGAACGGTTACTTCAACCGTTTTTGAGTCATTTCCTTCATTGTTTTCTGCTAGTAGAGTGTACTTGTAGGTACCGGCCGTCCGCTTTATCTGAAATCCTTTTATGTTGGAACTGCCCTTCAAAGATGTTGATGTATTCATTACAGTCAATTTAATCGGTTGGGTACCTTCCAGCAGAAACCATACATAATGGTTTGGTACAGTTCGCAACTCCGGCAATGGTACCCTTATCCTCAGTTTTTCTGAAAAAAGAAATTTAGCAGGTTTCTAAGATGTTCCGATTTCAAGGTATATAAGGCTGAAAGCAAAATTATAGTTGCTTAAACCTACTTAAAAATACTTCAAAATATAAGCGAATACTCTCTATCTTGTAGAACACCACGCTCAACGAAACCCAATAATTTTTAGCGGAGCCTCAACATGCACGTGCGGTGGAGCCTCCATTGCTATAGAAAATGGAAACCTATCGATACGAAAAAAAATCCAATAAAGTCTTGAATTTGGTTTGTTTAACTAACAACAACAAAAACTTTGACAAATAGAGTTTGAAAAATTGCTTTTTAGCTTGTTGGTCATGCTCCAGGACCAATCTAATCTCCGATTGGTCAAATTTTCGACAGGTGAATTCATGCGTAAAAACTCTTACTGGGGTCACTGAAATGGAACAGTTGGTTATGATTCGTAATAATGACCTCCTGTTCCACCTCTGTGACCTGCTCTTCCCTTCATTAAAAATAATAACCTTTTCAAAAGAATAGAAGGATGTATTAATACCATTCATGTTCAGTGTTATCAGTCGGTAGATTTACCATGCGGATTATGGTACTGTGCAGCTGAGCTACATTAATTCTTGCTCTTTATCATCATTTGCACTCAATATAATGTGACTGCCCAAACCACAGGCAGCCCACGCTCACGTTCACGTTAAAAGTGTGTTATGTAAATTTACTTTCTCACAAGAGAGTCGGTGTCGTGTTACAAGCGATCGTTGAGACTTGAGAAATAAAATACTGAGGTCTGCGAACGCTAGATATCATTTTTACTTTTTTCTATAAACTAAATAAAGGAGACCTACCTAGTCTCCTTTATTTATGTTATAGAAAAAAGTAAAAACAATGATATTTAGCGTTCGCAGACCTTGTGTGTTATTTCTGATACCTTTGATGTATTCCTGTGTTGCTTAACGCGTTTTTTTGGCCGTTATTGCGTGACTCCGGTCACGAAAAAAAAACGACTAAATCGATGAATTCACACCAAAAAACACAGGAATACATCAAAGGTAAGTCTCCTTTATTTATGTTATAGAAAAAAGTAAAACCCATGATATTTAGCGTTCAAAGACCTTGTGTGTTATTTCTGATACAAAGTCTCAACGGTTGCTTGTAACGCGACACCGACTCTCTTGTGAGAAAGTAAATTTGCATAACACACTCATAACGTGAGCTTGGGATGCCTATGCCCACACTAACACGTTGGTGGTTTCTTGGTGTTGCGGATCATCAAATGACGTCACCTTTAGCCTGTTTTGTGTTTCTTACTATCATAAGGTTCAAGTTTTTATTCGACCTTTACAAATCCTCATTTCGGCAAACGAATCAAAATTTCTGTCGGTTTGTCGGTACCGACAAATTCACTGACAACTTTTAACTTAATTAAGCGACAGTTCAACTGACATGAACCGACAAACCGACAACTGGCAAATTTTGTCGGTTTGTCAGTACCGACAAATTTACTGACAAATTCTGGCCAGTTTGAAACTTAACCTTAGCAGCGGCTACAAAGCAGTGGACTGCTCCAGAACTAACAAAAATGCGGAGTGGTGCAGTGGTGAGAGCACTCGCCTCCTACCAATGTGGTCCGGGTTCGAATCCTCGCGTCGACGCCATACATGTATGTTGGTTGAGTTTGTTGTTGGTTCTCGTCCTGGCTCCGAGAGGTTTTTCTACGTGTATTTCGGTTTTCCCTCTCCTCAAAAATAAACACTTTCTAATTCCATTTCGATCTGGAACGCACGGACACGTTTCGACGACTTCTTGAGAATTCCTGAATGGTCCGTGGGTAAAGAAATGTCAAGTTACAATTTTTTTTTTTACCAGTGCCTAATTTGTACCCGTGCTCGTCCTTAATTGTACTCGGGCGCCGGCATCGTGCCCGAATTCCATCGTAGGTACTTGAAAAAACGGGTGCGTTCACATGGCCACCACTTTTTTGGCTCCTTAGCCAATGCCTTAAAAAAATATTTCATTTCATGCTCTAGGTAACTATGTTTACTCTGCATTGATCGATGTAAAATGTAATTTCAAACGAAATATTCCATTTAAATGGTTCGTTACTTTAGTTTGCTTTACTTAAAAATCGATTTAAAGGGACACAGTCAGCTATGGGACCGCGCTGACCTGGACACTAGTTTTGCAAGTTTGAAAAGCGTTTATCTCAACCTGAAATTAAATGTACGCGTCGGATACATCTAGAAATCCGCTCAGTCTTGCCTACTGTTTTATTCGATCCTCGATCTTTTACTGAAAACCTCTTTTTTTACTCATCCTTTTACAATATTTTGCCATATTAAAAACAGTATCCAAAGGAACATGAACACGCGTAGGCGCCGGGCGGGAGAAATCGCCTTCGTTTACCTAAAGAACAAGAGAAATGAATCAAATACACTGTCGAGCAAATAATCATTTTATATATTTGGAAAATCGATGTAAGTAGTTACGTGTACGTGGAAAATCAATCTTTCTCGGCCTTGAACCTTCGACAATGATTCAGACTTCGCGTAATTTATCACCTCTACTAACGTTCGAAAGTATTCGTCGATGTCTGGACAAATCCATCAGTGAATTCTCAATGGTATATATATATAAAAATGTGTGCTCTGTTATGGCTTAGGGTCTACAATCACGATTTCGGCTGGTAACTAGTTCAACTCTACAAGGTTTGCTTAGAGTACTCCGGATACGCTTCTCACTTCTGTTTCATGCGCGTCTTCTAACATGCAAATCAGCTAAGAAATGGCATCTAATGCGCATCTGCATCAGCTGACTGTGTCCCTTTAAGAACTAGCTTCGCTCTGCAATTCTATTTTGCAAACAGAGTAACTCAAATTTCATAGTCGGAAGAGCCGTATTCTCGCTAAATCTAAACTGAACCGGGCTGCATCTTATCCCTCTTCTGAGACAAATTAGAATCTCTTACTCAGAAGATACAAAGGACGAAACAGCTGAAGACCTTACAAAGACCTGAGAAAGTTGCCATTTTACTCTCTGAGTACTCGTTTTTCGGAGATATAATAATATATACGCACGATCGTCGATATTGATGGAATCCCTAGTTCTAGCACACACAAGCGAGACATGCAGTGCTAAAGAGACACTCACGTCCCTATTGACCTTAGGAGATGCACTTGAGTGTAACAGAGTTCTTTATAAAGAATTCAAAAACTGTTTATCAAGGTTTGACTGTGACACGGTTATTTTTTTTTTAACTAAAAGAACCCGTTCGTTGACGAATCACTGCTAATTACTCTTTTGACACAACATTTTTGAGCAAAGATGACCCGCTGTTCTTCATGTTCCCTCTGAAAACTGTTTATGGCTTAGGCGATAAGTCCTCAACACATCATAGGCAATAAGTAAGAAAATCTAGGTACGAAGCCCATACTGACCCGATCTCCAAAGAGCAAAAGCTCTTGAAATGTCAAGAAATCCACTTGTTTTAATTAGGCCTTTTTATGTTTTCACTCTTTTCAAAATTCAATAACGTTTTTTCAATGAACAACCAAATACATAATACTAGGAGTGCTCAATCCTTTTTTTTTTTATCGCCATGCAGAACCAATACCAGGACCGTTTACATTCAAGTTCCAAAGTTTTACAACTCTCTGAATGAATGGATGGATGGATGGAGGGAGAGAGGGAGAGACGAACGAACGACTGAATGAATGAATGAATGAATCTTTCCTCCCTCGCTTTCTCAGGACCTCTTCAAATCGGGCTTAAATGGAAGAAAATGGCTGCCTATGCCCCTGATTTTAAATATGCTTAATTGAGCAAAGTGGAAACCTTTCAAGAGAAATGTAAAGGACTACCTTTGAGGACAAAATTCAGAAATCGTCTATGCTCAAACAAAAGTTTCTAGTGTTTACAAGCGATTGTGCCGAGATACCGCGCAACATACTATACTGGATAAAGCGCAAAGCACTGCAAAACATAATTCTTCCTACTTACCAGGAATAACAGTGTATCTTGCTATAAATCCACGGGCTGTTACAGAACCATCAGTAACAAAACGTACAATCAAGGTTTCGTTGTAAGAATAAAACGTCGAATTGCTGGTGAGTGAACCACATAAACGCCCAGGAAGCACACCACTACCATATATGACAGCATTTTGAATTTGTATATAGTCGAAGGGACAGTTAGTCCCACTTTCTATGTCCATGTCTTGAATGACCAACTGGACGGGATTTCTTGTACTTGCCATGATTTTCCATTTGCAATTGTGGTTATTACCATAATTTCCCGGGTAAGAAGGACTTGTGATGATGCCTGAAGTCCCTGTCAGGATTGCCATATTTGGACACGCTGACGCTTTAAGACAAGAGAATAATAACACGTTTCGTTTTGGAAAAGGTGAAACACTCGCCACGTCGAGCTCGTGGAAAAGAGAAAGAGATTTGACTTCCCACAACAGTGATCGGGCGTTTTAATCATATAGTAGTCAATTTATCCTGGTGTTAAAGGAGGTTTGTCTCGAGGATATTGCTGTTTTTAGGAATATTACGAGCTGAAGTCATTACTTAGTGCCTATACACTTATACAAAATGCTCCTTTAGATTTATGGAGAAGGTCCCAAACAATTTTTTGGTAATTTTTTTCATTGAAAAGGTTGCCCATTTTTTCAAGTTTCAATCATCCTTGCCATCCATGTTAACAGACGACAGGAAGCGGTTTTAATGCCTAAATGTAGTCTTATTCTTGGAATTCAATCGATTCGAAAACACGCTTTAGCTTTTTAAAAAGGTAGAAAATAGCGTGACATAGCCCCTTTAAATAACTTGGTACACTGGTACATAGCGTAAGAAATACCTCCATGGAATTCCATCGATTTCCGTGGAAAAAATTTCCATAGCATTCCATGGGGGATAAGCACATCAATTTCAATGGAATTCAATGGAAAAGTTCCACGAAATTCCATGGAAACTACTGCATCCAATTCCATTGATCTCCATGGAGTTCCATGAAATTCACAGGAATTAGACCATGGAATTAGAATATCGCATTGAGTTACAGATGTAAATGGAATATATGTATTTACAATTTTCCACAGATCTAGGTGTCACTGCAAATTACTGGATAAGTTCCCTTTATTAAATAGAAAACCGCTCAATCTCTTTTGAAAAGTTATAAATACAAATTACTTAAGCTCAATGAAATCAAAACTCACTCAGAACAACAAGCTGCTCAAACGTACGTTGATAAATTTTTAGTACTGACAGTTAGTCAGATTACGGCCCTAACTCTTAACTGTTACAAGGTGCCTGTACTGAGTCTCTAGACAGCCAAGTCCAAAGAGCAACTACTCAGCCTCCCCACCCATGAAGCTTATGACTAGTCAATCACTTCCCCCAAGCTCTGCTAGTTTTGTTTCGGGCGAAGCCTTCCGGACTATGAAAAGTGTATCAGGAAATCATGAACAGGAGATGAGTGGACCTTCGGACATGGACGGTGATTGAAGACTGACGCAAAAATAGATAATACAATGAAGAGTCCAAAGAAACGCTAAGACTTATACGGGATAACTCAAAATCAAGTGAATGAAGAGCAAATGAAGACTGAACAAAGTAATGCCAATTGGTCACCTCTTCACCACCCTCCATCACTCCGCCATAAAAAAACGACAACACAAAACAAGTTAACCAACTGCCTCGCTTAAGTGAAAGGTGGGTGCCTGGGATACCCAGGGGCTTCCACTGTGGCCAGCCAGCCCCTAGATAGAAAACTGCCCCCATGGCTGGCAAATATCCCCGCAACCCAGCCATGAGCCCTCATTCCAGGCACCCGGCACACTGATGAAACAGTGGAGGGAAGAACAATAGGGATGGGAGGGGGGAAAGACGCTAAATGAGCCGTTCCACAGACCACTGCACAAACGCTCGACGAAGAACTCGCAGATCCTAGCCGTGTACAAAGCTATCACAAACCATGTGAGCCTGCGGTTATGGGATTGACCGCTGGATGCCCGCTAAGCTCGTGGGCCGCTTGACCGCTTAACTTGTGGACCGCTTGACCGCTTAACTTGTGGACCGCTTAACTGCTAAGCTTGTGGACCGCTTGACCGCTAAGCTCGCTGGTGGTTAACTTAGTTAAATTACATTTAACCAAATTTAACCAACTGCCTCGCGTAAGTGAAAGGTGGGTGCCTGGGACACCCAGGGGCTTCCACTGTGGCGAGCCAGCCCCTAGATAGAAAACTGCCCCCATGGCTGGCAAATCCCCGCGACCCAGCCATGAGCACCCATTCCAAGGCGAAGGGACTCTCCGAGCTGACGCAGCCAGATCGAAGAGGGAAAGAGGGGCTCAGGGCTGGGGGAAGCCCTGGCCCCGAACTACCTAAGTCCCGAGGCACTCTACAAGGACAGCTAGGAAAAGAGAAAGATACGCAAGAAATACCTGTCAAGTGAGAAGGCTTGCTACCCCCATGATAGTACTAAAGGGAGTGTGAATATAGATCTGATACGCATCGCTGGACCATCTGCCAAGTGTCTTGATGAGGTGATCTGGTAAGCCACGAGAGGCTGCTGAAGTAGCAGCGCCAATGCAGAAGCTATTACCGGTGTAGCAACCAGGGACCGCAGCAGCGGAGAAGATAGATAGAATATTGGATGTCAGCCATTGGCGATGTAGAGGGGTGACATCAGAGAGAAGAAAGAGTGGGCCAGGAGTTGAGCCACGGACGTGTAGATACTGGGTAAGGGCGCGTAGAGGGCAGAGATCACGTTTACCAGCAACAATGTAAATATGGCAACCTTGGCGAAAGGGGTCTGTCTTAGAGCACTTAATATGAATCCTGAAGCTGCTTGGATTGACTAGGGAATCTGCTTGGACACCACTGACAGCAAGGTGGATGTCAGGATTGAATGGGGAGTTGACAGTGAACTCACCAGCGCGTAAGAAACCATAAAACCCGAGACAGCAGGCAGCCCACAGCATTGTATGGTTGTAGTCAGAGAAGTTCAAGGACTGGAAGATAATGTGCATCAGCTCGATTGTGATGGGTTGGCGCTGACCCCTGTTTGAGCCTTGGTGACGTTTGATACCCCGCAACACACGCTGCAACCGAATGCAACCAACCAGCGGAGAAGGATGACCATCCTCAATGTGAAGGGACCGGATTGCTGAAACGTAAACCTTTATGGATGAATGGTGGAGAGTATCAGCAAGATGACAGCAGAAACGGATGAGCGTGTCTTCACTAGCTGGAAGAGCGGATCCCGAAGGAAATAGGCTATTGTCCTGAGCACAGAAATCCAAGAAGCGTCATCGGGCCGAAGCATAAATTTTCGTAGTAGAAGGCGCAAGACCCTGAGTCAAATAGAAGTAGCATTTATCTGACAGCGAAGTTCCAAGTCCGAGAGGAGTTGCTGCGGAATCTGGGTTGGAATGGAGTCTGCATGAGGGGCTAGGCAGCGAAAGTGCTGAAACTGAAAGCGAGACAGGGAGTCAGCAATGGGGTTAGACTTCCCTCTAACTGGGGAGGCAGTGAACGAGAAGGAGTGACGAGCTGCCAACAGGGACAGATAGCGAATCAAGGACATGATGGTAGGGGCTCTTGAAGTGCCAGACCGCAGAATGTCTACCACTGAGCGGTTATCTGATAGGAAGTTGACCCATTTGGAGGCCTACTGGGGACCCCAGAGGTAAGCTGCCATGACGATAGGGAAAAGTTCCTTGTACTCGATAGACTGAGAGACCTGTGTTGGGAGCTATGCACCAGAAAACTAGTGACCCTGGAAGACTGCTTCGTAACCAAGAGCCCCAGAGGCATCTGAAGAAACCTCGAAGTCGGGAAGTGGAGTCCACTGGGGGAAGGAAGCTGCAACTATTCCAAGACTAGAAAAACTCTTGCCACCAGGCTAGGTCAAGAAAGAACTCTTGATTGAGACGAATCGGGTAGTCATCGCGTCGAAAAGCACATAGCAGGTTGATCATTCAGCGCAAGAATGAGCGACCTTGGGACACGACCTTGCAGGCATGCTGAGGGTGACCGGAAGTAGGTCAGCCAAGTCTACAAACGCCCTGCTGTAATTTTAGAAACCAGCATAGCCAGGACCCACCACAAATGCTTTGTTGAGGTTTGGAAACGTAGAGGACTCAGTTCCGGTCGCGCCACCACAAGAGCCCCTAACTACTAAAGGCACGTTGGCAGAGGACGTAGCGGGAAGAGAAGAGACAACCGAAGGAACGCCAGATGAGCTGTACGTTGAAATAAATAAGGGCACAACAAGCGTACCTAAAGACTGGGATGTAGAGCCGGGGGTACCGGAGCTGGAGGATGCCGGAGACTGCGTAGAAGTCGAAGCCGGGGAGAGAGGAACAGGCGTCGCGGCCATGTTTGAGTTCCCCGCGACTTGAATCTCGAAGGGAAGATAGCAACGGAGGGAGCGATTCCGCGAGAGCTCTTGAAATTGCCTATGCTAACGCGCTGGTGTCCGACGGGGAAACAGGTTGACTTGGCGGTGAAGCTGGGGTGTTAACTGTAGGAGCTGGGGTAGAAGGCGAAGACGCGGTAACCGGAGAAGACATAGTGGACAAGCTGTTGTTCGTGGTTCGCATCCTGCACGAACGTGACGACACGCACGCTTTGAAAAATAATTGAAAGAAAAAGGATACAAGAAAAAGCACACTGTTGGACTGCTGCTCAAGAGATCGCTAAAAAAGACGAAAGACGCTAAATGAACCGCTCCTCAGACCACTGCACAAACGCTCGACGAAGAACTCGCAGATCCTAGCCGTGTACAAAGCTACCACAAACCATGTGAGCCTGCAGTTATGGGATTGACCGCTGGGTGCCCGCTAAGCTCGTGGGCCGCTTGACGGCTAAACTTGTGGACAGCTTGACCGCTTAACTTGTGGACCGCTTAACTTCTAAGCTTGTGGTGGTTAACTTAGTTAAATTACATTTAACCAAATCTAAATTTAACTAAAAGTAGTAATTGAAGAAGAAATAGGACTGTAATAGGTCGCTGATAAGCCGGTTTGTTTCTTTTTTGTTTTTTAGCCATTTGGCAATTCGTCATCTTGTGGACAAGGCAGCTACTACTGCCAGTCCCTCCTGAGTCCTGAATTCTCAAGATGGCGTCGCTTTGTTATTTTCTAGTTTCATCCTATCGTTCAGCACTTTTTGCCCTTTAAAAATGTAACCTAGGCAGTATTTCGAGCTTTTTGATATTCCATCCAGCTGTTGAACATACTTTACAGCGAAATACGAAAGAAAATTCACGAAGAGGACTTAAAACAAACACGAAGCGATCGTCCTGTTTGCAAGAAAAAGCTTGGAAACTATAACAAATGTGAGTTTCCTAATTTCTTCGTGTTTCAAGGGCCCAAAATGATTATTATTGTTTTGGTTACATGGATGATAGTAGACTGCAATTGGGCTGTCAGAGTTGTTCTGTCGTTTTAGTTGTGCGCTGTAGATCAATTCAAAAATGCCCGATTTTTTTGCTCGTCTGCAGACACTGAGCTTAAGTCAGATAAAATAAGAAAATTTTAGTCTTGTCCATGGCTACTTAACAAATCTTATGGTTTTAGAAAGTAGTTCTGTGATGTGTTGTTTCGCATGGAAAAAATAAACTTCGCTCGTTAAATTTTGCGGGTTCTTTGAGTTTCAGAAAATGGTGATAATTTGCTTATATAAATGGCGTCCGAGGGGTCGAATAAGGTGATGCTCGTATCTCTAATACAAGGGCAGTGAAGAACCTATGTTTGGAATATTTGTCCATTACTCCACCAGACCTATCTAGGATGTTAGTATGAACTTATTCTGTTGACCCCCTTCCGTTGACATTTTTAACATTTTGCCCGGTTTTCTCTGACAATCACTCTTAAGACTCTTTGTTTGTCTGGTTGTCAGTTCTATAAAAGTAACTGTACACACCACAGTTGGTAAGGAGAAGAAAAAAACAGGAAAGAACAGAGCATAATAACTGATTGGTTAGTTGAGAAATATAGACATAGGCATAGACACTTTATTTACGTGGTGAATATGCTTAGTAACACGGCTAGTTAACAGACATCCCACGGGTAAAATTAAGGCAGAAACTAAAAAACAAAACTAATGTTAAAAGTTTGAATTGCTAATTGTTAAGATAATGAATTAACTATGATAAAATTTAAAATACCTTTACCTGAAATTATGATGATGGCAAAAGTTATAAAAATTCTAAAAATCTAAAACTTTAAACCGCGAACCCTGTTGCCAAATTCCTTGGAAACTCACAAAGAGCCAATCTGTTCGGGACAAATCTAATTTTAAAATCGGACATGAAAATTATCCGAAAACTGTTAGGTTTTTTGATAGGGACCTGAGCACTGGTCACGTGACTTCTTTTTCCATGTGACTAGTGTGTTGATCTGTGAGAGTTGTTGCGTTGTTTGTATGGTAGAGAGAGCACAGAACTTGTAAGTATTTGGTTCGTTTTTCAGTTCTATTTTGCTCTCTACCTACATGTTTTGTATTTTTATTTTAGTTTTCACCGTTTGAGTCGAAGAAATCTGTGCTTATCCCCAACATCAGTGAAAAAAGTTCTATTGGAATTGCATGTTTTCAAGTGTGATCGATGGATGCTTCGAATAGATTGAACTTTGGCTTCGACAGTGGTCGTGGTATAAGTTTGGATTACGCTGGGTCTGGAATGGATCGTGGATTGCCCGATTTTTCGATTCAGTTACCTGCGGTTTCAACTCGGAGCGATATTTCTTTACCTTCTTGTGTTTCTACGAATGTGTTTTCACAGCCATTGAGCGCTTCGCGGGAAGGCGATGGCTATCATTTTCGTCCCAGACCCCCGCCGACTACCCGCGTTGAATTTTTGGAATCGGATCGGAAAAGGGACTCACGAAACCAGCGGAGTACGGCAATGCAGTGGTCAAATATTAGCAAGGAAATAGACAGTTTATTAAAGGAAATTCAGTCTGAAATTCATGTAACACTGGGTCCAGAGGAAGCTAAGAAATCTGTTGACTTGCTCTTGGAAAAATGGGACAGGCTCGAGGGACTTCATGGGAGGTACCTTGCAGGAATTAACGAGAGAAAACGCTTAGAACATGTACAAGAACGTTATTCTACTCTGAAACGTGAAGTGGACGATATTATCAATGAGTGTGAGGGTTTGTTTAGAAGACCAGACCCCCGGCATGACGAACTTGGAATGGACCGCGGACTACCAGTCTGGGATCCGAAACAAGATGACAATAAGTCAGTGCACAGCGTTGCTACTCATGTTACCAAACATTCTGAGGCATCATCAGTTTCCTCACAGAAGAAATCACTAAAGAGGGCACTGGTGTCTAAAATGAAACTAGACTTAGCAAGAGCTAAGGCAAAGGAAGATGCAGAAGCAGCAAGAGTGGCTCATTTTACATGAAAAACACAAATTAACTCTAACTTGTTATAAGAATTTTGTCCATGCTTTTCTCAACAAAGGTATGATTAATAGCAATCCAACAGAGAAGGTAGGGTAAGCCTTGCTGGAAGCAGTGAAATATTGTTTCAACATGAGAAGAGAAATTTCATATCTCCGAGCGGCCATGCAATATGTTCCATTTATTTTATACCACTGAAATGCTTAACCATTTCACTTATTAAATGAACAATGTTTTTTCTGTAAAAGGTGTAAGTTGTTATGTACCATAGCAATGGTGATCTTTTCACATGCAAAGATAACTTATTTGTTATTTTGACATGTGAAGATATCATGTTTTCGAACACAAGCTCACCCAATATTTCATTGGCGTTTATAAAAATATGATAAAAAGCATATTTCTTTCATTTTTCTGAATTGGGCCCTTATGGAAGAGATCTAGAATCATCCAGCTTCAATTTCTGTCTACAGCTGGTTGATGTGTGAAGTGACTAGCACTGATTTATGTAATGTTTTATATAGCTTTTTATCACTTAATGTTTTTTACTAAGTATTTTACAAAACAAATAATAATTCAATATTGCTCAGGTTTAAAACTTCAGCTGTTCAATAACTTCATACATTTTGTATCCATGTAATGTCAGTTTCAAGGTTATGCCTACCGCCTAGCAGTATGTTTCTTTTAATAATTCTACTTAAGTGTAGCTCATATTATAGTTACCATTAAAGAACGAAGCATATACTTGTGTACTGTCCTCGTTTGGCAGGGCTTTTGCCCCGTTTCATAGCTTTACCCTGCTTGTTTTGACTCGTGGCTTTAAGAACGAGTTATGCCATTCGCGTAGCGTGCTCGTTTCGGCTCATTGCGTTAAGAACGAGTTATATTTTTGGTGAAGCGTGCTTGTTTTGACTCTTCACTTTAAGAACGACTTATGTGTACCGACGTCCCTGCTTGTTTCGACTCATGGCTTTAAGAACGAGTTCTGTTGCCTGTTAGGCTTGCCATTCTCGACTTAGGGCTTAAAGAACGAGTCATGTTACACTGCAGTGTGCTTGTTTTGACTCATGGCACGACTAGACTTCCTGAGATTCCATCGGAATCGATGTGTTTCCAATGGATCCGATGGACTCCATCGAACGACTTTCCAACCTTCCTGTAAGTATTGTTTACACTTCCGGTTTCATCTCATGACTAAACTTCCGGTAACTCAAGTGGACTCTACTGTACTTCCGGTCCCATTTTTCGACTAGACTCCGTCGGACTCCAGGTTTTGTCCACTGGAATCTGGTCGAGAGTATTGGACATGTGTGGGAACTTAGGCGCCTTGAAGAGGAAGCAACATTGGCTGAACTTGAATGGAAAATTGAAATGGATAACTTGACTGAAAGCAAACTCCCCCCTGTTGTGCCTAGTGCCTTGAACACTTCTACGTTTATTGTTAACAAGCAATCACACTCCACCCCAGTCACGTCTGAGTATGTTTCAAGAGATGGGTTTAACAGTCAACCGAGTGCCGTGTATGTGATATCCAGTGGAACACCTCAATCACCGGAGTCAAAGTGTCCAGCAGTTTCAAGACCTTCAGACACTGTGTTGAGCCACAATGAATCGTCTGTGAAGGGATTAAACACCACCACTCCCTCTGCGGGGATTAACTCGACCCAGTCCCCTGAACGTGTTAACTTCGGGAGGTCGCACACCGTCTCCAGCATGGACCAGGCTCCCCGTGATCATGTTGCCGCAATGTGGAAAGCACAATTGCTTAGCGGAATAAAGCCGACACAGTTCAGTGGTAATCCAGCCGAGTTCCCCTTTTTTCGTGAACAAGTTCGTACGCACCTCGAAAGCGACCTGCTTACTGATGCCCAGCAAGTGGAGTATCTGCCTAAATTCGTGGCGGGAGAAGCGTTAGAGGTTGTGAAGCGTAATAGAGGTTGTACATTTAACGAGATTATGAAAACGTTGGAGGAACGTTTTGGCCAAGCGGTGAGAGTGACGCAAGCATGTGTGGAAGAGCTCGCATCTGGCCCCAAGTTGGCGTACGGCGACAATACTGGTCTTCTCAATTTCTCTGAGAACTTAAACACATGCAGCCACAAGGATCCTCAAGGGAGACGTTGAACGCGAGGCGAGCGTAGCGACGAACCTCAGGCGCATCGTGAATCGTTTCCCTGACGACTTAATCCTGAAGTGGCAAACCGTGAACTACGAGCTCGTGAAGTCCGGAAGATCCGCTCGATTAAAGGACGTCGCTGAATTTGTGCACAAACAAGCGTCTATCAGAAATGACCCGGTGTTTGGGTTGCAGAAATTTAAGCGGGAAAACAAGAATACCAAACTCCCGCCAAAGCTTCCAGTAAAGAACACCACAATCAGTACTACCGGCGTTGATCATAAAACTCCTGCTTCTGAGAACACTGAACACTGCGGAATTTGCAAATCAAGTAAGCGTCACAAACTCCAAGAATGCCCTATTATCAAACAGTGCGAACACGTGGCAGTGCGAAGACAGTATGCGGCATCCTGTGGATTTTGTTTTAATTGTGGTCTTGAAAGGCCCGGACACGGTTCTGGCTCCTGTCCGGACCCACCAGCATGTTCAGTATGTTCCGGTCGACACATTCCTCTTCTGCACTCCGAAAGTAATTATGGTGGTCGTCGCTTCATCCCACGGAATAATAGAGAGTCTAATGATAAGTCTGACAAGCCATTGGCGACGCCTAAATCCCCCAACAGCGAAAGGGGAAATGTCACTCCAGCCGCGAGCGGAGACAGGTCTGGCAAGTCTGTGAGAAAGGTACCAATATCGTCCGCTGCCGTTGCGACTGTGCAAGCAAAAGTGCTGTTGAATGTTATACCTGTTGTTATATCTGCTGAGAATGGTAACACTGTATCCACTTATGCCTTCTTAGACAGTGGCTCCACTGACACCCTCATTGAACAAGATTTAGTTGATCACCTTGGTATTCAAGGAACACCCGTGCAAATCGGAATTAACACGATTTCAAGTAGTCACAATGTGGTAGAGTCGAAACGTGTGTCCTTTACCTTGACTTCGGTAGATAGTTCCGGGGAGAGTATTGACGTTTCGGAGGCGTATGTCCTACCTAACCTCAACCAGTCGCGCTGTCCTCTTCCGGAGCAGATTGACACTATTGAGTACCCGCACTTACGTGACGTGGAGTTCCCGGAGGTTGACATCAAGAGAGTGTCTATACTTGTTGGAAACAATATTCCCTTTGCACATTTACAGAAGGAAGTTAGAGTTCCTGAAGATAAGAAGAAAGGGCTCTATGGCTGTCGTTATCCCTTGGGCTGGTGCGTTTGTGGTCCTTATGGTGCCACTTGTCGTCAAGGGGTTTCAGCAAACTTTGTCTCGATTGACCCTGAACCGCGTTCTCTCATTGAAAAATTTTGGAATCTGGAGGATTACGGGACACTGAAATCATGAGAAACCCCTCTCGGTGGAAGACAAAATAGCCTTGAAGATAATTGAGAACACCACCCGCTGTGTGGACCGTCGGTATGAAGTCGGTATGCTGTGGAAGGAGAAAGAACGCCAGTTTCCGAATAATGTAGCCATGGCCAAGCACCGTCTAGAGTGCCTGAGACGCCGTCTTACGAAACCTGGCAACAAGGAAATGGCCGTCAAGTACCGCGAAGTTATGGATAGTTATATCAGCAGTGGGTTCGCTCGCAAGTTGTCAGAAGAAGAGTTAAACAAAGAGTCTAAGACACATTGGTATCTTCCGCATCACCCTGTAACGAGTCCTACCAAACCAGGCAAGGTGCGCATTGTGTTCGATGCAGCAGCTGAATGCGAACGAGGGAACTTCGCTTAATAAGAACTTGTTGACTGGACCAGATGCAGCCAACAACTTGGTTGGTGTTCTCCTACGTTTCCGCCAGGGAAAAATAGCGTTCGCTGCTGCCATCGAAAAGATGTTTCATCAGATACGTGTGCGTGAGGAAGACCAGGATTCCCTGAGGTTCCTGTGGTGGACAAACGGATATGATAATCCCCCTGATACATATGTCATGCAAGTGCATATTTTCGGAGCGGCTTCCTCCCCCTGTATTGCAAACTCAACTTTGCGCCGTATGGCCGACGACAATGCCGAAGAGTACAGCTCTAGTGTTATTACAGCTTTGAAAAGGAATTTCTATGTTGACGATGCTCTTCCCTCTGAGAATGATGAACAGTCCGCAATTCACCTAGCCCATGACATGGTAGAACTGCTCGCTCGAGGCGGATTTAACTTGACTAAGTTTACGTCGAACTCCAAGAGACTACTAAGTGCTGTCCCAAATGATAAGCGATCTAAGCCAGATCTAAACCTTGACCTGGACGAGCTACCTATAGAGCGTGCACTCGGAATACGTTGGTCTGTTGAAGATGATACGTTGGGGTTCGAAATAAGAAGCCTAGTTCGCCCTGAAACAAAGTGCGGTATACTCTCCACTGTTTGTTCATTGTTTGATCCTCTGGGTTTCGCAGCACCAATGGCTTTGTCTGCACGACGCCTGATTCAAGACCTATGGAAGGCTAACATAGGCTGGGATGAGCCCCTGAGCGAAGAATTTCTGTCTAAGTGGAGAGCATGGAACATTGAGTTACCCTTGTTGTCCGAGTTGTCCATCCCTCGGTCCTATTTCCTGTCGGACGGTGACCCGCGTCAATGCAAGTTACAGCTTCATGTGTTTTCAGATGCGTCAGAGATTGGTTATGGCGCATCATCATATCTGCGAAGTGAGTACCCCGATGGACGAGTTCATTGCGCCTTCATTATTGGTAAGGCCAGGAATGCACCTGTGAAATTTGTTAGACTGGAATTGCAAGCAGCTGTACTTGCAACCCGGATGTTTAAGATGTTGCGAGAGGAAATTGAACTGAACATTTCCAGGACGTATCTTTGGACTGATAGTGAAATAGTGCTGCACTATCTGAGAAACGAGAAACGAAGACTTCAGACCTTTGTAGCTAACAGAGTGGAAGAAATAAAGGAGCACACACTTGTAGAGGATTGGCATCATGTGCCAGGATCCTTAAACCCGGCAGACTATGTGTCGTGAGGAATGAGCCCGTCTTCGCTAACTGCTGACCATAGGTGGCTTCGTGGACCTGACTTCTTGTGGAAGCCGGAAACTTGTTGGCCCACAGACAAGTGCCAATTCGTACCCGATGAAGGTCTGGAGTTAAAAAAGGAAGCTCTCGCGCATTCCGTCCAACTTTCCTTTAATGCGTCCGTGACGAAGAAGGAAGATACAAGGCCTACGGCCGTCGAAAGCTGTGAAGAACCGCCCCTCCGATTGTTATTAACTACCTGTTCAGATTGTTCCCGCCTCAGGCGCAGAATGGCCTGGCTCCTGCGCTTTGTACAATTTGTTAAGGACAAACAGAACGCCAAAACTGGACGTCTCACTGTTGACGATTTTGACGCGGCAACTGCAGCAATTGTGAGGATTGTCCAAGGATTGGCGTATGCACAGGAGATTAAAGATTTGAAGTCGAACGGTGCGGTCAAGCCGTCAAGCAAGGTTGCGTCACTGAATCCCAAACTTGACGAAAGCGGAATCCTGAGAGTTAATGGCCGTGACCAGCTCAAGCCGACCTCCTGTACACTAGGCCAACAAATGATTTTTCCCAGAGACCATCCAGTCGCCAAGTTGATTGTTCGTCACGTTCACCACCTTATTGGTCACTTGGGACGGGAACATGTTATTGCAAAGTTGCGGGAAGATTTCAGGATCCCTCAAGTGCGTGTATTGGTTAGATCGGTCCTTAATCGATGCCTTACCTGCAAGAAACTTAACGCCAAACCTATGACCCAGCAGATAGCACCCTTACCCAAGTGTCGACTTACAGCCTATGAGCCACCGTTTTCGTTCACTGGTATGGACCTCTTTGGCCCGATTTATGTGAAACATGGCCAAGGAACCGCGAAACGGTGGTGTTGCTTGTTTACCTGTTTGACCACCCGTAGCGTACATCTTGAAGTGGTTAATTCTATGGATACTGATGAGTTCATCATGTGTTTAAGGCGTTTTATAAATCGAAGGGGAGACGTGAAAGAGTTACGATGTGACAACGGTTCTAACTTCGTTGGGTCCGAACGAGAATTGAAGAAGAGTCTCCAGGAATGGAACCAAGGGCAGATAGAGAGAGAGCTGATACAACGAGGCTGTAAATGGATATTTCAACCCCCGGCTGCGTCAAGTATGTCTGGCGTGTGGGAACGTATGGTTCGAAGTGCAAAGACAGTCTTTAAGTCCATTTTGGGGGCGCAAACTGTGACAGATGTGGTTCTACGAACACTCGTTACTGAGGTTGAGCGTATCCTTAACGGAAGAGCCCTCACAGCGAGCTCGGACGATCCGAACGATCTCGAACCGCTAACACCGGCCCACCTATTGATGCAGAGGAAGATCATCTGTTTGCCTCCTGGAGTCTTTGAGAAGACTGACATTTACAGAAAGAAGTGGAGGCAGGTTCAATTTTTGGCTAATTTGTTTTGGGAAAGGTGGTTGAAGGAGTACATCCCAACCCTCCAACAACGAGGTAAATGGCGAAGAGTGCTGCCTAATATCAAACCCGACGCCTTGGTTCTTCATGTTAACGACAACACCCCTAGAGGGCATTGGAATCTCGGCAGAGTGTTGGAGACGTACCCGGGTGCAGATGGTCTAGTACGGACTGTGAAAGTCAAGACCAAGGATGCTGTCTATGTTCGTCCTATACAGAAGTTGTGCTTGCTTGAGAACGATGTGAAAGAAGTAGATGCGGTGTAGATGCTGAGTTTAACTGTTAGGACGTTCTACGCGATCGCCCCAAGGCGGCCGGGATGTTCGGGACAAATCTAATTTAAAAATCAGACATGAAAATTATCCGAAAACTGTTAGGTTTTTTGATAGGGACCTGAGCACTGGTCACGTGACTTCTTTTTCCATGTGACTAGTGTGTTGATCTGTGAGAGTTGTTGCGTTGTTTGTATGGTAGAGAGAGCACAGAACTTGAAGTATTTGGTTCCTTTTTCAGTTCTATTTTGCTCTCTACCTACATGTTTTGTATTTTTATTTTAGTTTTCACCGTTTGAGTCGAAGAAATCTGTGCTTATCCCCAACACAATCAAACGCAACTTCTGAGCTGAATGGCACAAAACATGGATCCGCAGTGGTCGAATGCAAATTTTTCTACGTTTTACGTTTTCAGAATGCAGACTCTTATTTTAATAATTTTAATGATAGACTCAATAGTGCTTAATCAAGAAGCTTGTTTGGTTTAAGGCGAGGTTCTGAAGGTCACGCAAGTAAAGAAATCCTTGAGATTTAGTAACGAAGCTACATAAACTAAAAAAGGTTAATAATACATTACGTAAAGATGCAATGTAATACATACAGGATAATGTCTGAGCCCAAGGCCTTCTTACAAAGCAACGGCGCAGAAGGGTAAAGAGCGAGGGTATTATCTGAATTAATGCACCTTTCCATTGTTTTAGAACCAGCAGTACAGGTTATTATTGTAGTCACTGATATGGAACAGTAGGTCATTATTCGTAATAGTGACCTTCTGTTTCACCTCAATGACCTGCTCTTTCATTCACTAAAAATAATAACCTTTTCAGAGCAATGGAAGGATGCATTAACCCTCGGACATACACGCAAAGTCATACCCCCACCGTGGTACAAGTGGGGGGGTTGATTGACCCCCCCCCCCCCCTTGAGTTTTTGATACATTGCAGTATTTCGAAACGATTTTGCCTTCAGTGGAAAGCCCTTGATCTTCTCTCTACAAGATGAGGTATATTTTATTGGTGGTGGCGCTGCTGGAGGTCTGTGACGTCACCAAACATGGTCGCCATCTTGGATTTTATGAAAAATTAAATTCAGGCAAAAACAGTGAGAATAAACAATTTTTGCGCTTAACATGTAACTGATCATCACTAAACTTGTCTCAAAATACGCGCGAGGGATAAGCAAACAGCTACAGAAAACTTCAGGTGCTGATGTTTTATCGTCCAGGAGAAAAATTCAGAAAAACCTTAGGGGGGTGGCAACCACCCCCTCCCCCTTGTACGTAAGAGGGTTAATACGAATTATGTTCAGTGTTATCACGATAGATTTCCCATACGGTAATGGCAGCGGCTGATCTACAAGCTACAAGAAAATAAACTGGCACTTCTAGCTGGTTTGTTAATACATAACAGAGACAAGAAAAACCGTAAGAGACGACAATACAAACGAATCATAATTTTACTTGCCTGCAACTGTCCACACTGTTACCAAAACCAATACAAGGAAAATTCTTCCTTGCACTAACATCTGCAAAAGAAAAAATATATAACATAGTAAAGATAGAGGTCTCCTCAACAAGGACTGATTTGCAACTTACGAGAACAGCCGTTGTATTTGCCCCTGGAATACTTTTTTACTATTCCTGAGCATGAAAACAATAAAAAATCCAACTGCCAAATTACTCCTCAGTTTGCGCGTTTTTGACACTGATTTGCTATCGACGAAAATGGGGGAAATCCTTTTATTGCTCGAGTAATTCTCAATACAATGGAACAACAGGTGAAGAAAGACTCTGCCTTCTAATTTTTTTACGTCCGATCAAATTTTTCATGTCTTCAGGAAATCTTTCCCATTGTTGCACTTGTTTCACCCACGGTTCTCTTTAACTTTTTAAAGTCGGTTCCAGCTGGCGTACTTTAGTGTATTAATCAATGGCAGTGAAACCTCTAACATAAAGGTCATCTTCGGGTTGACTATCTGAGCTAGACACTATTCTGAACCCTCCTTATACACTATACATTTTCCTTGAGGCCGGTCATCTTCATGCTAGGAACAGGAACTCAGGTGCACTGACCAGTGATAAATCACTTGCAGGACCTTCACGTGTGGCTCTCTAGTCACATCTTCTGCAGAATTCAAATTAGTCGCTTTTTGTGTGCATAGTTCAGTAAAAGCAAACCGTTCAGTGACCACAACTTGAGTTCAATAGAGATACACAAATCAATAAGAATATGTATATTACTCCTCTTCTAATAATATTAGCAATCTTTCTTGAGTGAGAAGTTAACAATGTTCTCAGTGCAGTTCAATGAAAACACAATAGTGTAATTTTCAGTGTAGTTCAGAGAAGACACAATAGTTCAAGACTACAACACGAGTTCAGTAACCAACAAGCTTATGGTGTTTATGTTCTTTAAGTTTATTAGCCATCCTTCGCTTACAGACTGCTATTTTTTTTTTGCTTTATTACTAGGAAGGGGTTGAGGGCCACTGAAAAGGCTACAAAAATTCCTACTTTAATTTAAATTCATCGACGTCTAGCTTGATCCATTTTGATATAGTATTCTCCTTCCCCATATGAGGCCCTAAAGTGAACGTCGTATTTTGAAGCCTGCCTTGCCAAGCAGCTCTCTAAGCTGGTCTGGAGGTTCATCTTCAGTCTCCCAGGAAGTCATTATGGCATCCACGCACGGGGCCAGGGACTATGGCTACTACTAGCGGGTAGTCATTTCTAATATCTTCTGCATGTTTTCGCTCAATATACTGGGTAAGGTAAAGTGAGAGGCGGTCAACAAACATCAATCTTATTGCTTTATAGACTTTCAGAGGTCTCGAGAGGACTAACCCTCTCCACAGGAAGCGGTAGGACCTTCTGTATTGCTTTGCCATGGTGACTTGTGAGAACATTTTCGTCAGATCGATCTGCTACCAGGGCTACAGGATCACTTCGAAAACACAATAGTACATCAAAAACATCTTGCTGCAGTTAAGGTCCAGGCAACATGGTATCATTAAGGCTTATTCTGCTGTATCTGGTTGTTGAATCGAAAACTATCCTCCCTTTGGTAGTCTCTTTGTCTTCTCTCACTACAGAAAAATGAGGTAGGTAACAAACTTTCAGTTGGGCCATCATAAATTTCTCCTGGCTCCAGAGTCCTGATGCAACCCTTGGATTCATTTGCTTCCATCACCGGGCAGTATTTCTCAGTAACGTTCGGCCATTGCATCAACTAAAATCTGTGTGTTGCAGTATAACGGCAGCTTACCGTCCTTCCATGGAATAGCCACTTTATAGCGCCCCTCAGCATATAACGCCTTGAGTCTGCCACCTTGCGCGCAGCAGAACCTCTTCTGCTGTCAATGGCTTGTTCCGATCAGTGATTCCCACCACTTCTTCTTCCTAAATCATCCGCATTAGCTCATTGGCCCTCATTTTTGGAGCAAAAGTTGCAGGGAATGTGTAGACATGGTTAGCAGCATGGCACTCGTTGGATACTTCCGACGACAAATATCCAACAATTAATCATCCGAGTGGTATCTTCACTCCTACAGGCTCGCCCGGTTTACTATGTAATGTATAAGGGGTAGAAGGAGTTCCTCATAATGATCACTTCCAATCAGTAACTTAACTTCTCCATGTTCAACAGGCTTTATGGTCTCCAGATAGCGAAGATGATCTAGTTTTCTTCAGCGATCTCCTCCTTAAGGTAGACGACTCAGAACCAAGCCGTTTGCTTTGATCTTTAGCCCATTTTTCCCCTCCAATATTACCATTTTCATCTGCAGGGAGTGGTAGACTTCACTCTACAATTCGAGTGATATGTTGGTGTCCCAGTTGCTGAAGTCAGTATCCTGTAACTCCTTGCTAGGGATGGAGTGCCTTAGCCGACAGGTTCAACTGTGGTGGCTCTATGGCTGCATGAAGTTGTGGTTGGGAGTGTCGTTGCACACACCCCTCCACTCGAAATGTCCCTTTTAACGAGCACCGTTCATCCCGATGTCCCCCTTAGAGGCACCAAAAACACAAAACCAACTTCTTCACTAATTCCCATCCTCCATTTACTGTTAATTAATTCTAAGTTTTACACGATGTCAGTTCATTTTCTCCTTTGCACACAAAAGGTTTTTTTCAGCTCCTGAATTTGCCTGAGTTTCATTCCGCGCATCCTTCTTTTTTTGAAACCACTTTTTTGGTATAATTTGACTTAAGGTTTCTCTTGTTCAGGATTCTCTTTAGTATTTGCACGACCAAGCGCCATCTCTTGATCTTGAACAACTGTTTCCAGCCACTCATCTGCTTCGTTAACGTCAACTTCCTTCGTCTGAAGCTCTAACTTTCGCCTAACTTTCGCCTGCTTCACCTTATAGCAATTGTAACAATCTGTTACATATTAGCTGCTGATCGCAAATCTACTTCATGACCACAGGCAAATTTGTATCATGAAATGCTGATATCTTAAAGAAACTCATTAATTAGTGACTTTGAAATAAGGGCGGGGTTTCCAGTAGAGTGAACTCTGTAATGGCCTTTTCTTACGAATGCAACATCAAGAAACATTCCTGCTATGACTTTTTGGCAGTTTCCTTAACTTATGCTTTGAGGTAGACCATTTCTGTGTTCTTAAAAGCGTTGGTCATGTACTTAGGCTTTGACCATCCCATACCAGTTTGGCCACGCCCAGGGATCTCCATTTATTACAGGTAAGTGTTTCAGGTACAGTCTTACCTTTGAGAGGAAAGACTGTGAGAAATCCAACTCTTTCTTAGGAAAACGTCGATGAGACATGAAATTTTTAAAAGTTCACTCGGGATGCATCCTTTGCATGTCAGCAAATTTAAGATGTTGAATACACGATCAGTTTCTCCCTTAACCCTAAGGTTAAAGCTCGAATATTGCTTGACCAAAAAGAATGAGGAAATCGTGGAGACATGCAGTGTCTTGAAAATATTGCAAGTTAAAATAGAAACTACAAACACGCAACTTGCTATGACCTCGCATTTAAGATCTACAGTAAGGCAATTTCTATTGGATCATGCAAAAATTTTGAAAGAACTTAATACCCAGCCACTTTAAACAATATTCTGTTTGTTCTATAAGTCGTACATTGAAAACGGTCATGCCTTTTGTCGGCGTTGCGCACAAGGTTATCCACGTTAGTGGCAACTAGTAACTATTATAAAGTTACTCTTGCAAAATCACTGACCGCTATGCCAAACTGAGAAAACAAAAGCGATGTCATTGTAACTCTGTTTCATTTTCTTTATCTGGCTCATTGTGGCAATCCTCGGACGTACAGTTCGTTTTTTTTAATCAAGATTTCATCAATTTATCAAGAAGATTTTATTTGGGCAATTGTGCTCTTTAGTAGCTATTTGTTTATCTTTGAGACACACACCCATATATATATATATATATATATATATATTTAATTGGTGAAAATTGGCCCATACATGTAGGTGAAATTGAATGACAAGTAAGGTGTGGGGTAAAATTTTGAATTTAACGAAATGTAACATTGTAAGCTTTCAGGGCCATATTGTAAGTCAGAAGTGCTTGTAAAGTAACATAATGAAGCATTTTTTACATACTAAGCTGTTAAAAAGCGCATTTTCTGAATAAGACTTAAATTTTCAAGGAGAAAAAAATATTGTGGAAAAGTTAAAAATCTGAAAAAGTCCGCCATGTGGGATGACAACACTGGCCCCAGCAGCCTGTTGAAACCATAACATTTACATTATCTTGTAGACGATCGACATGACAGGTTATTTATTAAGGGTAGAAACTGTTAAAAAGAAAACACTAGGGAGGGATACCAAGCACCCCCACCCCCTCACGTACTACGGTAGGGTATTAGTTTGCATGGACGTCTGACAGTTTATACTTTAAAATGCGAGTCCTTCTTTATTATCGAACTTTAGAAATTTCCACTCTCAAATATCTCTCCCAAGCAGTATATCAAACTTTACAAACAACAAAAATAAACTTTGAAAAACTGTTAGGCTAACAACAAGTTTTCAAAAACCACAGTTGCAATCCAGTCCAATCTTCTTCAAGTTTGTCCATCCGTTCCTCCTTTGGTGGTTGCTGTGTTCTTTAGGTCTTCTTGTCACATTTTAAGCAGTTACACTCAAATTCAGTCAGTTGGGTGGTGGTTCCCATTGTTTGAATTAACTCTCATGGCAAAGCTCTTTAAAAGATCCATTCTCGAACGGTCAAACCTTCATTTTATTTTGTAACAATATTAACGATATACTACAAACTTTCAAAGACTGTTATACGTATGGGTTTTTTTCTAACGCGCGCAAGACCTAAGCGGTCTCATAACTTCGAATAGCAAATATAATTACATGAAGAACTGAAAATAGACACAGTTTTACATCCAGTTTGTCTCTGTAAGTGTAAGCTGCTCTGATGGTTGTTGTCTAAAGTTTGAGGAAATGGAATAACCGTTCTTGGAGAACAAGATGCTGGGGGACGCTTTGTCTTTATAGCGAAATTTTCAGGAGACCAGTTTTTAATTCTAACAGTAATGGCAACATATTGGGGATAAATTGTGAAAAAGAAAACCCAAAAAAATTGTAGAAAAATTAGTACAAAACTCAAAATATCTTAGACTAGTGGAATAGTTATTAAGAAATGTTTATCCTTTATAGAGGTTTAAAAATTTCTAGTCGGTAATCTGATTTGCGCGAGGACACGCTTAAAAACCTTTCAGGTCTGGCTAAATCTAGTACACTTGCATTTCTCATTCCTAAAACCTGTTTAACAGCACAAGGAAATTTTTTTTTTTAATCTCAGTATATTTTTAGTTCGTTCTTTTGTTACCATGGTGAGCGAGTAACAAAGTATTACTGCAAACCGACCTTTTAACTATTATTACATTCTTTACCAAAGAGAGTTCAACCATTCTAGGAATTACTTGAAACATACCTATCATTTAATACATAGAATTTAACCGCCAAACTATGATTTCAGCGTGTAATATCTGTCTATGTGCCGAATTTACAATGATTAGCAAACTGTCTACTACCGTGAATATCGAATTTCCACTAGCTATAATGTTAACACAGTATAAATTAGAGTGAAGCTAAGTCAGAAAATTAAAAAACAAACAATAACAAAATAATAAAAAAAGTAAATAAAGCAACCAAGTTTAGCACAGTGAAAACGCAAATTTGCGGAATTTAACTAGGGACCCCACATACTGCATTACAGAGTTGTCCGTATTATGGAGATAGGAGTTGTATGATGTTTGAAACCTTTTCATGGAACCAAGAGAACTGCCCGTAATAAAGGAACGTTCACAAGGATAGGTTATGAATGTATTTCTTTCAAAAGCTGGCGATAGAAGCGCGATTCCCTGCCAAACGTTGAACCAACATAGAATCCTGCAGCCAGCAGACGCATTTTTACCGTAATAAGATGCTCAAAATACGATCGGTTTATTGCTTTTTCCTTGCGTTTAAACCCAGCTCAGTAACAATATTGCTCGAGTAAAAAGGTCGACAATGTTGTGAAAACATGCATAGTTAGGTCCAAAATTTGTTTTGTCTCGAGTTTTGTTAATATAAAGCTGTTTTTCGTTTTCGATGCATTAATGAGATTCAGCAAATTTTAATGTGGTAAAGAACCGGAAATTTGACACCAAAAAACCCACAAAAATGGGATCCTTTTTTACCTCTAGGTTAGTTCTTAAATAAGAACTTCTGTTGCATTCGAAACATATTATAAGGATCTCTAGCTTTTTCAAACAACTTCCTTTTGCCTTTTAAACAGTGCGTTGAAATTGTCTTAGTTTGTATCTACTAATCGAGAGCTGCAATGTAGGCGCAATGAAAAGTTCCGCTGTTTGAATCAACATTCTCAAACTCATTAATAATTCATTAAGAAAATACAAAGGAAATTAATGTTTAATGAGTGTTTGGAAATCGGATGAAACACTGCTTAGTATTTGCATCCTTAATTTCTCCTTCAAAAATGATTTTGTTTGAGAAGAAATATCAAACATTCGACACAGTGTTTCATCACCAGATGAAACACCTCGAAGTTCGTCAAAAATACTCCGCTGCGCGTCGTATTTTCAACTCTCTTCTCGGTGTTTCATCTGGTGATGAAACACTGCATCTCATGTTTGATATATTACGTCAAATGTCAAACAAAATGGCACAGACAACGCAAAAGGCGCAGAAGTGTTCACGAAGTTATGCATGTTACCGAGTTCAGCTTAAGTTAAAAAAATGTTTTATAAAAAGACTCAATGTTCAACTAAAGTGAAATTATTTCACTGTTATCTTATGGCATTGGCACAAGAAGGAAATAATTCCACTTTTCTTCTTCATGTACACTTTATAATACTTCCAGGTGCCTAATCCACGTCTTTTTTGCCAGCTTAAGGAGTATTTAAACTAACAAAACTATTGATACCAATTGCAAGTTACTAACCTTGAACAAAGCGTGATTATAACATTGCTTGCAGGAGAAACTTTTACGACAATAAACCAACAAGTCAAGCTTTAACAGTGTTTCGTTAAACACCTGCAACCAAACCCAAAAATTGAGCTTAGATGACTCTGCTGTCAAGAATAAATATGCACGGATAGATATATTTTTTAATTGGTGAAGAAAATTGCCGAGCCAGTGAGGCTACAAACCTTTTAAGTTAATTGAAAGTTAATAGAAGTTTTTCCTTTACTGCTAATATTATTACGCCAAACTTGCCATGGGTCTCTTTACAAATGATCATGGAGATTGCCAAGTCTCCATTGTTTTTAAGCAAGTCGGTTGCTACAAACGGACAGTCCTGCTGACTGATTCCAAATTGACATAAAACTCGACGCAAGAAAGATGGCGGTTTCTATTGTTATTTACACGTTATCAGTAAATTATTCGATAATTAAAATTTTGCTCAGCTACTTCCCTAACAAATAAGATGATTTTTGTTAGTTAGGTGAGCTCTCTGTCCCAACAAGTAGGCGAAATGCTTACTTGTTCGCATCAGGAAACCTAAATGCCTTTGTTAAGAGCAAGATATTTTCTTCGACTTGACATGCAGTAATGAAGCGAAGAAATATCCTCTTGTGCAATTTGTTTTGTTTTCAAACTTTTGACATATTTGCATTGATATGACACAATGTGCGACATCAGCTAGAGCAAAGTGTCATCTTTAATTAATGTATTCATGATCACAAAATGCAGAGGCGAAAATTAACTAGCCCCGGAAAATTTTCAGCCTAAAAAGAATAACGGATTATGAAATTTCTTGAGAATATAAACCTTTTTTCGGACTCCGGTGAACGGCAATGTGTTAAGTACCAGGAGAACACACATCTTCTAATGTAATGGTTACCGTTTAGACAAACTCTTTTTCATATCGTTTCTTAGATTATCAGGCACCATGGAATAATTTAATGGGACGGGTAAACTTATCGCTCATAACAAAGACAATGGTTCTCTAACATAGCCTAACATAAATGAATTTACACTTCAAAGTCCAAGGTTGCGCGGGAAAACCATCTTTGCAATTTTTACAGCATACTAGCTTTCCAAAAAATACCACAGATTAATATATTACACGTTGCGGTATCTCAACGTTAATTAGGGAAAATGTTATTTATTGATATGATGTTTTCTTTTCAGTAACATCTAAAGCCGAAATAATGATCAAACCGTTTTCTTTTTTACTAATCCTCTCATAAGTTTTATCCCTACTAATAATCCAGGGGGCTTTCTAATTTTTGTAGAGTTGCTTAATAACCTTAACATTCTGACTACTCTGCGATATTTGACTATAAACTGGCATCGATTGCACAACTAGAAAGCATAAGCGGGGGATACTTAACAAAACAAATTTGTCATAAAGGGTGAAAAATGTTGAACAAAAAAAAAGAGGACAGAAAACTAAATAATTTATACAATCCTAAACAAAGTTCCTGTATTCAGCTAATTTTGATATAACTTGTTCCACCCAGACTGTTTTAGCAACTGGACCTGGCTAGTAATGACAGTAATAACCGTGTTATAACTGGTATAGTCGCTAAAAGCACTTTAGCTGTCACAAAGAATGTTTAAAAAGCTCAAACATAAAACATATCCTAATAGACGTATTGTTTCAGAAACTAAAACACAAAGGAAGCTTTTTCCTTTATACATTACCTCGGTTTTGTGGATAAGAAAAATAACCAATTTAAGCTGCCGTTTAAGAGGCTGTCCGCGTAAGAACCGATAAGGCAAATTTCGGTGTATCACAGATTGCCCTGATTTTTTCAGTGGAAGATAGCTATCCTATCCCATGAAGAAATATCACATTTATTTGGACCAACTCAATTTTTTCTCTATTTTACAGGAAGATTTTCTCGGTCACCTAAAACTGGCCCCTTTGCCGTCAGAAGTGGTGCGATTTTGGTGAAACTTTAGAGCTCTGTCAAACCTACCTTACAAAGCCGAATAAGCTGATTATTTTACAAACAAAAGTTTTAACTCTGATTAACAGTGTCAAAGTTTAATGGTTGCATTCTGTGGAAAGTTGGCTGAGATATGATTTTTTTAAAATGACCTTTAATTTGCTCAGCAGGAAAAGTAATTTGCATAACTAGAGCTGAACGGTAATTTCGCAAAAGTGGCACCTGACCCAGACTCAAGTCTATGATAAATCAGAAGTACTAAGACCAGTCTACTTCTTAATGTAATAAAATTTGTGGGCACTCTTCTCTGCGCGCTGTACAAAGTTCCGTTAATGTTCCAAAATTCGCCATTTTGACAGCAAAGCTGGAATTGTAACGGTCCGCATTTGATCGGCTAATTTCCACAGTTTTAACGTTTCTAGTTATCACCAAATATCATTAGACCCTTTAGATGTTGAAATTTCGAAAACACGAGGAGAAAACTTGGTAATCGCTTTTTCTTGTTTTTTTTCCTTGTCGACGATCAGTTTCATTCTCCGTATGCAAATTAGCCTTAGATGCGTCGTTTCAACAAATTGACAGGAAACATAACTGCTTATATTTCACATTTTTAAGGGGAAAATAGCTCTTCTTTCCACGGAAAAATACGAACGATAT
>NC_133201.1:19921297-20013797 GCF_958299795.1 Porites lutea
TTAATAATTTTGTTTTTTCCTTGAATAGGGTGTCATTTTTCGGCATTGGGCCTTAAAAAGGGTATCAGTTTTCGCTTTCTTAGTCCTTAAATAGGGTTAGGGTTCACGAACCTTCGCGGCACACCCCTATCCGAAATTCGTGGGAGTACCCCCCCCCCCCCGGGTGACAAGAGGACTTACCTTGCAAGTGAACTCTTATTTTTTATCATTATCAATAACTATCATTTAAAAAAAAAGATGATAATATTATAGAAATGATCGACACAACGCTATTGTTTTCTAATCGACCACCCCTCTTAAGGAATGCGTGACAGGCCACAGTAATTGGATTATTTTAAGCCACGCAAACATATATCATGATATATTATTCAGCTGCTTCTTCCTCGTTTAAAAAAGAAAAACAGACCTTAAGGGGATTCTAAGTGATGGTTTGTGTTTTTCTGTGGAAAGGAGAGTTATTTTTCCCCTTAGAAATGTGAAATGTAAGGATTATATTCAGCTGTATATTTCCTGTCAATTTGTTGAATCAACGCAACTAAAGCTAATTTGCATACCGAGAATGAAGTAACGTTCATCGTCGACAAGAAAAAGACCCAAGGGAAAGCGATTACTAAGGTTTCTCCACATGTTTTCAAACGTCCAACTTTTAAAGGGTGTAATGACGTTTAGTGATAACTAGAAACGTTAAAGCTGTGGAAATAAGTCGATCAGATGCGGACCCGTTACAATTCCAGCTTTGATGTCAAAATGGCGAATTTTGGAACATTAACGGAACTTTGCACGGTACGCAGAGAAGAGTGCCCACAAATTTTATTGCGTTAAGAAGTAGACTGGTCTTAGTACTTCTGATTTATCATAGACTTGAGTCTGGGTCAGGTGCCACTTTTGCGAAATTACTGTTCAGCTCTAGTTATGCAAATTACTTTTCCTGCTGAGCAAATTAAAGGTCATTTTAAAAAAATCATATCTCAGCCAACTTTTTACAGAATACAACCATTAAACCTTGAAACTGTCAATCAGAGCTAAAACTTTTGTTTGTAAAATAATCAGCTTGTTCGGCTATGTAAGGTAGGTTTCACAGAGCCCTAAAGTTTCACCAAAATCGCACCACTTCTGACGGCAAACGGGCCACTTTTATGTGACCGAGAAAATCTTCCTGTAAAATAGAGAAAAAATTGAGTTGGTCCAAATAAATGTGATATTTCTTCATGGGATAGGATAGTTATCTTCCACTGAAAAAATTAGGGCAATCCGTGATAGACCGAAATTTGCCTTATCGGTTCTTACGCGGACAGCCTCTTAAGCTCCTGTCAGGCTACTATAATTAATTTGTTAAATAACAAAAGCAAAAACTATCGCACAAAAAAACAATAAAATAGAGAATGGAAATTAATTTCTTTTCTTGAAAGTTTTTCTCTTTTTTATAAATTCAAATGAGTGTAGTGAATTTGTGAACTCAAGATATTATGGAAAAGACCTGAAACTGAAAAGAAAAAAAATTATCTAATACTCAGAGCCACCTGCGAAAACGGTTTAATTGATAAAGCTAGTAGAAAATTTATAAATTTTTGAATGGCAAATTTTATTTCTCAAACCTTAAGTGAGAGCTTTTGCTAACCAAGAAAAAATACTTTAGACCGAGTCGCCGCGAAATAAACAAGGACGAAGTCCTTCAAGACAAATTTGTCCCTTGACCTTTTTCACTTTCCCTCAAAGCCACAAATGAGTACTCTTTCAACTTCTACTTTTCATTTGTATATTTTATTGGTGCATTTTTGACCTTACAAGAAAGGAGATTTTCTCAATTTGACTGAACCTTACCACGGTAGCTTTTCGTTGGCGTGCACCAATGGGCAAATGGTTGATGGCTAACTGACCAATCAGAAATCAGAGCGCGGGCTTTAATTTATTTTTGTCATGTTATAAGTCATCTTATGATGAATCCGGGTCACGTTTTCAGGCGGTTAATAAGCTTTTTAGCTATAGTGGTTAAAACAGGACGGTTTGTCAAAGGTTAGTGTCTTTTTTGGCAAAATTAAGGAATCGTTTTTATTAAGCTTTTGGTCCAACCTGTTTTTCCTGAGTGTGTGATAAAAAGGAATAGAATTTCTGGCCCCTGGTTTATGACGTGAGATATCAAAAGCACAAGCACGATGAATACAACAGATTTTTCAGAAAACAGATGATCATTCGAATGCATGACCCTTTTTACTTGAATTTTAGATAATCATTTATAAACACATAAATTAAATAATAGCCAGTTAAATTGCACTCAATGAATTACCCGTTGAACATAAAATGATTGTGTCTGTGGCTTTTTACAGTGGTCTGTATTACTCACGTTTTACAAGATAACTGGCAAAAGCCTAAACGGCTTTTCCATAAATGCAGGACTTTTTGTAGTGGGCATGCCGTGATTTTTTGGTATAAAAGCGTTTATGATTCTAATCCTAGCCTGCGAGCAAGCTCTTTTTTGGGGGGAATCGCGAGAAGTTACACGAGAGTCGCTTACTCGCAAGTTCTCTCGCGGCTTGCTTCGCTCGCCAGTCGAAATGGAGAGCTTGCTCACAGGGCGAAACTAATCCGTGATTTGACCAGAGAGTTAACGGAGTTAAGTTACTCTGATATATTCAAAATAACAGGTAACCTAATTAAACATCTTCAGGTGAGGACTCGACAGGTGGTGCCACGGGCGAAAAATAATTTTTGTCTTTAAAGTAAGTTGGCAACTAAGATTTCTAAGATGCAGAGAATAATAATGGGGTCAAGGTGGTTCGATACACTTTTTCAGGGTCAATACCTCCCAAGTTTGAGCATGTCGCCAAACTGATAGACAAAGATTTCGAAAAACTGCCACCACAATTGTATTAGATAAAGATGAACATTTGTTATGATCAGTGTTGCAATGACATCGGAGTTGTCACACCAACGAAATGACGCCGGCATTACTTATTTTACTTGCAGCAGTATTTCTCGGCACTGGGAACTGTTCTTCCAAAATCGTTCACAGGAGCTTTTTCCTCCAATAGCAACTTCGATGTTCGTCAAGTTTAAGCGAAACCTGTAAGAGCGTTATCGAGATATTTTGGGATGAAGTTTTTATGGTTAGATATACGGTAAAAGATGGACAATCTCGATGTTCGGCTTTTGTCTGTAGAAAACGAAGCGCTTTTGACATGCAATGAGTAGTAGTAGTTTCAATCCTTTTAAAAACGTGTTTTTAAAAACGTGTTTTGAACCGCTCGATAGATTTGTTTAAAAAATTAAGATTCTTGAGATTAACCGTCCTTTTATATGACCTTTTAGTTTCCAGGTTATTGATATATTGTAAGGTAGTAAAATAAGGGCTACAATTCGCTAATGTTTTGTCAGCAATTTTGTGTTTCCAAGTGAGACCCTCAGGGGTATTGTCGCCATGTTTCATATTTTCGTGCACAAAAAGCTAACATTTTTGCACATTTAAAATGCATTGTAGTAGTATAGGACATGGTGGTATAAGCGCGTTTCCATATTCTGGCCTTAATGGGGATTTTCTTGGAATTTGACCTTGACCTTGGGATTTTCCTGGAATTTAATCTGATTTTGGGTATCCGGTTTGAACCGGTTTTGGGCGGTTTGTCAAGGCTTAAGGCGATGCCTCTTTACTCTAGTATGCCTAGCAACGGTAAAGATATGAGTAATGATAGTATTAACCAACGAGAAGCGCAAAATTGTTCTATTGTTGGTTCCAATAAAAAAATAATATATAGTAATAGTATGAAGACTAATCGTAATGAACTTATCCGACGGTTATTATCTGGAATTACCAATCAGAGATGAACTCCAGAATCTGGTTCGAGTACGGGAAGAAGCAAGACTCCCTATCCCCACGCCTAGAAGAAGGATACCTGATCTCGCTCCCCGGAAAATGGGAGTCAAACAATTAATCAGATTTTTTGAGAATAATCCCATCCCACCATATAGACCAATTCCAGCCCCCAGAACAAAGAAACAGCAGCCAGTGCCAGCATCAAAGACAAAAATTGGCGAAAAACGGAGAACTCTCAAGGGCTTTACCAAATCATATGAGATTGGCTTGAAGTCTGATAGAGATGCTTTGGTGCAGTCACAAAATACGAGATTGGCAATTAGTAGATTATTTGGAACCATACTAAATGAAATAAAAGGTTTTAAATTTGTGGAGACATTAAAAGTAACATTTGTGAAGAAAAAGGATGATGATGATATTGATAAGACAGCCTATTTTAATAGCTAGTCGGGCACAAATTGTAATTTACCCCAATGTTTTTTTACCAAGCTTACAATTATCACAGCAGCAAATATTGAACGGTATTGGCGTTTGGCTGTCTGAGGGTAGTGGTTGGACTATTAGTAGCATTGATGAGCACTATATTAATACGGTAGTGTATGAACCCACAAAAGGTAGCTCATATATACCCCCGCCAGCAGAGCTCCAAAATTCTAGAAAGGGTTTGGTTAACCTTAAGGAGCGGAAAGGGATGTAAGAAAACCTAAAATATCATCAAGGAGTCAATAAATATGTTTTTTTTATTTCATCATTGACAAGAGAGATATTTTTCCGTTTTAACTTATTACATTTTGCTTCTCGTTTGTGTGAGAAACGACCACACATGTCCAATACTCTCGACCAGATTCCAGTGGACAAAACCTGGAGTCCGACGGAGTCTAGTCGAAAAATGAAACCGGAAGTTCAGTAGAGTCCACTTGAGTTACCGGAAGTTTAGTCATGAGATGAAACCGGAAGTGTAAACAATACTTAGAGGAGGGTTGGAAAGTCGTCCGATGGAGTCCATCGGATCCATTGGAAACACATCGATTCCGATGGAATCTCAGGAAGTCTAGTCGTGCCATGAGTCAAAACAAGCACACTGCACGTGTAACATAACTCGTTCTTTAAGCCCTAAGTAGAGAATGGCAAGCCTAACAGGCAACAGAACCCGTTCTTAAAGCCATGAGTCGAAACAAGCACGGACGTCGGTATACATAAGTCGTTCTTAAAGCGATGAGTCAAAACAAGCACGCTACACAAAAAATATAACTCGTTCTTAAAGCAATGAGCCGAAACGAGCACGCTACGCGAATGGCATATTACATAACATCTACATAACATCCGGCGTATTAGAAAGTATTTATCATATGATAATAGGAAGTCCATTGTACAGGCTATTATAATGTCACGATTAGACTATTGTAACGGTCTATTATATGGTACGCCCGCTGTTCATCTTGGTAAGCTGCAACGCCTGCAGAACGCGGCAGCTCGGCTGGTATGTACTATATCTAGGTATGATCCTATCACACCATCCCTGATCAACCTGCACTGGCTTCCGGTTACCCACAGAATAGAATTCAAGATAGCAATGCTAGTTCACAAATGTATCTACGGCGTCGCACCACAATATCTTTTAGACTTGATAAAAATCAAAGAGAGCTCGCGGTATCAGTTGAGATCATACCGGGGCATACTCCTAATGGACAATACCTATAGAACAAAAAAGACACTCGGCGATAGGGCGTTTGAAAATGCTGCGCCCAAAGTATGGAATCGACTCCCTCTAGAAATTAGACAATGTCAATCATTGAACATTTTTAAAGTTTTACTAAAGACACATCTTTTTAAATTAGCTTTTTATTAGTTCTTTTATTAACTCATATTTTACTTTTATTGTTTTCCGAAAATTGTAAATTATTATTATTATTATTATCATTATTTGGACTAGCCATTTATTACTTTAAGATTTTAGTGTTGTAATGCGCACTCGATCATATCTTTATCGCATGCTAGACTGCGCAATATAAGAAATAAACATTATTATTATTATTATTATTATTAAACTCGTTCTTAAAGCCACGAGTCGAAACAAGCACGGTACCCACGTAACATAACTCGTTCTTTAAACCCTAAGTCCCCCAGGCCCTTTATTCGAGACGGACTGGCACGCTTAAAGCCACGAGTCAAAACAAGCACGGTAAAGCTATGAAACGGGGCAAAAGCCCTGCGAAACGAGGACAGTACACAAGTATATGCTTCGATCTTTAATGGTAACTATAATATGAGCTACACTTGAGTAGAATTATTAAAAGAAACATACTGGTAGGCGGTAGGCATAACATTGAAACTGACATTACATGGATACAAAATGTATCAAGTTATTGAACAGCTGAAGTTTTAAACCTGAGCCATATTGAATTATTATTTGTTTTGTAAAATACTTATTAAAAAACATTAAGTGATAAAAAGCTATATAAAACATTACA
The DNA here is from genome assembly GCF_958299795.1 of Porites lutea. Classification (NCBI taxonomy): domain Eukaryota; kingdom Metazoa; phylum Cnidaria; class Anthozoa; order Scleractinia; family Poritidae; genus Porites; species Porites lutea. The sequence continues at coordinate 19,927,577 of NC_133201.1, forward strand.
TAAATCAGTCCTGGTCACTTCACACATCAACCAGCTGTAGACAGAAATTGAAGCTGGACAGGAGCCCTGGATGATTCTAGGTCTCTTCCATAAGGGCCCAATTCAGAAAAATGAAAGAAATATGCTTTTTATCATATTTTTATAAACGCCAATGAAATATTGGGTGAGCTTGTGTTCGAAAACATGATATCTTCACATGTCAAAATAACAAGTGAGTTATCTTTGCATGTAGGCGTGAAAATCACCCCACGCGCGCCTTTTCTCGCGTGGGGTGATTTTTACGCGCGTTCACGTTTCGCTCGCTCTACTATCCCTGAGGAAAAATGGGGGACTACTCGTAGTTTACTTTGCATGTGAAAAGATCACCATTGCTATGGTACAATATAACAACTCACACCTTTTACAGAAAAAAAATTATTCATTTAATAAGTGAAATGGTTAAGTATTTCAGTGGTATTAAACTCATCACAAATAGATGAGCTTGGGAACTGGTGCCTAAAAGGTTAGCGGGGTGCCAGATGCCAAGCTGCAGGGGAGGTATCCATGGCAACCCTGGAACGCGGGAACCACCCAAAAAAGCGCCCGCTAACCGGCACCGTCACACTGAAACAATCAGTGGAAATAACTTACCTGAAAATACTTACCCTGATGACCCAGTGCAAAAGAGGGAGGGAGGAGAGGGTGTAAGAATCCGCAATGATTCGCACTAGCAAAGCGTTTGATCCGCAAAGATCAGCTGATAACACTGCACGTGTAAAGCAATGAACCTTGAAACCCTGTGAAACCTCTAGAGGCCACCCCAAAGGTCACGTGCCGCAGATGGGGGAGACCGCTGGCTGCATTTGCTCACATTTTAACCTTGCCTAAATGATATTTAGCCACATTAAAATAAATGGAACATATTGCATGGCCGCTCGGAGATATGAAATTTCTCTTCTCATGTTGAAACAATATTTCACTGCTTCCAACAAGGCTTACCCTTCCTCCTCTGTTGGATTGCTATTAATCATACCTTTGTTGAGAAAAGCATGGACAAAATTCTTATAACAAGTTAGAGTTAATTTGCGTTTTTCATGTAAAATCATGCATGCCCAACCCTATTCTGCACCCTACAGGAAATATGTTGGATATATGCACGCAGTTTCAATATGTAAAGGGTGTGGGGAAACAGTGATAGATTTAGTACAGGGTATTTTTCAAAAGGGTAGCACCTGGCTATAAGCCAGGGCACAAAAAAATTACAAATACTCAATCATTGTTCCAAAGACTTTCAATGCAGGATTGTAGCTCTTATGCTGAATATTAGACAGTGGTATTACATCTTAAGAAGAGACAGTAAATTCCTTTTAGCTTGTGTTTTGCTTCCCCCCAGTGTGAATAAAGAGGTGTTCTCACAACAATTTACCCATCACAACCTTAAAATTTATATAGGTCTTGTGTCCAAAAATTATTGATGTGACTTATACACAATTTTAAAGAAAGCATTCTTTGGAGCACTATCACATGGCTAGGCTTGATTTCCATGCCCTAAATGTTGTCACACATGACCTACATTGGGGAAACATAGCATCTGCGGTAACAACCACAAGCTAGTAAAGGTCTTTACTATTACTTCTCCTCTCATAACTGTACTTAACAAAAAATTTTCTTTGGCATTGTATCATGCACTGTATTTTATTAGCTTTATAGCCACTGCACTGCTTTCATCCCATTCTCAATGCCCTTGTCAAAGACAACTTTGAAGAAGAGGAAGAGTGAGCACAAATATTCAGTACAGGGGGCCAGAGGAAAAGACAAAAAAACCATGTAACATTGATTTAAAAATTGCAAAAATAATTATGTTCCAACTAACCAATCACTTCCTGCTATCCTACTATTTAAAAGCTTTCCCAATATTTCCCCACCCAAATGAAGCCAGTAACAGTGTCCATTGAAAGAAAAAAAGGGTAGCAATAAAAGCGAATAAAGAAGGGAAAGCGAAATTTGTGACTGCAGCTGTGTTACTTTGAAACCATGAAACCATCTCATGCTTTCTATGCATGCCCCAACTTTTGAAAATAATATTTTCAATTTGCATCTGTAACAGAACGCTGTGAACTACACGGCCTTTAAACAGTCTTCTGGTAAGATTTAGCTCATAAGCCAGACAGTGACTAGAAAACGAAGCCACTAGCTTCAAAACAAGTTTCTCAGCAAAATTCTCAGGAGAGGAATGGGATAAAAAACAAAACAAAAACAACAAAACAATGACGAGCTGAACTAAAAGGATAACTATTACAAAGGGGACTCAGGAATGAAAAAAGGTTTATCAGACTGCTTTGAAGGGGCTGGTCTCACTTGTCCGTTTTCATCAGCCAGCTCTAGGAACTCCCGCACCTGGAGCTGACTGATGCCTGGCCTTTCCAAAGCTTCCAGCAAGGCCCATCCCTTTGCCCTTCTTTCACCTGTCACCATCTGTGCCTTCTTCAGGAATAGCCGCCTTCTGCAAATAAGACCTGACTTGTTATCTTTATTGTCAGAATTGAGAGGCGGGATAACAGCTTTAGTAGGTACAGGGGAGATTTCTGATCATTTTTTGAGATATCCTCCTTGTTCCTAATGTCATTGGGGGAACCAGACCTGATAGGTTTCTCCACTTCCTCATCTCTCTTTACCTATGAAAGATTGCAAGAAAAAGGTATGACAGAGAAAACAAAATTAAATAAGGTGGCTTGACTGGATTTTTTAGGGGGGATACCTTCCAAGTTTAAGCATTAACTACATCAGCATGACTAAAGATATGGGAAAAGGCTACCACAACATTACTGTATTATATAAACATGAAAATTTCTTATTATCTAGGTTTTACTGCAAATGGAGTCGCCATGGCAACCTAATGAAACCAATATGTTTTTAAATTTATTTTTGTGTTTCTCTGTACCAGGAGTGTTTTTTAGAAATGGCTTAAGGGAGTATGTACCTGCCATAATTGCTTTAATTATGGCAAAGTTTGAACAAATTCTGTGATAGCATTTTGGAAATATTTTGAAACAAGTTTTTAGAATCATAAAAATAGTGAAATAGCATGCTATGTATCCACACAATTAGCTAATATGTTAAGAAAATGTTAAGCTTTCGAAGCACGGTTTCATCTCATAATGATTTGATTCCATTGAAAACTGGGTACAAAAAAAAGAGGGGAATTGCTCTGGGTGATCGCGAGTGAGGAGAATTTTATTAACCTGCATTCAGCTGCTTTTGTTACAGTTTTTGCACATAATTTGGTCCATGCCTACAAATTTCACATAATATTCAAAAAACCACTTGATAAATTTTTTCATAAACTTATCAATCTCAAGGTCAATTGTTAATAAATATACCCTGCAAGTTTCAAGAACATTGAAAACAGTGAAGGCTTTTAAAAAGGGCCTCCAATACAACCAGGGTTGTCAGAAAGTTTTGAAGTAGACGACTGAGTTGTCAAAGTAAGCAGCCAGTCCAGGGATATTTTATTCAAAAAACTTCATCTGCAAAGAAATGCCAAGCAGAGTAACCGGCCGATACTAACTAAGTAGGCGGCACTTTTCACCGGCAGCCGGCTACTTTTGACAACCATGTATAACCAAATTTTCCCTTAGTGAGTGTCCTCATTACTCAGTGGCACATGTACAATTAGCAAAAGAAATAAATTTACATTCAAAAGAACTCTAAATTACTTTCCAAAGAAATATCCGGAAAATGCTAATAATTGCCTTGTGTCATGGATAGCAGTGAGAATCGAAAAGGTGAACATCACGGATCATCATGTAGGATGTAATACAACTAACTACATGTACGAGAGAACTACTGGAGAACTGACAATTTGACTAACAATAGACGACTGTTTAACTGTGACAATAGACAATAGATCGAAACGCACCAATTACTGATTACGAGTCTTCATAGCCAATAACATCACGGCTTAACTAACAGACGACCAATAACATTGCATTGTAATTGACCAATCAGATCAATAACCAGAGTATAATACCATCAACTGACGTGATACAACTCACTTTGACTCTGAAGATGACTACCGCACAGGTTGTCGAAACTTCAGTCACTGTCAACAACAACAGTCCTATTCAGGACTATGTTCACCCGGACGATCAAACTCAACCTGCTTTTGAAATGACTCCTGGGTTCAAACCTTTCACAATTAATTATCTTACTTGGGTTACAACATCAGAGCAACTTTTAGAAAGAGTTGCTGTGATTTTCTTAAAAGATTAGCTAGTTGTGTGGATAGCATGCTATTTCCCCGCTATGATTCTTAAAACTTTGTTTGAAATACACTGTATTTCCAAAATGCCTTAATTGAGGAAATTATGGCAGGTACATAATCTCTTAAGCATTTTCTTAAAAACACTCCTGGTACTGAGAAACACAAAGATTAATAAAAAATGTAATGGTGTCATTACATTGCCATGGTGACTCCGATAATTGCAATAAAACCCAGATCATAAGAAATTTTCATCTTTATGTAATACAGTTGGGGTAACCTTTTTCCCATGGATATCTTTACTCATGCTGACATAGTTAATGCTCAAACTTGGGGGGTATCCCCCCTAAATCCAGTCAAGCCACCTTAATTCTGCCTCTGTTCAACAAACTCTTAAAATAAAATTTTTAACAATTCCAAAGTCAACAGTTACATGAATAAATTACAGTACCTCACTGTAACTATTTTCTTTCTCTCTTTTTCTCTTGAGGGCATGACAAGTCATAAGAGGCCCAGTAGAGGTCAAATATCTGACATAAAGAGGACATAGCTTGATCATCTTGTTTTGGCTTGAATATGTTTTCTTAAATAACATAGAAGAATTCCTCACATCAGATGTTGCCAGAGAGTTTCTTTTTCTATCTGCTTTTACTCACTGCCATAAGAGTTTCTGAGTTGCAAAACACACCCTAATACCAGACTCAGTTTGATTGGAGGGGGAGGGTGATATTCTGCAGATTAATAATTTTGTTGGAAAAAAGTTTTGTAAGAAACTCTCTCTCTGATCATGAGCAAAAAATATAGTATCAAGGTCATTTCATGCCAACATAATTACTGAAATTTGTTTAACACCTTCTGGTAGTTTATTATTCAAAATCAAGACAAACTTGCAGAAATTATATTCTATACCTGATGCTAAATGTGGTGTATGTGCTGTAGCTGAAATGCATTCTTGTCTTAAATTAGAGCTTTCTTTAGACTAATTTTTCTGTGCTGGAGACTTTCATTCTATTCCTCTAAACTACAATGAACAAGTTATTACTAGTATTATTGTAATAATAAACTTTTAAGAGTATCCTTTCACTAAAATCTGTTATATTTGATTGTTGCATTGTCAAATAGAAGTCCATGACAGAAAATAGCATTGTGTACATATTTATGTTGCAGATTGGGTTCTCCCCACTTTGTTCAGGTATAGCAGATAACAAAAAGTAAATACTTTATGGAAAATGGAGTAAGTTTGAGGGCATTTAAAAAAGATCATTATTTTCGATTCAACATATATTTTGCTTTTTTTGATTGGTTGCCCATGGGAAAATTTAACCTGAGATCAGGTCCAATTTTAGCAGTTCTCAGAGCATGATCTCAGGTTAGGGAAAATTGGAATTTTAGGTGACATATCTATTGCCTCTAAAAATATTACATGGCCATGGTTATATTTCCACTCGAGGGGTGTAATTTGCAGGTTGCAGGTCAGAATTTGGAAAAAAAATGTCCTGAACGGTTTACAGATCTTCCCAAGCTCTTAAAAACAGAACATTACAATGATGTTTTGGTGATATCATATTCTTCACAGGGTCACGCAAAACCGGAAATATCAGATCTCAGTTCTATAAATTGATTCTTCAGTCCCAGGTCTTTCAAGGCAAGAAGGAAGGTTTTAAAATTGTCAGATCAGCTGATCTCATCACTCCTGCCAAAGCTACCATATATAGTTAAAGAAAAGACCGGTTCCTCGTCGCTATCATTGTCTGCGTACCTACGATAGAAAAGGAAATTACACAGCCAAGGTGACCCAATTTATAAGTGCACTCGACTAAACGCACGATAAAGTTTCATCTAAGTTTAAAAGCAAAAACAAATTTCACTGAAATCTAAGTTGGATGGGCATTGTGGATAGCCAGCACCATTCGTTATTCTTTTTTTTTTTTTTTAAGTGTAAAGCGACAAGACAAAACAAAAATAAATGATCTCGAATTCCAACTGAGCTTGAGAAATTCTGATTTGTAGTGCAGTGTGGTACTATGGCCAGAATTGAATTTAAAACTTACCTCTTTGTATAAAGAGGGAATCGCAAAATCTCCCTCCAAACAATTATTTAAAACCTTCCTTCTTGCCTTGAAAGGTCTGGAACTAAAGGATCAATTTACAGAACTGAGATTTGAAATTTCCAGTTTTGCATAATCCTGTCAAAAATATAATATCAACAAAACATCAGGGGCATAGCTAGGAATTTTCAAAGGGGGATCACACCGTGTCACACCCAGGGTACTTTTGCATGTAGTTTGGGGTGTGGATTAATTTATGGTGAGAGTTTTGGACGTCTAAAAGTAAGTTGGGCGTATTTCTACCAATGATAATGAGACTGTTGTTGACGGTGACTGATCAGTGGAATAGCCAGAGGAGTGTTCGAGGGGTTCTGGTTCTTAGGCTGCAGCACTAGGTATAATTTTAAGAGGAATGAGATTTTAGCTTTTAAAGAAAATGAGAAGAAAAAAAAAAACATCACATTCTATTTCAAGGGTTACATATGTTGAGGTTTAATCAGTCTTTGCAGTAGTCGTTTTTACTTTAATTCTATTACTGCGAGGAAGATCATACGTGGCCCCTGTGTATACAAGCCTGCAATGTGTGATTCAGCACCTTTTTTGGTCTAGATTGCTTTCAGTTGCATGTTGTAATGGTTTGACTATGAGAGAGCTTAATAGAAACTTGGTGGAGGCATAAAAGTGAAAAGGTAGAATGAAATCAGCCTTGATGTTTGCAAATCAGTCTGAGGAAATTGTCTGAAACTGGGGCACAAACACTAACAGCATGGCAAACTGCCTAAAACATACAGTATTCAGGAATTCATCATATGCCATCCAGGTTACCATGATGCACTGCCTTTTCCTTACATTTAAGCTACTCAGTATCAGGCTCCGAAAGCGAGACACCAATGTCTATTAGGATACCATCAGCTCTAATTTTCATGTGGCGGCTTTTTTGTTGGCAGTGCAGTGTTTCAAAGGGGAAAAAGACCTTTCCAGTAGTGCTGCGTATTTCAAGTACTACGTTACTTAGCCTGCATAGCAGGCGCCTGGAAGTAGTGAGCCAAGAAAGAATGGGTGCGCGAGAAGCAGACATGTGAAGGGTCTTCCTCTCCTCTCGCGTGTCTCCCTCTCGTGCGCCCGTCCTTTCTTGCGTCCACTACTTCCAAGCACCTGCTACGCAGGCTATACATTATAACAAATTACATCAGCAGAATGTGAGCGACGGCTTAGCCCATTGCACAGACTTAAAAGGCAATTGCCATGACCATGACTGAATTGAGAGTCTGCTACTCTTACTATGATGAACATTGCATTATGGACATGGACCCTGACACTAACAATCGACACCTTTGCACCGAAGCGTCCATGATGTTTCCTTCTTGCTAATACCCTAACTGAGTAAACAGCAAATCACAGGACTACAGTGTGTGTTTTAATGTATTCAACAATAATGAACATGTATGTTGTAGTTACATTTCTATACCCCCAAACAAAAGAAAAACAAAAATTACCTGAGATAAAAAATTAACGATCTACAACATAAACACTATCTCTTCACTGGAAGCGAAAAAAAGCTAGCTTCATATGGCACTGTTATTAGAAATTTGTGCTCAGAATCACAAAACGAAATTTCAGACGACCTAAAGTATTAAAACTTTCCAGGAAACCCTCCGAAGATTTATCGTCAATCTAGACAAAAATACCACATTAGGAACCCCTCTATGCAAAAATGCTGGCTACACCCCTGCTGATGTTTCGACAACCTGTGTGATAGTCATCTTCAGAGTCAAATACTTTTTATATTACTGAATTAGAGTCATGGCAGCAAAAAATCGTACTTTTAGCTTGTAAAGTCCTTGTTATGTAAGCTGTTCCTTTAGAAAACATGTGCCTTTACCTTTAAACTCCTCCATCTACGTTGTCAGCCAGACGATGAAAACATAAAAAAATGTAAAATTGACTTTTGACCTACCCAAGCAAAGGTCAAATTCACAATTTACCACAAAATAGTGTGTCAAATACCCGGGGTGGAGGGCAGGGGGGATTTTGAAATTTTCAATTGATCAGCACATAAGGTTTATGCTTCATTAATATGCTTTTATTATGAAAAGATTCGTCATTTTTAAGGAACTCAGGAGTTCCAAACCATTTCATAAACGAACCTAGACTTGCATAATTATCATCACTCGGATAAGTAAATGTTAAAAACTACACTTCAATACCAGCTCTAACACATTATAATGAATTGCCAACTGGTCTACTTACATGTACTTGCATGCAGTGGTGCGTATAGTAGCTGTAAGTACATGCAGATAATAAATAGTGGTATTTTCCTGGCTACTTACTTTTGGATCAAAATCTCAGGCAAAAGACATCTCTTTCTGAGGGATGCCAAAGTCCTTCTGAGGGATTCCATTTGCAACACACCTCCTTCTAAGGATACCAAGCCCCTTCTGAAACGTCTCCTTCGGAAGGATGCCAAAATCCTACTGAGAGATTCCATTTACGAGTTTCAAAATAGATAACTCCGTCGATTCTTCCCTCGGAGGAATTCCAAATTCGCACTTCAGGGTACGTTTTTGCTTTCTTATGCTCTGATTTAATATCGAAAGATTCCACATTTTCAAGGAACAGTGGAATTTAAGATAATTCCATATGCCTTTTCCTTGCCGTTCGAATTCTTTACTCGTAAATTCTTTTAGAAAGTCAATGATCGAAAGATGCGCCATCTTGGCCATTTTGTCGATCAGGCAACTCTTGTTTCTAGTCCCCCTCGATCGCATCCTTCGCGTTCCCAACAGTTCGCGTTACCTGATCCTGTAGCACGCTCACTTTGTCACTATGATCTAATTGACTTGTTTCACTTCTCCTGGATTATAACAACGAACTAACATATCGAAATTCGGGAGCTGGACGAATAGAGAACGCATATCGCTACCGCCATTCGCTACACAGAAATTGCTATACTGAATTATCTCAAATACGAGTTCGCTCTTAAAAAGAAATTACCTCATGAAGCGATGCAGTTTTTGATCGATGATCGGACTTCACTAGCCTTTTCTCGCTAACCAAATAATTAAGATTACATACCACATTTTCCCGACCTCTTATACACCTCTCCACTGCCAGAGACTGATGCAGTAGACTCCGTTTCACACTTTTCCACCTCGTTCAACATGATGACAATTTTTGACCTTCCGTTACGAATAGAAAATGTTCTTCTCCAGGCATTCGGATCTATTCGGATCTAATGGATACAATGGATTCCATTGGAACGCCTTTTTACCCCCTTATACAACAGGAGTGGAATTTTCTAAGTCTCTCACGAATAGAAAAATGTACTTTTCCATCGGAATCTATTCGTTTCCAATGGATCCGATGGACTCCATCGGAACGACTTTCTACCCCCCTCATGTCACATGAGTGGAATCTTATTAAGTCTCTAACGAATAGAAAATGAACTTTTCCATCTGAATCTATTCATGTCCAATGGATCCGATGGACTCCATCGGAAAGACTTTCTACCCCCCATCCAACATGAGCGGAATTTTTCTAAGTCTCTCATAAATAGAAAATGAACTTTTCCATCGGAATCTGTTCGTGTCCAATGGATCCGATGGACTCCATCGGAACGACTTTCCACCCCCTCATCCAACATGAGCGGAATTTTTCTAAGTCTCTCACGAATAGAAAATGAACTTTTCCATCGGAATCTATTCGTGTCCAATGGATCCGATGGACTCCATCGGATCGACTTTCCACCCCCTCATCCAACATGAGCGGAATTTTTCTAAGTCTCTCACGAATAGAAAATGAACTTTTCCATCGGAATCTGTTAGTGTCCAATGGATCCGATGGACTCCATCGGAACGACTTTCCACCCCCTCATCCAACATGAGCGGAATTTTTCTAAGTCTCTCACGAATAGAAAATGAACTTTTCCATCGGAATCTGTTCGTGTCCAATGGATCCAATACACTTGGTAGGACTTTACACCACTAGACTTCCGGTTTTCCGATGGAAAGCAAGGGGATACGACTGGATTCTGGTCGACAGTATTGGACAACCCTCGAAACGACACACAAACTTGTAGAAAAATTTAATATGTTGTATCTGTAACTGGAAAACGGAGATTGGCTCAGATTTGACGAGAATGTTCCGACCATTTAGGGAGGTGTTCCGATCCTTCAAGGGGGTGTTCCGGCCCTTCAGGGAGGTGTTCTGGCCCTTCAGGGAGGTGTTCCGGTCCTTCAGGGAGGTGTTCTGGCCCTTCAGGGAGGTGTTCGGGTCCTTCAGGGAGGTGTTTTTGTCAATCAGGGCGGTGTTCCGGTCTTTCAGGGAGGTGTTCCTGCCCTTCAAGGAGGTGTTCCGGTCCTTCAGGGAGGTGTTCTGGCCCTTCAGGGAGGTGTTCCTGCCCTTCAGGGAGGTGTTCCGGTCCTTCAGGGAGGTGTTCCTGCCCTTCAGGGAGGTGTTCGGGTCCTTCAGGGAGGTGTTCTGGCCCTTCAGGGAGGTGTTCCTGCCCTTCAGGGAGGTGTTCCGGTCCTTCAGGGAGGTGTTCTGGCCCTTCAGGGAGGTGCTCCGGTCCTTCAGGGAGGTGTTCCGGTCCTTCAGGGAGGTGTTCCGGCCCTTTAGGGAGGTGTTCCTGCCCTTCAGGGAGGTGTTCTGGCCCTTCAGGGAGGTGTTCTGGCCCTTCAGGGAAGTGTTCCGGCCCTTCAGGGAGGTGTTCCTGCCCTTCAGGGAGGTGCTCCGGTCCTTCAGGGAGGTGTTCTGGCCCTTCAGGGAGGTGTTCTGGTCCTTCAGGGAAGTGTTCCGGCCCTTCAGGGCGGTGTTCCGACCCTTCAGGGAGGTGTTCGGGTCCTTCAGGGAGGTGTTTTTGTCAATCAGGGCGGTGTTCCGGTCTTTCAGGGAGGTGTTCCTGCCCTTCAGGGAGGTGCTCCGGTCCTTCGGGGAGGTGTTCTGGCCCTTCAGGGAGGTGTTCCGGTCCTTCAGGGAGGTGTTCCGGTCCTTCAGGGAGGTGTTCTGGCCCTTCAGGGAGGTGTTCCTGCCCTTCAGGGAGGTGTTCCGGTCCTTCAGGAGGTGTTCTGGCCCTTCAGGGAGGTGCTCCGGTCCTTCAGGGAGGTGTTCTGGTCCTTCAGGGAGGTGTTCCGGCCCTTTAGGGAGGTGTTCCTGCCCTTCAGGGAGGTGTTCTGGCCCTTCAGGGAGGTGTTCCGGTCCTTCAGGGAAGTGTTCCGGCCCTTCAGGGAGGTGTTCCTGCCCTTCAGGGAGGTGCTCCGGTCCTTCAGGGAGGTGTTCTGGCCCTTCAGGGAGGTGTTCCGGTCCTTCAGGGAGGTGTTCCGGCCCTTCAGGGAGGTGTTCCGGTCCTTCAGGGCGGCGTTCCGGTCTTTCAGGGAGGTGTTCCGGCCCTTCAGGGAGGTGTTCCGGCCCTTCAGGGAGGTGTTCTGGCCCTTCAGGGAGGCGTTCCGGTCCTTCAGGGGGGTGTTCTGGCCCTTCAGGGAGGTGCTCCGGTCCTTCAGGGAGGTGTTCCGGCCTTTCAGGGAGGTGTTCCGGTCCTTCAGGGAGGTTTTCCGGCCCTTTAGGGAGGTGTTCGGGTCCTTCAGGGAGGTGTTTCGGCCCTTCAGGGAGGTGTTTCGGCCCTTCAGGGAGGTGTTCTGGCCCTTTAGGGAGGTGTTCGGATCTTTCAGGGAGGTGTTTCGGCCCTTCAGGGAGGTGTTTCGGCCCTTCAGGGAGGTGTTCCGGTCCTTCAGGGAGTTGTTCCGGTCCTTCAGGGAGGTGTTCCGGCCCTTCAGGGAGGTGTTCCGGCCCCCCAGGGAGGTGTTCCGGGAGTGTTTCGGCTACTTTGGGGAGCTATATCTCCGTTAGTTTTCACCAAATCAAGTTCAAACTTGGCATCTTAACTATTTTTAAGGCCTTCCTCTGAGCCGTGTCGACAGATTTTCGCTAACTGTCCCAGTCAAAAGTTGAAAGAAAGAAAAAACAAACAAACAAATAATGTCAGATAGGCTTTATTGTTCAGTGCTTATGCAATTTTCTTGTTGTTCTTTGACGGGGGGAGGGATAAACGACTATATTATGGGCAATGTGGAAATCAATGTGGAAATGAATACAGGTGACAGCCATTTATTCTACAAACCCTGTGTGGCAGGTGTTTAAAAGGAAAGGGGAAAGGAATTTGGGGCGCGCAAGGTGTATTCTACATTATAGCAGGCGCACGAAAGGACGGGGAGACTGAGAGAGACACGCGTGTTTTTCCCCCCACGCACCTTGTTCTTTCTTTGTTTCATGCGGCTGTTTCGTAGCCTAAAATTAGCGTAAATCTTGTATATGTTCTTCCGTGTCCTGTATCCACAAACTCTCATCGTCAACTTCACTTTACGGACACTTGTTATTTACACACTCTCTATTGACCTTGTAACAGTCATGTTGAGTATGTGCCTATTGTAGACTATTGTACCTTATTCGACTGATGACAGGTTTGTATGGGTTAATACAATTTTATCACTTAAAACAGATAGGATTGGTAAAGGTTGACAAGTTTTATTTTGACAAGACGATAAATATATAAGGAAAGTCAGGGACTCACGTACACTAACCCAGAGGATATCAATGGGGTCAGCCGTCAGCCGTCGAAAGCTCTAGAAATTAACCGTCAGCCTACAAGACTGGAAAAAATTTACCGTTAAACGTCAAAGTTACCACCTCATTGGGACCCTCAAGCCACGACCTGGTCAGTACCTCATGCATGCGCACAGCCATATCACTCGGCCAGTGGCTTTGACCTCATTAGAAGCTATGCAGCATGGCCTGATTTTAAAAAGTCCGTCTCTCTTCCGCAAAAATCATTACCAAGTGTAGCCCATTTGTGCTGGATTCATCTCTTCTCAGCCGAAAATAACGCTGCTCGCCGGTTGCTCATTAAATTGACGGATCCCAAGTTCTAACCGAGTAATAGACCTCTTTGGCTTGTAGGTTTTGAGCCCCCATTTCAGACCACGTGATGGCACCTCAGAGAACTATTTCTTGCAAATGTCGTCTTATGTACGTGCATCCACGCCGGGAATGGGCAAGGGGGTTTAGCCCCCCCCCCCCCCAACTTTTTCGGATGGTAAAATAATTTTGTTTTTTACTTTGGTTATGCAGGTCTGTCACTTACCCACACAAACAAGGTTTAGTAATCTGACAATACTGAACACCCACAAACAGAGAACAGACAAAACTTTCTCTTGTAGCTTTTGTCAATGAGTTTGTAGCTCTTAATGACAATCGGAAAGGCAACTTTGGCACAGTTCAGAGAATCCAACTTGAAAATGTCCAGGTGACACTCAACCGTTGTGTGTGTTGGGTCTAGCTATTCATTTGAATTTTGGCCTAACGTGGGGGCCAGGTTGTAACTTGTTGTTTTTAAGTGCCGATGTAATAATTACAAATTTATATTACTATATATTTGCAGTTTTAGATGCTCTTATAGCTATTTCAGAAGACTTAAATTTGAAATTTTCTTGGGGAACATGCCCCGGACCCCCTAGTTTGCTCACGTTTACGCGTGAGAATATCACGTGGACTTGATTGCCTATTTACATGGAAGTGGGGGACCCTACGCAGCTGAAGTAACCCGCTTAGGTGGGGTAACCCGCCTGTCCATATTATCTCACATTTTAATTTGATCACGTTCAAACGTTAGGTGGGGTTGACCCGCCACATGTTACCTCACCTTTCTGGGGTCTCTCACCTCCATGTTAACAGGCTCTTAGTCTATGTAAAAATGTGACAGTCATTTATTAGGCTAGTTGCTGGGATTGCAATGATTTTTACATTCAGGATTGACAAAACTAAGCGATAACTCCATAACAGAAAGACTGAATACTTCAAGACCTTAAGAAAAAATGACCACTCGTCCGCGGCTGACCATGTCAATGCCACCCGACATAATAAGTGGGATCATTTGGAAGTTTTAGCGTCTGGCAAATCAGATTATCATTGCAAGATCAAAAGAAACATTGTTTACGCAAGATCTTAAGTCAGCTCTTAATGTCAACATCATGAGCAGTGAAACGCTGATCTCTCGGCTTTATTAGCTGTTTCCTTTTGTAGCATTACTGTTACGAATTTTGAATAATTAATCCAATTTCCAGACCCCTTGTAATTTGTTGTGTATACAGTCTCGTCATAAACTGTAACGTAGCCTACAGAGCAGGCGTTTTTTAACGGAAACTAAGAGGTACATTAATCGCGGCGAGGCCGCCATCATCGACCGCTCCCTTAAAATCAGTTTTTGACTGCTCCCAACTTTCTGGTAATATTAATGTCCAAGAAGGCGGGATAACGTTATTCCCAAAAAAAAAAATCCTGGATCGCGCTGCAAAATACGCGTGCTTTGCAGGCTACGTGTAAAGGTCACTTTAGATCACTTTTGAAAATGTATGTTGACTAGCATATATACGAAACGTCAAGTTTGCTTAATAATGCAAAAGCGAAGCTCAAAATGTTTATCACCGCTATTTGTGTTCTATTTTTGGATGATTAAAGCAAAGATGTAAATGTGACGACTATTTCCTTTCTTTTACTATAAATGGGCACTTTTTACTTCACACGTAAAATTCAGCGGAATCAGGAGCAATTTTTTTAATCCTATTTTATTGTTCTTTCACATACTGGTGAAAAGGTTCTACCAAGAGAGAGTAAAGGGGACAGAGAAGACATCCCCCATACACACCCTATTCCACAGGTAATTCGTCTCGAGTTATTTTTAAGACCATTGATTCCATGGGGGATTAGACAACAGCCAATCACATAGCACGAATGTGTTCCGCGTGGATGACCCACGCTCAGAGCCACGCGTCCTTCACGAACTGAAGCAGAAAAAAATGGCGGAAGACGCGGAGAGCGATATTGCTATTTGTTTTGTAGACGAAAACGACTACAGAGAGATTTCTGCTGAAGCTGTGTCAGCGAAACGGAAATAAAAAAAAGAATCGCCCTTCCTCTCTTGTATAGAGCTAACAGTACAGCAGGGAAATCCTTAACACACTGAATATTCTCTCAGGATCATTTATGATTTACAGTTTGAAGAGAGCAATTTCTGGTTTGATATTTATTCTTTTATTAGTTTTTTATTATTCAACAAAAATAACACTTGGCGTCCTACTTGTTTTATTATACAAACGACCGGTTTCAATACACCGGCGGCATTTCTCATTTTATTAAAGCACTGAGGTTACGACAACTTCGAGTTAAACTGATTTCACGGGTTATCAAAGAGTCCAGCGATTCCCTTTTCCCAAGTGAGCGCCGACTCATTTCGCTTCAATATTCAGAAATGCTCTCGATCTCTACGCTTTCATTGCCTTTCGCCCGACATGTTTTGCACTGCGTTTAGACATGCGAAACCTCCACGAAATATCCACGCAGCGCGGGAGGTAACTTTATCCCGATTCTAAAAATAACTCGAGACGAATTACCTATGGAATAGGGTGTGTATGGGGGATGCCTTCTCTGTCCCCTTTATCCTCTCTTGGTTCTACCTATGACAGTCTCAATCTATGTGTTATGTAACAGTATTGTATAATCCTATAACTTGACATTATCAAGACTGTTTTGAGGTCCAGGAAGAAGAAAGTGTTTATTTTCTGATACCAGTATGTCGTCTCCATCGCACACATAATACCCTAAGCTTCGTATAGACACAACTAAATTGTTCACGAACAAACCGTTTAAAATAACTTCCTTGAGCTTACGGCATCTTTGAAGCAAAAATACAAAGGAGCGCTCGATTTCGAAGTTGTTTGTCGAGTGAAAATAATTAACACATATCACTTGTAAGTCAATGCAATTTATTGCAAGCGAACGTATAATGTACCCAAGAGTTCGTTGCCTGCAAAGCTTAACAGTTGAAGCCGGGGCATACGGGGTAAAAAGGTCTCACAATAAACATACGCTAATGGAATAGATGAAATATCTAAGCAGGTAACACTCGGTCAGTGAAAGAGCAAATCACTGACGCTTTGGAAGATAACTGGATAGCGTCGATGAAGAAAGAAAACCTCTAACAACGGAAAGCCGTCCACTATGAGACGAAGAATTTCATCGGTCAGCACGCACTTCAAGTAGCGCAGGCGCTTTAGTTTTGGTAATATCGCTGAAAGACAGTCGATAACAGCTTAACACGTTTAATTCGATGATGTTAGTGTGTTTTCCCAGTCGGCTGTTCCTAAGAATTTGTCTTTTGTCTGGGTACCTTCTAATATGAGCGTCTTTAAATGAGGGTGCAAATGGGGTTAACAGTTAACTGATATTTGGCCAAAAAATTAGTAGTTAACTGATAAATGAAAGTTAACAGTTAAGTGACATTACATTAATTTGAATGAAAGCAACAAAGTTTTGCACCCAGAAATGCTGTTTTCTGACATTTTTCTGTCCCGCTGATGACCAGGTGGCACATTAACTTATATTACTATGCGCAAAAGGCACATCAGGGTAGTACCTGACAAACAGAAAGCGTCAGTCAAAGAGCTGGTTGTAGGCAACTCAACGAATAATTCGTCTTCTGATATTAACAAGATTTATGTGTTCGGAAAAGGAAAATACTGTTTTCACGGCCCCAAAAGATCGTCAAGTTAAACATTACCCAAATAAAAGAGCTGTGACTCTTAGCATTGGTTCTGGCTAAAAAGAATTTCTAAGGGTTCAAAGAAATCTGCAGTCTTTCTTTCAAGTACATGGAATTTGTACTTACGAGATATCATTTTCTTAACTGATGTTGGAGTTCTAACTATTGAGAATTTTTTAATAGAAACAAAAGTTCGTGTTCAAATCGGTCTTACTGAAACAGTTGCGACAGTTTCATTTCTTAAAACCCTTGAATATCTTTATGAGGCTTTTGAAATATACGAATAAGGTACGTCTGCGAAAAAGGTAACACTGCGGGATGCGGAAGAGGATGTCGACAAAATCTATATCGAGGTAAACAAAAATTCTGACAACACAGGTAGAAAACCTACATGCGGTTTCTCACTTCAAAACAACACATTTCGTGCGCCCAAGAGTTTGGAACCATAGTCAGTAAAGGAATCGCTTAAAAGACTACGAGTTCGAAGAGGGCTACACTCACGAAATAAAAGTCGAATTGCCCCGTGTCAAATACAGTGACTGAATTCACCAATTGAATTCCAAAAATAATGGTTCAGTTTTGTTATTTAAGACTATATTTTGGCATTGATAATGTTTCTCGTTGTCTGTTGCAATGGATTGGAAGGATTAAAAATGGATTGAAACTTAGGCCAACAACACGAGACAGGACATACAGCAACCAGATAAGTACAAGACTGATTCCGATCAGATAGTGAAAGGGCCGAGGAAGGTGACTTTGAAGTAGTTTATAGCAGGACATGCATGACCATATCAGGAAGATCAGTATGAGATCATGACTGCTGCGTCTGGATCTATGAGGATGGTGTCATATATATTGATGGTTATACGACTTATATTTTCAGTTACTAAGAAACTGTACTAGTGCCAGAGTTCATGTAAATTTATACCTTGATTTTATTAGGACCTACCCCCAAAAGTGATTGACTTGCTGCAAGAAGGAAAATTCGGGTTATGACGAAATAATACTCGCTGTAGGAAAGTGAAAGTTAATAGCTAACCAAAATAGTAGTTAACTGATTAAGTTGTAGACAGTTTTTAAGTGTACATTTGGCCGAAAAAACAGTTGTTAAATGAGAATTGGGTTACCCCCATTAGTCTCGATTAATTGCCTCGATTATGTTCGCGCGATTTTAATTTTTTTTCACCGAGTGAGACTGGGTCGAGAAAACCACAGTGGCCATAGCAACCGCCGAACGCGAACATTGCCGTCCATTTTGAAATGCTATCAAGAACGATCGAATGTTTATAATCGTTCTGAATCTAATTTTATTACAATCAAGGAAGTATTTTAGCGGTATATGATGAGATTTTTAGTGCTTCAATGAAAGCGTGTCTTCGTTCACGAGATGGAAGCTGTCTACACCAACTCCGGCACCCAATCACAACAATAGGATGTGAAGGCAGCGCTAGCGATGTGATTATTCAGGTTAGTAACGATTAGCTAAATAATTATTATGATCTCTGTTAGTTTTTCAAAATTAGAATAATGTCGAGACATACCGATAGAGCAGTGATAACTTCTAAGGAACTACAACCGTCTTATTTATTGACTGAATCTGTCAGTATACTTAGGAAAAGTTTCGAAAAAGTAAGCTTCGTTTTCTTCGCTCTTGAATCTACACAGGTCCCTGAGTCGCAATTTTAAGCTGCTAATTAACTTAGTTAAACAGATATCAGGTTCGAAATTGTCTTCAAACAAACTTCTATGGTAATTTTTTTTCAATAGCTGTGAACCACCTCGATATAGGTGTATGTGTTAAATTTTCTTCAGGGTCTTTGATCACATTGAATAGTTGCAACTGGTTGCTCCGATTGTTGTTGAAATACGCCTCGGATACTAATTACACACGATTGGAAACACCACTTAAATCTTCAATATCAATTCAAAGTACAGTAGTTCTTTCAAGAGCTCTCATTAAAGATGGCAAGAATTTTCAACTTCAATTCAATTTATTTATTTCCCACTTCAAAATCTAACCAACCTAATCCTAACTTGACCAGTTATTTAGTTTACATCACATCGGTGAAACCTTGATATGGACACCAAAGGAATAGAGTCTAGTGTCATATTACAGAGGTTGGAATTTTTCATTGCACATAAAATCTATTCTCAGGTTAAACTAAAGAATTTTCTCTGTATGCTAATTGCATGGTTAGGGTCAGGTAACATTGAAAAATTCTTAATAAAACTACAGTGTTTACTATAAAAAACCAGGTTTCACCTAATAATAATAATGATACTTTTTTTCGAGGGTAGCATTTAATATCTCTTGATAATCTACACATGGCCCTCAGAAAAAAAAAAATGCAATAATCAATCAAGAAGCTATGATTCATAGGTGAAAATTTTAAGATAAACAAACTAAGGAATTGCTAAGGATTGTCCATTACAATTTGCAAACTTCAATTCGTTTAAGTTTACTTTTGAAAGACGTCAAGGTAGAGTCTTTCGACTGCTTGGGAAGTCTTTTCCACAAGCTTGCAGCACTGAACACAAATGACCGCTGTCCGATGACTGTTTAATTCTGGGCACCTTTAAATTTCTTTTGCACTGAATCTTAAAAGTGTCTCTGCCATGTAGCAAGGCAGCAGACCATTTAATGCCTTAAAAATCATCTTTGCCTAAAGTTTTGTCACTCACTGTTGAAATGAGAGAATGTTAAGATCGCTAAGTAGACAAAAACAACAACCAGGGTTTGCAAATTTTATTGATGAGTAAGGTCAGTTTGACTTCTGCTTCACAAATTTTGGAGTCATTTTGGAATATTTGGAGTCAAGTATCAGACTTTCCAGTACGTGGTCCTGGCATGTATACACTATCGTGAGGGATACACGAAGTAGCTGTGACAGTCCGCTGACCTGGAAAGCTCAAATCCTTGATGGCGGTCATCGAGTTAACTAATTTACCCTCTTCCTCTTTTGTCGTGCAGTATAATTCTTTAATTTCGATGACAATAATTAAGGTTTTATACGTTTACAATTGACGTAAATTGTAATTGTTGCTAAAAAGGTAAGGACAAAACTGTGTTTGTTACCGAAAATTTCTGGAGTCGAAGTGGCTCCCTGTTTGTTACCGAAAATTTTTGGAGTCGAAGTGACTCCCTCCGTAACTTCAGTGGAGTCATCTGAATAATTTTGGCGTAAAATACGCCAAATTTGGCGTATTTGCAAACCCTGACAACAATAATATTAATAATCTGTAATGAGGGTGCATTACTCACAAAAGGATTGTTGTGAGATAAGGAAATAAATATGAAAATCAGGAATGTCCATATACCCATCATGGCACAAAAGGAGGGGGACAATTCCGCAATTGTGATGAGTGCCAAGCGTGCATTGTTGTATTTGTCATTGACATTATAAAGATTAGGGTTATGTATTAAATGTGTCAACATGAATATGTAATAAGCAGGGTATTTAAGTTACTTCTTGTCTTATTAAAGAGAGCTTATTTCCCATGTATCGCTGTCTCTCACAAGTGTTTCATGATGTCAGGAATATTGTAGCGAACCTACGTGTTTTATTTTTTACTTGCGATGCTGGGAGGCAATTTAGGGGCTGGTGCATTGCCGAATTCGTCTGCAGATACGTCGAATGTTAGAGGTGCTTTGTTTGCTTTACCACCGCCTCCACCGCTTGATATTCATGATTCAAACACAGCAGAAAAGTGGAAGGAGTTTGAGCTGAAGCTTGGAAGAATTTACTCAATTGCCATGAAGTTGCATCAGGAACCCGAAGCAGTACAAGTTGCAACATTGCTTTCCGTAGTCGGAGCTGAAGTGTGGAAAGTTTTCACCATGTTTACGGATTGGGCGAGCGACACCTACCAAAACAAGATTCAGCCTGTGTTGCAAAAGTTTGCAGTACTATCAGCCACTTAAAAATGTGCCTTTTGAAAGATATAAGTTTTATTCTAGAATGCAAGAATCGGGAGAGTCTTAGGATCACTATCAGACAGCTCTTCGACAGTTAGTTGAAAGGTGCGAGTTCGAATCGATTACCCCCAATCAGATTTTACATGACAAGCTCGTGTTTGGAATATTTCGCGATTCAAAGGTTTGTGAGAGGCTTCTCTATGACAAGAATTTGTCGTTGGAGGAAACTGATGAGATTTGTCGTTCTCACATGACCATGCTACAGCAGATGAGGGTTATTGTCGGCGATGCCGGTTTAAGCGTTGCAGATGCCGGAAACGTGAATGCTGTGTCTAAAAAGCCTAAAAGAGGGAAACGTATGTGCAGTCGTGGCTCAAGAAATGCTAACACGTAGGGAAATAGTTGTGAATTTTGCGGACATGAGCATGACTTAGCAAAGCGTGAGGACTGTCCAGCTTTTGGAAGGAGCTGCAATAAGTGTGACAAGAAAAATCATTTCGCGAACGTATGTTTTGGAAGTGCACCAAAGCCCACGACTCGCATGCATCCTGTGAGTTGTTTTGAAGATGAGCTTTCGGACGAAGTTTTTGGAGTGGAAGAAATTTCGGCTGTAACGTTGGATGATTCTCAACTGGTAACGCTGAAGTTGGAATCTGGAAATTATCTTCGTTTTCAGCCCGATACCGGAGCTCAGAGCAATGTTGTCCCTTTGCATCTATACAAGAAAGCCACTAAGGATGTTGATTTGTGCAATGTGACCCCTGTCAATACGGCAATCATTTCGTATGGTGGTACTTCAATTCCTATCCTCTGGAAAGTTCATTTGCGTGTATGGCGTGGACATTTCAGATGCCTGCTTGACTGCAATTTGGTTGACAGCAAGAAAGTCAGACCTATTCTTAGCAGGAAAGCGTGCCTGGGAATGAACATTATCCAGTATCTAGACAATGACCAGTTAAACTGACCGCAGGAGTTCGATGGTGAAGTTTATACACTAGATGTTCCGGCCAGTTCCCCGGCCTCCGCTGACCAGCTGATTAAGAGCTTTCCTCGTGTCTTTGCTGATAGCAGGGGTGCACTTGCGGGTGAATACCACATGGTGCTGGATGAGTCAGCTAGCCCAGTTCAACATCATCCTCGCAGAGTTCCAGTTGTGATCCGTGAATGTCTTAGAGAGACCCTGGAAGATTTAGAGAAGCGTGAAATTAATGCTCGAGTGACAACACTCACCCCTTAGATCAGCTCAATAGTTGTCGTACCAAAGAAGAATGGCAAATTACGCATATGTTTGGATCCAATGGATCTTAATCATGCTTTGCAGCAGGAAAACTATCCTATGCCTACAATTGAGGAAAGCTTCCCATCTTCACGGAGCTTAAGTTTTCACGTCGCTTGATGTCTCCAACGAGTTCTGGCACGTTGTTCTTGATGAGGAGTCTTCGTTTTGTACTACTTTTAATACACCGTTTGGGAGATACCGCTGGAAAAGGATGCCGGTCGGGATCAGATCTGCACCTGAAGTGTTTCAGCGTAAAATGCATGAGTTGATTGAAGGGTTGAGGGGTGTTGAGGTCATCGTGGATGATTTTGTTGTTGTCGGTTATGGTGAATCGTAGCAGTCTGCAATTAAGGACCATGACAGGAATCTTCTATCATTTCTTCAGAGATGTGATGAGCGCGGAGTTCATTTAAACAGTGACAAGTTGCAGCTTAGAATAAAAGAAGTCCCTTTTATTGGTCATGTGGCCACCGGTGAATGTCTTCGCCCAGATCCATCTAAAGTTCGGGCAATTCGCGAGATGCCCCCACCAGAAAATGTAGCTGGCATTCAGCGAATCCTTGGTATGTCTCAGTACCTTAGTAAGTTTCTGCCGCGTTTGTCTGATATTACAAAGCCACTGAGAAACCTCACCCACCAAGATGCTGAGTGGATCTGGGATGAGCTGCAACAGAGTGCGTTTGAGTGCCTCAAACAAGCAGTTTCCGCTACGCCTCTGCTGCGTTATTACAATCTGAAAGAAGATGTTACCATTCAATGTGACGCATCTCAGCGTGGCCTTGGTGTGGCGTTACTACAAGGTGGGCAGCCTGTGGCATATGCATTGTGCACGTTGACTGATAAGGAAGTAAATTACGCCCAGATAGAGAAGGAGTTGTTGGTGATTGTCTTCGCGTGTGAGAAGTTTGATGCATACATTTATGGCTGTGATTGTGTTTGAGTGCAGACAGATCACAATCCCCTCAAGTCCATTTTCCGGAAAGAACTTTGTACAACCCCAAAGCGTCTTCAGAGGATGCTGTTCGGGCTGCAAAAGTACAGTCTGGATGTCACTTACCTGAAAGGAGAGAAGATGTTGGTTGCGGACACTTTAAGCTGTGCCTATTTGCCTGAAGTCAATTCCTGTATCTTTTTTTCGGGAGCTGGAAGAGGTTGACCACAGAGCTAACTTAACTGTAAGTGACGAGCGTTGGCAACAGTTAACCCATGTTTCGGCTGATGATCCAGTTCTGAAGCAGTTCCACACTGTCATTCAATGTGGCTGGCCTGAGAGAAAGTCTGATGTTCCTATGTGTCTTCGACCCTATTTTGATCTGCGTGAGGAGCTGGTTGTTCAAGATAACTTAATTTTTTAAGGACCCGCGTTTGGTTGTTCCAGGTTGTATGCGCAAGGAACTAAAGTCGCTGGCTCATGCGACCCATATTGAGGGTTGTTTGTGGCAGGTTTGAGAATACCTCTTTTGGCCTATGATGGCGTCCGATGTCAAAGATTATGTTTCCAAGTGTGACATCTGTTTGGCTCATCGTACGCCCCAACCTAAGGAACCGCTTCTTCAACACAAAATAGTTCCAAGACCATGGGCCAAGTTAGCCGCTGACCTGTGTGAACCACATGGGCGTACTCTTTTAGTTGTTTCTGATTACTTTAGCAACTACATCGAAGTGGCGCATCTTTGCTCTACCACAATGCAAGCTGTTGTTCATGAGTTGAAGACTATGTTTGCGCGTTTTGGGATTCCTGAGATCCTGGTTACAGATAATGGGCCGCAGTTTTCTTCTAATGAGTTTCAAGTGTTCGCAAAGAGTTGGTCTTTCAATCATGTCATTACAATCGCCTCGCCATCCTCAGTCAAATGGCAAGGCTGAGAATTCTTTGCGGACAGTGAAACGTCTGTTTGAGAAATGCAAAGAAACCAGTGTGTCAGAATGTCAAGCTCTACTTGACTTTCAAAATACACCTCCTGAGGGAATAGATACCAGTCCTGCGCAGCACCTGATGAGTCGTCGATGTCGTACACTTCTGCCAATGTCAGAGTCTCTTTTAAGACCAAGTTATCCACTACAGGGTGATGTGCGTGCGTTGGCCGTAAGGAAATGGCACCAAAAGAATTATTATGATCGGCAGGTGAAGCCTTTAAAGTTCATCAACCTTGGTGAGTCTGTGCGTGTGAGGCTTCCTTGTGAGAAAGTTTGGTCACCTGCCGAGTGCATGGGTTTTGCTGGTCCGCGCAGTTACCTGTTAAAGACTGGTGATGCTGTTTACCATCGTAACCACCGTGCCATTTGACTTGCTGAGCACAGGAGAACCTCCAGCCTGTTACTGATCAGTTTGATTCGCCTGTTACCCCTCAGTCCAGTCACAGTAACGCAGAATCCCCTGGAGGAAATTTGCCTCTGCCTGATGTACCTGAGTCATGTGTGCCCTCTGTTCCTGAGTCAGTGCCAACATCAAACAAGGTCGACAGGAAACTCCATCTCCTGTGCTGTCTTCTGTGCCGCCAACTAATCTTCGATGATCGCAGAGAGAAAGAAGGCCCCCGAAAAGATTTCAGACTTTGTTGTAAACTAACGAAAAGATTTCAAGACTTTGTAGTGTTTTGGTATACAAGTTTAAGAGCGATAAATTGAGCTGTTTGTTTATGTATTCTATTCGCGTTATTCTCTTTTGTAAGAGGGGAGGTGTGACATTAGTGCCAAGCATGCATTGTTGTATTTATTATTAAGATTAGGGTTATGTAAGGTGTCAACGTAAATATTTAATAAGTAGGATATTTAAGTTACTTCTTAATGTCTTATTAAAGAGAGCTTATTTCCCTCATATCGCTGTCTCTCACAAGTGTTTCAGCAATACCATTAAAAAAATGGCAAATACTGAAATGCCATGTCGAAAGGAATCAACGAAATGCCAATACCGCATTATGATTGGTTACGCTTACTTAAAGTAGTGTCCATCTCATGTGTTTGTTTATCTCAAGCATGTATGTACCAGCAATCAGCCGTTGCAAGAAAACAGGAGAAGACCTCGAAGTGATTGGCATAACAATCAAAAGCCCAGTCACTGGATGCGCTACCAATTTCATCATAGATTAACTGTCAGAAATTGTGTAGTTATTATTTAGCATTAAGTCTAAAGTCTTAAAATATTGACCAGCATTGGACATAAAAATCTGAATTACAGATCGAAATACCGCTTTAAAAAAAAGCTTTAAATACCAAAAACCTCCATGTCTCCCTCCAAAATGCCATGACAAAAACTTAACTTCTTTTGAAAGATGTAATCAATAAAATTCCCTGCATATTTACAGGGTTACAGTTAACATTTTAATGATAAGTATTGCTTAAGCTAGTTGCACTATTCAACATTTTGACAAATTGTGAAAGATATGTAGGTTAATTAAGCTATGCATTGTAATATCTAAGATTTTGGGGACAGGTAATTAAAGCTAGTTGGCCTAAAAGTTTAGTTTTTACATAGTGGATATGCTTGATCATAAAGTGTAACTTTAAGCAGAACTTTCTTATTCTTTTCATCAAATAAATTTTTAAAATAAATAGGAGCTACATTGTAGTAGTTTGGGCGGGGTAATGTTCAAACCTGGGTTAACTTGATACCCCAGGGTTAATTACTGCAAAAATTTGATTTTGAAAGTCAAAATAATTATCTGACAACAATTTTGAACAAAAGATAAAGGAACCCACTTGCAGATTAAAATTTTACCCCACATTAGTGCTAATTATTAATTATCAGCCTTCAAGCAACTCAGGGCCCTGGGGGCTATTAAACTGTGTGGTAGTTGAGTTGTCTGATTTAATACAAAATTAATATCCGCAATAGACAAATGTTTGTAGGGAGAGGTTACGCTGTATTAACTGGGCCTTTGAAGTTCAAACTTATTTTTGAATACATATTTTCTAGACTGATCTCCATACATTTTGTTAAAGAGTTAGTTGAGAGAATTTGATAAAGGATCAAAGCATTTCTCTTTTGTGATCATTTTACTAATTCTCATAACCTTCTCTTAATAATGCATTAATTTTGTTGATAAAAGATTGTTGTTGGTCACTCTTAGTTTTTATTTATTAATAAATAAAAATTATGTAATTTACAACTGATAATTTGTAACTTCCAGGTGCCCAGTTGCATGTATGGAAGGCAATGAAATTTACAATGTAGTTTACCTTTTTCCTTTATTTTTCCTTTATTTATTTATTTATATAGTGTTCTAACGTGGAGCGGCAGCATGCTGTTATAGAATACAATGAGGCAGAGGGTTGTTTTGTGGTTCAAGATCTAAACTCAGCTCATGGCACTTATGTAAATGATTGTCGTGTACAGAATGCAGCTGTGAGACTTGCCTCCGGTGATGTAATAAGGTTTGGATTTGGTATCCTTTTAAAAATGACAACAACAATAAAAGAAAGTCTGTGGTGAGTGTACATGTAGTCCTAATTAATGCCCCAATATGACTCGATCAGCTGTTGACAGTGACTGACGTTTGACAACCTTAAGTCATAGTCAGAGTCAAAGTGAGTTGTAATTCTTTTCAGTTGATGATATGTGATATTTTGCTCAAATTATATAGTCAAATGAATTTACAGTGCATACCTTGTATTTGATTACACAACTTCCTTAACATGCGTACAACTAAACAGGAAATGCAGGTTTTGAATTTCTTGTTGATTCATCCTCAACACTTCATTACCCATCCTTGGGTCTGTCTAAGCCATGGGAATCATACAGACTCCGTGTCCTGTCATCACCAATGGCAACATTACCATCAGGTGGAGTCACCTCCCTTCCTTATATCAACACTGTGACACCAGTGAGTACTGATGGTGTACCACTGTATACCACAAGCACTGAACCAGTCAGTTTGCCTGGGACTGGTGGCTCAGTATCAGAAGTAAGATGCCCATCTGATCCAAAGGTTAGTAAGTTTTTCTGAATGCCAGTGTGCAACGAAAGTCATGTCTTAAAACTTGGGGCTAGTGGATTTTGTGATTGGGGCTAGTGAATTCTGTTCTTAATTTGCCTGACAGGCAAGTGAAGATACATCCTCGGAGACCCAGGGGCAGATAAAGGGGGCAGGGTTGTCACTAAGATTTCAAGTTGCCGGGTAAATACAACCAGTAGGCGGGGAATCAAACGGCTAGGCATTTCTTGTGGTTCTATTTTTCTTCTATTTTCCAATAAAAGTAGCTGGGGGCCACTCTCTTAGTAGCCGGGGAAAATCCCCGGCCCCCGGCTCTTAATGACAACCCTGAGGGGGCGAGGGAAAGTCTAAACAATGTCTTACCAGACCAGTTCCAAACGGTCGCCGCGGTTCTGGCTTCTGATTGGTGCCAGAAAAACTTGTGCCATATTTTTCTGCCCGTTTAGACTTTCCTTCGTCCCCACTATCTGCCCCTGGGTCTCCGAGGATGGTGAAGACATTTGGTGAAATTGAAATTAAAAGATGCTGAGGTAGATTATTCAATCAGTGACAGGGGAGGCTTGAAAGAAGAAACCCAGTACTCCCATTAGGAGTGGAACCTATGACCTTGTGGTTATTAGTTCAGATGCTCTACTACTAAGCTACATGAGACTCTTGTGAGCTAAGGCTACTAAACCAGGTTCATGTGACAAACATTCCATACTGCGTGGACTAGAATGTTGATATGTGATAGAAATGTGATGGCAAATTTGAGGCCTGGTATTTATGGTACAGGTCAAAATTAAATTCAGGTAAAAGGTTGATTCTCAGTTTTCCTTGTCTCTTAACCCTAATTATTCACGCATTAGGGCTAGGAGACAAAGAAAACTGAGAACCAACCTAGGTAAAAATTATCCTGAATTTAATTTTGACCTATTTGTAACAAATATACATTCAAGAGGTGTTTATTTACTAAGTCACACAGGCAGCTCTGAAAAAAAATCTGAGTGCTCCCAAGGAGCAAGGAGTGGAAACTATGGTCTTCTGGTTACTAGACCATGCTCGATAAGGCCATTAAACTAGGTTCTCCCACAAGTCTTCTTTACTCTGTGACAGGATTTGCTTATTGTAGTGTGGTTGTTTTTCAGGCTAATGTTATGCCACACCCTCCTCTGAGATCTTGCCCAACAAGTGCTGGTGCTACCAGGACTCGACCCAGCTCTGCTGGCAGAGAAAGGATACCTGGTCCTCCTGTTGCTAGAGGTAACTATCATCAATTATCATCCAGCCTTTTCAGTTGGGATGCTGTGAATAATGATCTTATTCCATGCATTCCCGTCTGACATCGTGCTCGCAAGGTCTTCCCTGTTAATTCCGGAATTTCTTAAGATCATATCGGTGAATGAACACAGCCACTTAATTGGTTTCTGTAGAAGAAGGGATTGAATGATTGCCCCCTGCTAAAACTATAATGTACAATATTATATGATAGTGCAAAATACAGGGGGAAGGAGTAACTAAGAAAATGTTTAAGTGAAGTTGGGCAGCCAAAGAAGAATATTACATTTCTGTTAGCAAGAAATTTAACGAGATTAGTCCAAAAGTAAGAAATGAGAGGAAATAGCGTTTTCAGGAGTCAAATGTTCACCAAAAACGATACACTGCCCTGTATACTATTTAGGAATAGACTAATCAAGTTAGTCATTTTTGATTGAAAATGAATTTCTGAATATGACTGGACTTAAGTCTGGCCAGTCTGCAGTTCTGCTAGAGTTAAAGTTACAAAGATTTGTTTATTTTGGTTGCTTATTTACTTTATTTGCAGTGGGTTTTCATGGTTTTATTTAAGACCTTTTTTAAAATGAAATCCTTGCAGCAATTTTTTGGTAGCTTAATTACTACACGACTTAACCATATGAATGTGAGAATTTTAACAACAAGACAAAGCATGGAATAAGGACAATTACCTGTATGCAGTAGTAGTAGTAGTAGTAGTAGTAGTAGTAGTAGCAGTAGTAGTAGTAGTAGCAGTAGCAGTAGCAGTAGCAGTAGCAGTAGCAGTAGCAGTAGCAGTAGCAGTAGCAGTAGCAGTAGCAGTAGCAGTAGCAGTAGCAGTAGCAGTAGCAGTAGCAGTAGCAGTAGCAGTAGCAGTAGCAGTAGCAGTAGCAGTAGCAGTAGCAGTAGCAGTAGCAGTAGCAGTAGCAGTAGCAGTAGCAGTAGCAGTAGCAGTAGCAGTAGTAGTAGTAGTAGTAGTAGTAGTAGTAGTAGTAGTAGTAGTAGTAGTAGTAGTAGTAGTAGTAGTAGTAGTAGTAGTAGTAGTAGTAGTAGTAGTCCCCAGAGATTTAAATCAAACTTCTTATGTTTCTTTATAATTGCATGCTAACATTAAGGGCACTGCAAAATCTCTGCGTTACTTTCCTCTAAAGCATTCATAGGCGGGAGAGGACTGGGGTTAGGTTAGGGAGCCCAAAAGGATAGGTAGCAGGAGGGATATCAGTGGCGGGGGGGGGGGGGGGGTTAGTGAGCCAAGAAGGATAGGCTGCAGGAGGGATATGAGTGGGAGGGTAGGGAGCTCAGAAGGATAGGCTGCAGGAGGGATATGAGTGGAGGGGGGATAGGGAGCCCAGAAGGATAGGCTGCAGGAGGGATATGAGTGGGGGGAGTTCTAAAAGTGCTGGAAGTCAGAGCTTGCGTGTAATATTTTGCACTTTGAAAAAAGTCTAAAGGGAGGAAACCCCGGGGATGGTACTCCCTTTTAGAAGCCATATAGATATGTACTGCCTCAAAGGGTAGGGTTATTGGGCCTTTTCAGTCTCAACTGAAAAAGGGTATAGACTTTGCACATTTTGGTCTGGAACCAGGAATGGTTTTCAAGGGAAATACGGGAGTGTATAAACGTATTTGTCATTTTAATTCCATATGAACAAGAAAGCAGGATAACACGCGAATTTAAAATGGATTTTAAACAAATGTAAGTAATTTTAGGTCTGAAAACAGGTGTGGATAATGAAAGTTTTTGCCTGAAATAAGATCAGGATTTTTAGAACTGGGTGGCACATCCCCACCAAGATTTCCCAGAAATACCCAACTGGGGGAGGAAGGCAAGAAAAAAGGGGCAGGGCCCAGTAATGCAAGGTATGGGAGGTAGGAAGTTTAGCACCCCCTCCTGTCCCCCCTGATAATAATGCTGAGACTTTCATGTCAATTGTCTCCTGAATTTACAGGTGGATGGATTAATGGTCCAGTGCAGACAACAGGGAAGCAAAGCATTCAAGATGTGGTAAGCTTCTTTGAGCTACAGTGAAATTTGTTGTCTCAAAACCGTCTAGGGGAGTTGATGGTATGTAAGCCGGGGAGCCGAGCTCGGCTGGGTGTACTCCTTATGATAGCCTATACAGGGAGGCTCCGTGTGAAAGGGGTATCTTTTTCAGCCATCAGGTAAATGAAAGGGTAGGGATTTCGCTCGTTGACGTGTATTAAAGGGTAGAGAAATCTGTCATTTGGGTCTGTAAAAGGGCCCAAAAGATCTAACAGATGAATTTTATGTCTTTATAAAGTCGACAAAACGTTCTGTTGGGGATGCAGACTTCTAAACAAAATTTGTGAAAGGGGTACCATTTGTCAATAGGGTGTATACGAAAGGGGTACCTTTTTCGTTAAAAATGGTATATAAAACGCAAGGGGTTTGACCTCGAAGTGGAGCCTCCCCGTATAAACACTTGTTCAGTACACCCCCCCCCCCCCCCCCCCCTCCCGGAAGCAAAGTCCTTGTGTAGAGCTATGAGGTATTTGGAATGGTTTTTGGGGAGGGCACGGATGCTATAGAAATATCATGTTACCTGGTAGGCTTATTAATCGTTTAAAATTGTCTACAAAAGTATTTGTCATTGATTGCTTTGTTTCGACTGCATACTGCTGGTCAGGTGATGGTGTCAAGTAAGGACCATAATAATGTTAGTAATGTATTTCGTAATTGCTTCAGCTTGGTGCATTATGGAAGCCACAATGCATACTGAATATTTTTCAGGACAAAGGCTTAGCATGGACCCTTTTTTGACCTTGAAATTTATCCTTTTTTACATCGTATAGGGTTCTCCATTTTAGTGTAAAAAATTGAATCAATTTTGTCTGCTTACTTTTCCGACTAAATACCCGCATAAATTGTTGTGTCACAACTTTCCAAATCTTATCCTTATCTTGCCTATCTTGTGTCACAGTTTGTTTTGTTTTTGTTTCTATTTTATTTTCTCCAGGAGGAGCGTCTGTTACGCATGGGTGATGAACTCAGCCGACTAGCTTCATACGAAGCAGAGTGTCATCGTAAAGATGGCGTCATTGCAGCTCTGAGAGATGAGGTTGTTGATCTGAAAGGAGCTCTGCAGTCAAGTGGCAGTTTCAGGTACATTTGCTCTTGTTAATGTCCACTTAAGACAGCGGTTAGCTTGTTCCAGGCTCCGAGATGGTCGGGTTCGTGACAAAGCGCGAATGCGAAAATCAAACGGGAGGTAACCTTTTTCCAGATCATGCGCTCATCATTTTCGTGGGCCTTTCACTTACGCGTCATCCCTACCATCTGATAGTGCAATGATCTGAGAGCCTGGAACAGGCTAGACAGTGAGTGATCCGCCTTCATAAAGATTTTATTGCAATTTGTTCTGAATAACCTTTACAAATTTGTTGAAAACGTAGATCAGAAACCATGGTCGTGTAATCTTGTCGGGTTGAAAGTGGTTCTTTGCAGTCAATGAAGTAACTAACAACTGATACAACTTGGCAATGAAAAAGACCAAAAACAGCTAACGTCGCTTTTGTCGAATTGGTATCCGCATTTGACATTCAGTGACGCATACCTTAATGACGCATCTTTTGTTTCTAATTCTGGTGTCTCGTTCTAGTCACCAATAAAGTGACTGGTTTTGAGCAAAATACAAATTGCCTTTTGGAGTCCTTCTTTAAACATTTTACTTGTATTGAAACGCGGTTTCTATTATAACAGGAGACACTATTCCTACCACATTGACTGCCTGTGTACGGTCGCTAGATTCCAGAATTATTCTCTTTTTATTTTATTTAAGCCATGATTCGGCAAAAAATGGTTAATTCTGAGGTCACTAACAAAGCAACATGAAACTCCTCAGTCCTGAAAATTCTTGCTCAAAACCAGTCACTTTTTAATGGAAATGAATCGGGTTATTGCGGTCTCGCTTAGGGTTGGAAATTGCAGATTTCAGCTTTCACGTAGGGTGCGAAAGACGGAAAGAATGACATTTAATATTCATTCTTGTAAAGGTGTCGCTCAGGTTGGTGAGCAAAGAAACATCTGCATAAAAAATCTAAAACTCCGTCAGACTGTGTTGGATCGAGTATGGTCTTCTTTAGGGATCTAACAATGCATAAGCCACTTTAAAGGAGCTGCGCCACAAAATTTATGAAAATTCAAACAGTACGAAATGCCACCAAATTGAGTGAAACATTAAAGATAACCCCTCAAAACATTAAAAGAAGATACAAGTAACAAGGCGAATGTAAAAGAAGGCTCGGATGGACAAAGTTTAAGAAGATTGAAACGGATTGCAGTTCTGGGTTTTGAAAACTTATTAGCCTTACAGTTATTTAAAGTTGTTTGCAACGTTTGATATAATGCTTAGAAGGCATCATGTTTGACAAGAAATTGTAAGTTTGTCATTGACAAGTGATTTCTTTGCTAACGTTAAGTTTCATAGCACATTAACACAATGAACTAGAGCCTCCTCTCCTTTAGAAAACCCAGTGAAAAAAAAAACAACAAAACAACAACTCGTCAGGTTATCAAACTTTTTGGTACGTTTGTAGCCGCCCACGGCTTACTGCACGACAACAACGTGACATTCTCTAATGCAAGGTTTTATGGGGTGTTAACCCGTAAGCTGAACATTCGTTAAGGAATTCTACTCTTGGTAAAGTGACCTGCATTTGGCATATTGAACAATTTGGAAAAATCCGGTGACAATTCGATGTTTGAAAGGATGCGAAATTCGTCTTATTGGTAACTCTTTGCTACTGTCGCTTTTGTGATTGCTAAGCGATTGCAAAGCCGCTTGTGATCACTTTAAACGATCAAAAAGCTGTTTGAAATCATTTCACGAACATTATGTGTTGTTTTCTATTTTTACTGTTATCAGAGCTGGAGGAGAGGATTCAGCGTTTTCTAATGCAAGCATAATTCATCAGCTTCGTGATCAAGTATCGCAGTTGCAAGCGATTGTACAAGAGAGGGAAGAAAACGAGAAGGCAGCAGCGCAGAAACTAGCGATGTACCAGAATCAACTGCACGCCAAAAACAATGAAGTTGCTACTTTAAAGGACCAATTGCAGGCACAGGTTTGTCCTAAATATTGCCAGTGGAGATACTCTCCATGATGCCTATACGGGGAGGTCCCGCCCAAAAGGGGTACCTTTTTCAGGCTTCGGGTATATGTACAGGGTAAGGATTTCGTGAATTGAAGTATATGAAAAGGTAGGCAAAATCGTCTCTTTTATAGGTGTTCAGAAGGGGCTTTAACTTGAATATTTCGAGCCGATGCATCTTACGGCCGTATCAATTTAATTTATTAAACGCTACGCAAGAAGACTAACTGGTAGTAGGTATGAGCAGAAACTCATAAGGGGTTGAACCCCTTATGAGTTTCTGGTATGAGATAGGGGTACCATTTGTCAATGGAAGGTATACGAAAAGGACTACCTTTTCTGTCAAAAATGGTATATTAAAAGGTAATAGTTTGAATCGAAGGCCTTTACTGACCTATGAAACGTTGTTGAATCCTGATTATATGAGCTTTGCTTCTACAATTGTGAAAAGGGTTTTGAGGGTGTTTTAACTAGCCGGCCGTAAGCAAGATTATATCTGTTATTATGATTAATAAACATCGTACTTGTTCTCAATGAGGGATGACAAAAGCACGGTGGAAGAGTATTGATTATAGCCGAAGTGTGATGAAACAGGGAACGATTACAAGCAGAATATTTTCAATCTGCGTGTTGCTTCATGTGCTTCAAGCGCTGGCAACCGGAATTTTACTTTATTTACTATTAAAAACTACACAGAAAGTAGGCTTACTGTAGTAAATTTAAGGGGAGAATTTTTCAAAGCTTTTTTTTTCAATGAAGTAGGAAGGATTAGCACAGTTGGTTAGTACGCGGCCTTCTGGCCGGGAGGTCCTGAGTGCGATTCCCAGGTGTGACCTCAAATCCTTCTTTTGACTTCTTCCCTTTCCGTGTAGCTTTAAGTAGCTTTAAATACGCGTAAAACGGAGCACTGATGGAGAGAGGGCGGATAAAACGAGCGCACCGTCGTCCTCAGGTTTGTTAGGGTGGATTTCCATTGTCGCGAAATTTTTATCGTGCGAACGCGCGTAAATAAAATAGAGACAATAGGGCCATTTATACGAGAGAAAATAAGCCGCGGCTTACTCTGGTCGCGGCTTACATAAGAGGCAAAAGGAACCATTTATACGAGTGCGGCTAACATAAGACGCGAACTGCTGGTATAAATGGTTCACGGCTTAGTCCGCGGCCAGACCAGTCCAGTGATGACGTAGTTTGTTTTGGTGCGAGCGAGCGAGCAAAAAAGCGAAACGACTGCCTTTGGTCAGGAAAATCGCCATATTTTACACTGTCGTTTTTCTTTTCAAATTAACATTTCGGTCAAGTTTAGAGTTAGGCTGTTGAGAAACTTGTGCGGAAACCTCATCGAAAAGTTCGTCAGCGATCAGTCAGTTGAGTGGATTAAAAGTGATATTCTGGCGATGGATGAGGTGGAGAAAATGGACGATATTTCCGGCTCTCTCGTGAAGCAGGTCATTTTCCCGCCAATGCAGTGCGCATCTCTCGGCCACGAAGGTCTGGTATATAACTGAAAACAGAGCATGCGCGAGCATGTGCAGTTATCGTTCACAGCTTCAGCAATCCGCGAAAACGTATGAGTGCATTTATACGAACACTTTCACGTCTAAGTTAAGCCGCAGCTTGGATAAGCCCAGCCCAAAACTCCACGGCCGGGATAAGCCGCGGCTTGAGCTAGCCGTGGGCTGAATAAGCCGTGAACATAGATTTTGTACCATTTATACGGGGTGTTCGCGTCTTATGTAAGCTGCGGCCAGAGTAAGCCGCGGCTTATTATCTCTCGTATAAAAGGCCCCAATGTGTGGAAGGTCACGCCTAAACGTAAACGTTGATCCTTGCTCAACTTTCACGTTTACGCGTGGCCTTTCATACTTTAGGGCCGTTTATACGAGAGAAAACAAACCGCGGCTTACTCTGGCCCCTGGTTAAATAAGCCGTGAACACCCCGTATAAATGGTACAAAATCTATGTTCACGGCTTATTCAACCCACGGCTACTTCAAGCCGCGTCTTATCCTGGCCGAGGAGTTTTGGGTTGGGCTTATCCAAGCCGCGGCGTAAAACGTTGTCCGCGGCATGCTGTCCCCAAATGTTGCGCATGCTCTGTTTTCAATTATATCCCAGACCTTCACGGCTGAGAGACGCGCGCTGCAGTGGCGGGAAAGTGACCTGCTGTACGAGAAAACTCAAAATTTTGTCTAAACAACACCTCATCCATATGCATCCCTGGAACATCTCTTTCAAACGACTTGTTTGATCGCTGACGAACTTTTCGTCGAGGTTTCCGACAAGTTTCGCAACAGCGCAACGCTAATCTTGAGCGAAAAGTTAATTTGCAAGAAAAAAAAATTACGCTAGGCACCACAACAAACTACGTCATCATTGGACCGGTCTGGCCGCGAACTAAGCCGTGAACCATTTATACCAGCAGTTCGCGTGTTATGTAAGCCGTACTCGTATAAATGGTTCCTTTCGCAGCTTATGTAAGCCTCGGCTCGAGTAAGCCGCGACTTATTTTGTCTCGTATAAACGGCCCCATATAATGTCTTTATTTCATTTACGCGCGTAAATTTTACGTCCGTTCACACGGAAACATTACGCGACAGCGGAAATCAACCCTTAGTCAGATGACTATTTCGAGCTACCGACGTAAAATAAGGACTCTTTACCTTTACCTGTTACTGTTTATTGGGGCGCTTGTTTATGTATTTTGATTTCCTGAAGCAAGTTTTCCTCGACAACTTGGAAAACGTTCTATTTTAAATCTGATAGAGTTTCACTGTAAAAGCTTATGGAAGTGGGATATTTTTGGTTATTATTCACAGCCTAAGGCTTCCGCTTGGGTTAAAACGGACCCAAACGAAACCACAAACAAGATCGCATCATTACGCACTGACATCGCTGAGAAGGAGCGAAGAATTGCTCAACTATCCAACGAAAAGGAAAAGCTAAACAAGCAAAAAATGCAGTCCACGACACTGCTGAACGGGTTACAGAGAGAAAACTCTGCAAAGGACGCCTTAGTGCATCAGGCGAAGAGAGAGATTGAAAAACTTAAGAAGGAACTACGTGAAAAGGATTCAACAATTTCCACCATGTCGACGAAGGTTAGATATAATACACGAAACTAATTCCCTTAACCTCAAAGATAATTTTAATCGTAGCCTGCGAGTACAGCTGTCTCTCAACACTTCCCATTCGTTGTGAAGTTTCGAGAGGCGCCCTCAGCTACGTGGAGAAGCCACTAGCAAGCTCTCCATTTCTGGAGGGAACAAAGCCAGCCTCGAGGGACTCGCGACTCCACCAAGTGGCTATGGAGAGCTTGTTCGCAGGCTACGACGGGAGGCGATTACTTTTTCCGCGTTACACGTTCGGCTGTATCGAGGGTTCCCAATAGGTTTTTCGGGATCCGGGATCCGGGATTTTCCCTTTTTGAATCTCGGGATCCGGGATTTTCCTTATTTGTGGCCGGGATTCGGAATTATGGGGCTGAGATGTGCACGGGATGCTAGTCTCCCTCTCAGCCATTTTAGTGTCGTCACGCAACGCTCCTAGTGTAGGCAAAAATCCTTTCTCAGGTTAAACCATAAAAGTTAATGCAAAGATATGTGGTGATTTGAGTTCGAATAGACGCCTTCAAACTGCCAACAGTTGTCTTATATGAAACTTTATAAAAACAGCATGCGGGCAAGCTTTCCATTTTGTGTGGCGAGCGAGCACGTGTGAGGAAGAGGAAAGTAAAGCCCTCGTTTCTTTCTTCAACCTACTCTTTCGTGTCTCCTGTCGTATGTCGCTTGCATGTGGCTTCAAACAATGTAGCTCGACTGAAAAGCTTGCTCGCATGTAGAGTAACACAGAAGAGCCACTTGTACAATCAGTCGACTACATATTAGGGAGTTTCAGTGGAGACGTTTTGAGCGACGCACGTCAATCGGAAGTCAGGTCGTTTCCTTGTTAATGCCCTGACGCCACCAGATTTGTATTGCTAAGTGTTTTAACTCTTATAGAGACAACTGGCCCTAAAATTTGGGCGAGGCCACTAGCCAAAAGGCAAAAACGCTACTTCCAGTTGACGTGCATCGTTTCAAAATTTCTTTTTTTAAGAGCTTAAAGCAACTACGACGGCGACGGCCACGAAAAACATCACTTAAAAAGTGCGTGGCTTTAAACTTTATCGCGCTTATTCCATCTCGTTCAATTCGTCAAATATTGGCAAATTTTCCAAGAGTTGAACTCTAAAAGACTGTATCGAAGTTCAGAGAAAGAAAAAGAAGGTCGTTGTCTTGTGTTCACGTCCTCCACAAAACGTGAAATCAGGAAGTTTCACGTCGTAGTCGTGCAGTGACGGCAAAGAAATGTACAAAAAAGCGTGATGCACGCGTAGAGTTGTTGTTTTGTCAATCTAAACCTATTGCTTTTTTTATTGTTCTCGTTGACGTCGCCGCGTCGTTGCTTAATCTCCCTTATATTTTACTAAAAACGACAACGTTCAAAGTGCCCAATCTCCTTTTAACATCCTGTAAAGTATTTTTCACTTAAGGGTTATTCAGGGGCACCCAACGACGGTTTGCTCCTAAATACATTGAAAACACTCTTTAGGCTATCCAGAGTACTTTAAGATATCTGGAAAAGCATTCTAAGCGGCGTTGTAAAATTTGTATCTGTTCGGTCATCCTAAGGAAACTTGAGTCTTTTCGAAATTACAAGGGCTTCAGTATTATTTTCCCGAAAATTTTAGATGAAATTTGACGTATTACGAAAGTGAGACACCTAAGTTGGGAAGTAAAATGCGAAAATTAATCGTCAGAAAATCGTAGGGAATTTATTAGATAAGCTTCGAAAATTGTTCATGAATGGAACGGTCATCTAGAAATTTTTAGCCGTCGTCGAGTGACTGATAGAAAATTCTAGGGAATAGTTGCTTTTCCGAACAGATATTTTAAAGAAAACAGTCGTTGGGTGTCCCTGGGTTAATAAATATGTACAAACTGTATGTAACGTTCAAGCTTTCTTTCTCTTATTTTCAGCTGGGAAGGCAGAAGGCCGCTAAAGAAGTGGAGAAAGAGGCACAAAAATTAGAACAAGAGCTTTATGCAACAAAAGGGGTAAGAATTGAGTGATCTGTTATAAAGGTCTTCCCATCTGAATCACCACCTTTTTTATTTTAGAGTTCTAGGTTTAACACCTTGTAATCGATCTGATAATTAGTAAACAGCCAGTACATAGGTACAGTTTCCGTCGTGTTTCATTTTCCATTATGTGGAATAATGGTTAAAAGGGCCTGTTTACATGGAGGTGGGGGACCCTAGGCAGGTGAGGTAACCCGTCTGTCCATATAATCTCGCATTTTAATTTGATCACGTTTACATGATGGGTGGGGTGACCCGCCACATGTTACCACACCTACCTGGGGTCCCCCACCTCCATGTAAACAGGCCCTAAATCATGTGCTTCTCTTCAATGAAAATTGCGCCCGCAGTAACATATTAAATTCACTTTTCAAACGCTACCAAGGACCTTTCATTTGGTCAAAAGTCAGTAGTGAGCTCAGAAACTTGACAAGCCTTATAACATTCAAGAAACATATACGCGGTGTGGACCTTTCTAGGAATAATAGTAACTGCTGTGACTTGTGTAAATTCTGAGTCATCTACATTTGTATATAGTTTTAGGGTTTAGGTAAGATCATTAATTTAAAAGTCATGTAACAGATTAGTGCCAGTTCTTAGGAAAGTGTCCCCAATTAGCTAAAATAACTGTTGAGCTAAATACATTGAC
This sequence comes from Porites lutea, assembly GCF_958299795.1. Taxonomy (NCBI): domain Eukaryota; kingdom Metazoa; phylum Cnidaria; class Anthozoa; order Scleractinia; family Poritidae; genus Porites; species Porites lutea. The sequence continues at coordinate 19,966,719 of NC_133201.1, forward strand.
AATTAAATAAAGGTATTATTATTATTCTTAAACACTTAGAACTTTTAAGTACCTAGTTTTTGGCACATATATACGCAAGGGAGTGTTAGAGATATGTTAAGCCTGTATTATTCATAGACAATTACAGGATCATTTGGTTGGCTAAATTTCATAGAAATAGGTCAAATATTCGCAAAGTTATGACTCTATGAAGGATTAATTCATAGCAAGCCTTACATAACTCTAATCAACAATGTTTTTGTACAAAGTTACATGTAATATGTAAAGCCAAGACAATTAAGTATCCTTTTATCGTTTATTGTCAACACGTTTTACACGAAGGCTATTGATAATCCCACATTCCTTTCGGTCCAGTTCATTCTCGTAAGCCGCCATTTTATTTTCGTACACAGTAATTTTTAGGGAGTTATTATAACTCCAAAAATGGAGTAAAAATTTTAGGTACAGGATAACCCCTTTTTGGGGGTTACTTTAACTCCTCAGTATTAGGGAGTTTAAGATACGGAGACTACGGACTACGAACTACGGCTGGACGAGCGTTGTCCTTTGTTCGTAGCACTGGGTTGAGTCGTGCAAATATAGAACGTTAAGATTGCACTAGAGACAGTAGACTACGACAGAAGAGGCGGAGAGGGCAACAACACGCAAAGATTTTCTTGTTTTCATCACAGTTCACAAAAATGCAAGTCAGTTTTGCATGTGATCTTATCTTTAGAACAATGAACAAATTCTTCCATACTTGAAGGAAGCAATTACGTCGGGTGAAATTGGTAAACAAAGTTTTGGTTACACAGGTTTTATTTTTTCGCCCATGAATACTTATGTCAAATATTAAAGATATAGACAGAAATAGTAATAGCTCATTTATTAGATTTAGAAGATGGACTTCTCCGACTACTGATCTGATGTAGTTTGAAGTACTGAAATGCCGAGTTCCGATTGTCTCGAGCATGTTTACACTGGTTTACATTATTTTCATTCAGCAAATGGCGCGATACAAAAACTCGCATAAATAAAGGTTACACAAGCACAAAGACTCACTAATCAGTTCGAACAAACATTGAAACTTTTCAAGTGCGAAGAGAAAGTAAATTACCTGCATGATTTCTCTTCTCCTAGGCCGTCAATCTGAATTCTGCGTATAAACAGCTAAGCTTATTTAAACATGAGCTTAGCAAGATAAAAATGTAGTCACAACAGTGGATTAAAAGCGTAAATCTGAGCAGAAATTAGACACAACTTACATATTTCGCTTCCCTCTCACTTAAAGCAGGTGAATTGAAAACTTTTTTAAGAAAAGACGAGATTCTTGAATTACCGAGACGGCAAAATACGAGCAAAATGTTCTCCGTAGTCCCGACTACGCGAAACAGCTCAACAAATCACCGTAGCCGCAGGACTACGCGGGAAAAATGAACAGTCACGTGGTTTTGATCATGCGCAGTAGCATATTTATCCGTAGCCGTAGTCCGTAGTCGCCGTATCTTAAACTCCCTATTAACTCCAGATCTAGGAGGTGCTTTTTACTCCTGAAAAAGAGTTATTTAAACTCCTTTTTGGAGTTAAAATAACTCCGAAAAAGTAACTCCGCTGTTAGGAGTTAAATTAACCCCACTAGAACAGTTATTATAACTCCTTGAAAATTACTTTGTGCTATTAAACTTCCGCTCTGACTGTATTACGCTTGCAAATGCGTGCGGCGAGCGTGCAGCCGGAAGGTCGTTTACTTGTTTACTTAGTGTAATGGATTCAGCTTTTGAGCTTTTGTGTTGTTGATACATCTTCATGTTTTGAAAACAAAACGAGACAAATGTCTTTTCAGGAATGTCAATAAACTGAATAGTTATGTTTCGCTGTAGTTTCTTAGTTAATACTAAAGAAATCTGGATTGTCCAAAATTAAGTTTTATCACAAATTAAATATCCTTGTTTCTGTTAATGCTCTTGTCTTTCGCAAAATTTCTGTTTTTTTTTCTCGTTTCGTTGTTTTTAATGGGGTCATAATTCGTTCTATATTGTCTAAATGTCTAGGTTTGTTCTGATCTGAGCGGCTGACAGGTTTTCAGAGTCCATTGAAGTTTAATGAATGTCAAGCCAGTTGAAAAAAACATGTAAATTTTCTGCACAGAGCCACGCAATATTTTAGGTTTATCGGGAAAGTCACAGTTTGAATTTTTGCGGAAAGCAAAGCGTCCAAGTTTCCATGAAAGCAGCTACTGGAAGAAGCTAATACCAACAGTAATCATAGTTTTATTTCGTTGTAGTTATACATGTAATAATTTCAATGCATGCTTGTATCGCAAGCTCGTTAGCGCAGGTAATTCCTTGTAAATAATTGCTCGTTTACTTAAATAGCTTTTTCTTTTTCTGCCGGTTTTACATGCTTTAAGTTTAGCCGTAGGATTATTTGTAAACGGCTTGCTTAGGCAGTTCATTGAGATAGATCATTTGTATATCGTTACCCAAGTCTGTATTCAAACAGAGTGTCGACTCTTGTCTGTTCCTGTGAATGAGAGTACCAATTATGTTATTTTACTTCTTTGATTTCTTTTTTTGCCGTTTTCAGAAACTTCAAACCACAGAGAAGCAATTGAAGGAAAGGGTTAAAACCATCGCTGATTTAGAGCACGAGTTAGAGAAGATGAAAGATCATCTCAGCGAAGGAAGACAGGTTAGTTGCCATAGCACCTAGACTTGAATATCCCGGATGTTGTGCCTGAATCAGAGCAAGTCTGACCACATTGCGGAAGGTCATAATACTACCAGATTTTATAATTCTCTTAACAGGAGTCGAGCCTATGGCCTCCTGGTTATTACCTTTTTATAGGAAATTAACGCTTCACGAATTCAAGTCGCGTTGATTTCCTGAAACGTTAATTTTCCCGCCGGTAATATGGAGCGTAGCCTCCAACGAAGGTGTTTTAGGGGAACTCATATTTCGTCCGTCACCACAAATGCCTGCTCAACCGAGAACAACATTCCTTTCCCAAGCTTAGCTAATCACACTGTACCTTCCAAATTCTGGAAGGTTGACTTCGACCGCAGGGTAACCCGATATTAGTCGATCTGCATGAAACACTGGGACAGCTTTATGACCTCTAATAAATGTTAGACTCAGAGAGACAAGAGCAAGATTTAGTCAGATTTTAGAATAATCCGTGCACTGCATAACCTTAGGGATAGCCTGCGAGAGCATCCGGTTTTTTCTGCTCTAGTTTCACCCGCCGAGAAAAACCTTCGGAGGGAGAGAAGCGACGACCGGAAATACGTCTGCGGCTCGCAGGCTAACTTAGCGAAGGAACGAAAAGAAGGAAATAGGTAACTCTAGGGTCACGCTTTTACACTACCAGGAGATTATGAGTCGTGTTTAACCTGTCAAAACTTTATTTCACTTTATTTCGAAACTTTTGATTGGTCACTTACCACGCAAATAAAACAATGGAAAAAAATGTTGTTCTCGGTAGAGCAGGCGTTTGTGGGGAGGGACGAAATACGAGCTCCCCTAAAAACGCCTGCATGGGAGGCTATGTGAAGTGTTGATTTACGCGACCTTGAGATTTCCATTATTTTGGATACACTTCGGACATTCTTCACACGTAGAAAAGAGGAGTGTTTTATAAGGATGGAGATCCGCCAGTAACAGTGAATCTGCGAAGAACCCTCGAAGTGGCCAGATTTCTTCGTAAGACTCCCTTCGTGCGTTAGGAAAAGTACCTCGAACAAAGTTTCCGTTTCAGATTACACGTTTAAGGCCCAGTTTTAACGTCGAACTTTCATGTACCGATTCTAATCCCTTCAATTAAGAACATGAAGAGATAGCAATTAAGTCTGACATATTTAATTTGGGTGGATCCGTGAATTAAGATCGAGTGGCCCACATGGGATTTTAGACTGTAGAGCGACTACGTTTCAAACTTCAAACTTCGAAATTTCATGAGCCAAAACTAATGCATAAATTATTGAATTCATTTCAGTGATAAGCATTATAGACCATTGTACATCGTGAAAGTGAATTGAGTCCGACTAATTAAGTTCGACACCTGAATTAACCGTCGAATTGTTGTCATTTGGGTCGACCCAAATAGGTATTAAGTTTGGTACATACAAAGTTCGACGTTTGAACTGGGCCTAACTTTGTTTCTGTTGTCTTAACAAGTTTAGTTTCTTTGTGAACATCCCGTTAATTTTCTCCGTTTTGAACTGTTATCCTCTCTTCCTCGTTAATTTTCTTTATTTCAAAGTCGTTTTCCTCTAAAGTCGCGTTAATTTCCAATACCATAATTTCATGAAGCTTTAATTACCTAAAACAGGGTAGTCCACATGCTCTACAACTGAGCTTCAAGCAACTTGAGGACAATAAGACCATTGAGCTGGGTTCACTGAGGAACACCTTGTAGGTTGTGACAATGTAACATCGACCCAGGGGAGGTTTTGTGTCCAGCGGTTTTTAGTAAAAACAAGGGTTTGTGGGGGTTGCTCAGTCTTGATTGCGGGCTCAAAAACCTCCCTTAGGTCGATCTTATTTTATATTTACCCACCTTGTATACTTAAATAAGTCCCATAATGCAGTTCGACAAAAACCGACCCAGTCCCACCCACGCTTAACCTTGAAAATGACCCAGTCAGGTAATCAGTAAACAATTAAACCTTCTCTCTTAAAAGAGCGACAAGGCGATTCAGCAGGAACTGGATCACGCTAAAGCTCAGTGTCTGGACGCACAAAGAGCTGAGAAACTGCTCAAGGTTGACTTTCATCAACTGGAAAAAAGAGTAAGTGAACTGGGATTTTACAGTAACGCATTTTATTGAAGCATTGATGACATGGCTTTTTTGAAACAATGAAACAATGTTGCTAGAGGGAATACTCCCTAACATCAGCTTTATGGGGAAAGGGGTTTAGTTTTTGGTCGCCTTTTGGTTTAAAATGGAAAATAGCACTTCAACCGTTTGGGTTTGATATAGGGCATGGTTTTGTGCTTTCTGTGGAATTGTGTATCCCCCTCTGTCTTTTATCATTCGCCATTCTACAGACTTGATTTGAAAAAGAGCAGGAAAAATCAAATATTTTGCTCTGAAATATTTGTAAAGAACGACTTTACTATCCCCAGCTTCTTGTAGCTTGCAAGTAAGCAATAACATTCTGGTATAACAAATGACATTCTCAGCCAACAGTTAGAGGCAAATTTCTTGGATAAAATCCACAGTATTAACATGTCCTTTCATAAAGGTTACACTTCACACTCCCCTGGCAATTTGTTTTATCAGGCTGCCATTTTATTTGGGTATCACGGGAATTAGGTCACGTGCAAGCGAGTAACCAAAGCAAGAGAGAATGATCTAGTTCATTCTCTCTTGCCAAAGCGATTCACAAAATGGGAATAGGTGGGGCTTACAGAAATTCCTTCAAAATGGCTGTGTATTTATGTCCTTCCGTAGTTTGATCGTTTCCGGCGGAAGTTGGTTGAACACACATTCCGCGGCGATGTTCAAAGAACAGTTGATCATGAACTGGATGACGATGAATTGCTTGATCACGTGAAGAATCTGGCTCAAGAGAAGTTAACTCTAGTGGAAGAAATCCAGCAGTACGCAAACTCAGAAAGTGAAGTGAGTTCAGTATTTACTGAAGAGCCTCGTTTGTTTTGAGTGTGAACCTTACCCCGAACATGAGTTTTTCATTTTTTTTTTCCTTCAAAACTGCGAAAAGGAGCCTTCTCACTTCTCCCCTCCTTCAGAAAACGAGAGGGAGTTGTGCGCTTCGTCACCCACATTCACGGCTTTTTCCCTCAAACGGAACGAGCTTCTCTTTCCCCTACCCCACCTCCCTCCTCCACCCCAACTAATACTCGCGTTATCCGGATAACACTGGAAAAATTAAACATCAATTATTTTTACGTGATTAAGAAGATGGGTTTTTTAAGTAACAGTTCCTTCGTGTGGAGGTTTTATTAGGGGGTGTGGTTAACTGATCTGTGAGCATTAATTGGACAAAATGTTATCCTTCGGTTAAGAGATGCTGCGTTTTCCTACCGTAGGAAAACGTTACTTAACTCCTAGGTTACGTTATGTTACGTGACGTAACTCCTAATTAGAGGCTGAACTAAAACTGAAAACTGAAGTTCCACACCCCTCCCCTCCACACCCTTGAATTTGTCAGTCAATAGCGACCCTTCTGCCGCAGCCTTTTTTAATTTCTTAATTCAGTTGATGTTGTCGCTCATGGACGTACGACAGCTAGCTTGCTAAATCTGAATAAATGTGTTAAGAACTGAAACGGTTTCCTCTTTTGGTAATGTTCAGTTTTTTCATCATTTACCCTTTTTCCTTTCTTTGACCATGGTAGAAAGAAGCAAAAGACAAAGACTTAAAAGATTCAACGGGTGAACTGAGGAAACATCTAGAAGGCATGCTGGTGAGTAAATCACAGGACACCCAATATTAGTCCTCTTAAGGCTGGTTTTCACTAGCGACGGAGTCGTAAGCGGAATCGTAAAAGAGGTTACGACTTGTTGAAAATAAAAAATCGGAGTCGTCAGCAGTCATAAGCGCGATGGAATCGGAGTCGGAAGAAGCAGAACGTTTTCATTTTCTTCTTACTCCGCTTATGACTCCGTCGTTTACGATCAAGTAAAACCAGATTGTTGGAGTTGGAAGCATAAGCGGAAGGATAAACCAATCACAATGCCCGTTCCCACGCTTTGTGATTGGTTTAGTTCTTCCGCATCAGCTTACGACTCCGACAACCTATTTTTCACTTGATCGTAGGTGTCGGAGTCGTAAGCGGAATCAGAATGCTGTTTTCACCAGATCGTAAAGTTCTTCGCTTCTGATTACGACTCCGACTCCGACTCCGTCGTTATTGAAAACCAGCCTTTATGGTGCACAACATTTCTCAACAATCATAAGTAAAATTTATCGAGACGTTTGCAATAACAGAATTGCAGGTTACCGTGTCATTGTATGTCATTATAAGATTATACAGCAAACGAGGTAGCAAATCAATTCACAGTTCTGAATCTGAACGCGCGAAAGTGTCAAGTGTCACAGACATTTTTTGTAAAAGAGAGGAGGTTAGAAAAAGTTAAGAAAATGCAATTTTTGTACATAGATGTTACCTTGCGAGCATTTGAAACAGGTAAACTTATATATTTCATCAACTTTTAACCAGCTAACAAGTCTTCGCATTTTTATGGGAAATCTCTTTGTAAAGTCTCAAAAATGTCACAACTTACCTATTTTATGACGGCAAAGAATGCCTTCCGCCATAAAGCAGAGATTACATCTCACTCTCTAAAACTATGCCTTTTATTTGAAATCTATTGGGCTAAAAATGCATCATTTATTATAAAGACTATACCATTGAATTTTCATAATTTTACTTCATGGACCGTGCTTTTTAGGTTATTATACATTCCAGGAGTTTTTCTAGTAATGTTTTCACGATAGTGGGAACTTCATTGAAAGAAGTAGTAGCAGTCGTTTTGTTACGTAAACTCATGTTAAGAAAGATCATACATTTCTATGCAGTGTTTTCCGGAGACGGTCTGGACAGCAAAAAAGCTGTACTTTTTATTACTTAAGCTCGTATTCAGAAAGATCGTTTATTTCTCTGCTGTGCTTTCCAGAGACGCTCTGAACAGCAAAGAAGCTGTACTTTTTATTACTTAATTTTATTACTTTTATTATACTTTTATTACTTAATTTTTATTACTTATTTTATTACTTTTAAGCTCGTATTCAGAAAGATCGTTTATTTCTCTGCTGTATACTCCATCGGATCAACCCAACATTTTGCCGCAAGTGAGACGCAAATGTTAACGTTGAGTTAGGGGGGGGGGGGGGGGGGAGGGGGAGTGGTAGGTGGTCAGTTTCCCGGAAACCTAAATTGGTCCACTCCATCCATAGAAACGACTGTCAAAGTCAGGTCGGACATGCACTGCGCTGGAAGAAGAGCTGACTTTAGTTGAGGAGCTTACAACGCATGATTCACTGTCATGGATTAAGGTAAGATTATTATGACAAAGAGTTTACCTACTTAAAGCTCCTTATCCGGCTTTGGAATTAAAGAACGAAGATCGCAAAAATAGGTGCCTAAAAAAGAAGGGGAGAGGATGAGGTTTTTATTTTCCATCTATAAACATAGAGATCTACCAGCCTTGGAAATGTTTTCATTTACTAACAATGGTTAAAATTATGATTGTTATTAGATAGCTATTGTATTTCTTATAAACAGGTTGACAGAGTTTTTACATTGAAGATTTGATTTAGTTAAAACAATAAATAGAAGAGAGATTAAAAACGGATCGCCCTTGGAAAGACTACCATTGTTAATCAAGTTTATCATGATGCTTTGCTTCTATAGCCCCGTGCAAACGAACGCAACATTGTTGGCAAAAAACTCCCAACATTGTTGGATTTTACATGTCACGTCCGTTTGCACACGCTGTTGCATGTTGTTACGTGTTGTTGGGATCTGTTGCATCCGTTTGCACACCAGTGCAACATAAGCGACTTTAAGATTCGCTACGGCATAGCTCTAATACAGTTGTTGTAACCGGGAAGGGTTGGGGCGACTACGCGGTCTCCCGCCAAAACTCAAATGGTTAAGTTACGCTCGGTACGGCAACGTCACAACCGACACAAAATGTAAACAAACTCGGACAACAGGACTAGTTTTCCCGTCTAGGTTTTGGTTGATTTCTTTTCAATGGTTTCGTTTAAAGAAATAACAGACCTTGCTGTGCTTTCTTATGGCATGAATTTTATAAATGATGCTGAATTTCTGTTGTTATATAATTCGTATAGCTCAGAAAACCTTTATCTGCTAAATCATTTGTATCCCGAGTTCGACCTTCAAAATTTCAACGAAGATGAATGTCTGACAGAATTTCGTTTCAAGAAAGCTGACATCCCAAGGCTTGCACGGGCTTTACAAATCCCTGATGTTATAAGATGCTACCAAGGAACGATTGCGACGGCATTGAACATTTAGTTTAAATCTGTCGGGATTGAACAAATATAAATGTCACACAACTTTAATACGTGTAATAAATGAGCGTTCGCTCGCTCTAGCGCCGGTAAATTATAAAAATTTTATTCTCAAAGCTAAACAAGTTGTTACTGAGAACATCCCTGGCAGATAAGCCAAAAGATAAAAATATTTTTTTAATAGGTACTCGTGAAATTAAAGTCTTGACAATCACTTATTGGAACTAAAATTTCTATAAGCTTAAATAAGCTCTCTTACGAGGTTTTCTTGTCTGCAGCCGTGATTATAACGTATCCAAATCCTTTGAGTTTTCGCTTAAATAACGAAGCAATAATACCCAAGGAATATTTAAGTATTACTAAGTACTTAGTCTTTGGAGTGGGCTTCTCAGAAAAGCGAAATAAGCTTTAAAATGGCAAAGAAATGACAGTTAATACTCACGTAGTGAAGAGTACGGCAAAGAAGGCAGTTTGACGCAGCAGAAAACGAGGCTACGGGGGGAAAGCCGTACTGCAACTCGCGTGGTGACGTCACCGGAAGTGTTTTTGACCTTATGTAGCCGTAGTAGCCCCTTGCCGTAGCGAATCTTAAAGTCCCTATAGACTACGAGTAGTCCCCATTTTTCCTCAGGGATAGTAGAGCGAGCGAAACGCGAGCGCGCGTGAAAATCACCCCACGCGAGAAAAGGCGACACGCGGCGGGGAGGGAGAAAAATGAGGCGCGTGTCGCCTTTTCTCTCGTGAGGTGATTTTCACGCGCGCTCGCGTTTCGCTCGCTCTACTATCCCTGAGGAAAAATGGGGACCACTCGTAGTCTAAGTGCAACACGGACGCAAGAACACGCAACATTGTTGGCGCAACAATGTTGGAAATCATTGCCTCCCTTTTTCAGGTAGCTTATGACTCAATAGCCCACGTTCGATGTATTAAAATTCTAACATGACTCCGAGGCACTCTGGTCATTTTTCTATACTTTTGGTTTGGTTTGTGCTCAAGTCTCTTCTGGGAATTACCAGACGATGGATTCGTGAAAAATTTGCAATTTTGTCCCTAAAACCTCGGAGTCATGTTAGAATTTAAATATATCGTCTTAACGGCCTTGCTCGCCATCAGATCCTCCACAGCTTCGTTATTTAAAAGGTCGCAATAGTGATGTGAACCGAGCGAGAGAATGGCATCTTTGTTTTCACTAAAAATAGATAGGGAGAAAAGGGTTTTGTGGAATGAATTGTAACGTGGACTTTTTTTTTTTTTTTTCAGGATTTTGTTTGTAAGACGCTGTCTAACGAGGCTGTTTGGCAGCAAAAGGCTGAAGACGCTCTGAAGAGAGCCACAGAGGATTCCGATTCTGGTGAGTAAAAACTTCGGGGTACCGAATGTCGCCTTCGGCAAATCTTCGTGCAACATTATAGTGGGGTTTTGGAGTCTTTTCTTAAAATTTTGAAAGAGCAGAAAAGGCCGAAAACCTGTATCACAACTACCGAGCAACTCATCTGTTTTTGCTTTAATTTTGGCAGAGACGTCTATCAGCGTGGAAGATATGTGTCGCCAGTTAAGAGATCAGAAGGAAGAGTGTCGGAAGCTGAAGGGAAAGTAAGAATTCCAAGCTCACTGGACTCACTTTACTCTTGAAGAGCCTATGTCTGTACAAGAATATTTCTGTTTTAGGTCAATTCTGTGCTGAAGCTATTACTTAGAACCTTTACCCCAAACACAAAAGAAGAGGATATCAAACAGATTTCATGGGCCTTTGTCACATGGCGGCCATATCAATGTCGGTTTTCTGGGCTTTTCCGTCTGCTCTCAGGCAAAAGCCGTTATGGGTTATGAATCGTCTTTAAAGTGCTGTACTCGATTGTCGAAAATGATGAGAAGCTTTCGCTAACAGTTTTGCTTTGGTCCCGATGAAATCGAATTTCTAGTCTAACCTATCCGAAAAAGGTACGTTTACGTTTAAAAATAGTTAATGATTGAAATTCGCGCAATTCAGTAGGCTAACTATTCCACAAACATGGCGCAGCAGCATAGAAGGATCTGGCACCAAGCGTAGAAAGCATTTTCTCTTTAGGGGGCTCAAGTAAAAGACTACTATTTGATTTAAGATTGTAAGAGGACTTCGATCTAACACTAATTAAATCCCTGATATATGGTGTTGCAAGTGCGTGAATTGCCTTGAAAACTAAAATTAATATCTTAAAATGAATACGAGCGTGAACTGGCAGCCAGTGAAGATCTTGAAGTGCTGGTATAATATAAGAGTACTCGCTGACGTTCATAGCCAGTTCTGAATACGTTTCAATTTGACAATCTGTGACTTAGGTTAACCATACAAAAAAACTGTTACAGTTCTTCATTAAGCTGGAAAAACTATGTAAATTCAATAATTTTGGTTGTTTTTGTGTCGATGGAAGACTAGTTTTGTAAGTAAAACAAATTTCATTGATTTTCTTCTCTTCATTGTGTGTAGGATTGCAGAAATGGGGGAGACGCACCAGGAAGTCGTGTTAAAGTTACGAGAGGACATGAAGAGAGAGGAAGAAAAACACATTTCCCGCGCAGTGGCTCAAGTGAGATCTGAGGAAGAAGAAAAACAGCATGAGATGATGCATGAATTTAAACAAAAAGAGCGAGAGCGGATACAAGCAGCGGTGGATGCGGAGAGAAAGATCATGGAGTCACAACATGGTAGCGTTACCCAGTTACAACAGGTACTGAACAAATGCTTAAAGGCCTTTTTCAAAAATACGATAATACTGTTCGTTGTCCCTCCGAAGTTTTGCATAAGCATTGTTTTCAATTTCTCTTGTGACTAATAATCGCCCCAAGAGAAATTGAAGGAATGCTTAAGCAAAAGTTTAGAGGGACAACAACCAGGACTATGATATTTTTTAAAAAGGCCTATTTGCGGAGATGTCAGTTGAATTCGTTGAGAAAGTTGGGAGGTTTGCTACGTAGGCTACTAAGGGCCGCGCAGGGCGTGCGAATAAAAAAGACTTCTCGCAGGCCAGGGTTGGATCGGCGGTAAACTGAGTTACTAAGTTTTCTATGCAGGTACTTAATGAACGACAGAAGGAGTTAGAGAATCACAGAGGTGCCTTGGCAACAGCAAAGTCCCAGTACGAACAAGCTAAAGATGGATTACACAGAGCTAAGGAGACTGAGGTACGTTCTTCAAAGTTAGTCTTTCTGCAACTCTCGTATTTATATCCTCAAGCTGAAATACCGTTTTCCCTTACCGTCTAATGACCGCCGCCTAGTTAACTCAGTTAGGAGAGCGCCGGTCTGCTGAGCGGGAGTCGCGGGTTCAAAGCCCGGCCGGACCAAAACTCAGGGTCTTCAAAATAACTGAGGAGAAAGTGCTACCTTTGCAATGACATCTGGAAACGGTTAGACTTTCTAGTCTTCTCGGATAAGGACGAAAAACCGTTACCTGTTTTTTGCCTAAAAATGAACTTAAATTTTCCTACTACGGTTACCTATAACGATTTGCGATTTGTAATTCAGCAAAGAGTGGATTCCACAAATGAAAACCAAAGATCGGTCTGAAAGATAGGTTTTTATTTTATGTGATTATTAGACGCGACAAGACGCCGTTAAATAACGAGATGACCGAACTTTCTCCTTAGGCGTACTTACGAAGTCAGCTTCAGGAACAATCCGCAGCCTACAAAGAACATCTGGCTCGTGTTGAACGTGAGAGAGAAGAACTGCGGAATTATAAAGAAGACGAGGTCGCTTCTTTCAAGGTAGCTTTAGTACATCATCGTTAAAATGTGACTGGCTAATACTCAGTAAACGGTCGATCATTTAGGGTTTTTATCATCTTCATCAGTCCTGAAAAAAAGGGGCCTGGGTAGCAATGGCGTAAGACGTGTCCTTGATCCGTCCGCCACATATTCTATTTTTCCCGGGTGGTAAATGGAAGAACTGTTGAAAAAGATCTTGGAAAGGAAAAGAAGCGAGCGTTCCTCTTCAGAGGAGTCGAGCACTTCACCAGAAGCAAAAAAACGCGAGGAGTGATGAAGTAAACTCTCCTGAAGAAGTCGAGGAGCACGAGGTTGAAGACGAAATCTTTACAGTTTTGAACATGGCCGAAGGTTTTCATAAAGCTTTGGAGGAGATAAATCGAAAGCTGGAAAAGCTAGACGCTATCCAAACAACAGTAAATGAAGTCCAAACGTCCCTTCAAAAATTGGAAGGAAGAATACAGAAGCTGGAATATTCGCAAACAACCGCCAGCCACGACATTGAGAACTTGAAAAAAAGCTTAAATAAAGCTGAGAAGCAACAGCAGAATTCGACAGCGAGCCTAAAATCTTACCAGGAGAAAACAGATCTCGCTTTAACCGATTTGCAGAAAAAAAATGTTGTTTTAGAGGCTAAGCTTAAAGAGGTACAAGACAAGAATCTCTATTTGGAAGCCTACTCGAGGCGGGAAAATATAATTTTTGAAAATAACAGACAAAGAAAGACACTGACAGAAACAGACAAAGAAGACACTGAATTAGTTGTTCGCACCTTCCTCGAGACGGAATTAGGATACAAAGATGCAAGCACCGTTGAAATACAGAGGGTTCATCGCTTAGGAAAGAAGAAGGAAGAAAAGCCCAGGCAAATTATCGCAAGGTTCCTCCGCTATAAGAACTGTGAAGAAATTCTAGCTTTGGGCTCCCGTTTGCGAGGAAGCAGATTTAAAATGTATCAAGATCTACCCTACGAAATAGTAGCAAGAAGAAGAAAGCAAATGGACACTTTTAAAGAAGCTAGGAAAAATAACATCCCTGCATCTTTTAGTCGGGCACAACCGGATAAGCTCTTGATAAAAGGTAAAATTTGGCCAGTTGGTAAACCTCTCGAGATACCAGGATAGGTGAGAATGCTTTTCATCATGTCATTACTCATTAGGTAACCAAGATCACGTTAGTATCGTTTGACCACATTTGCCACCCGTTATTATCAATTGCTAGATAATTATTTACGCGATCGGAATAGAGGTTCGTAACAGATGGCGCTTCGGTTTTTCTTATCTGTCTGTAAGATTCTAGGTAAAAGTCCTAGCTTCCCCCCCATGTCCCTTTACGAGGAGGTTTCTTATTTAGTTGTGTTTATCTGTGCATGTTCTGTTTGGTTTCTATGTTTTAATAGCTTAATCATTTGTTTTAGAAGTAAACGCCTAGTACAAATTCCTATCATACCGTGCAGTGATTGTGGAGCTTTGACACCAGGTGATGTAAGGCTTCCTCTGCAAAGCTGCCCAAGAGAATATCTATGGCTTTGACAATAGCATCACTAAACGTCAGGGGATTAAGAGACAATACAAAGCGTAGAGAGGTGTTTAATTGGCTTCGCAAAAAAAATTACTCGGCATATATGCTACAAGAAGTCCACTGCACTGAAAATACTAATCACGTATGGTCTGCTGAATGGGGCTATCAAGCTATTTTTAGTACTTATAAGAGCAATAAAGCAGGGGTATGCATCCTTTTCAACAACAACTTCGATTTTCAAATAGAAAAAACTTACACTGACCCCCAAGGACGCTTCATTATTTGCGACATTAAAACCAATGAAAAGTGTTTTACTTTAGGGAACATATATGCTCCTAATGAAGACAACCCAACTTTCTTCCTTGACTTCTTTGATCACCTTGCAGATTTCAAATGTGATGATATTATTATAGGAGGCGACTACAACCTTGTACTGGATTTAGAGAAGGACAAGATGGGTGGTCTTACTAAAAATCACCAAAATAGTGTTAAAGTTGTTCAAGAATTCTCTGAGAAACTAGATCTGGTAGACGTCTGGAGGATTCTACACCCAGACACTAGTAGATTTACCTGGAGACAACGTCATCCAAAAGTACACTGTAGGCTCGATTTTTTTCTAGTAAGCCAAAGCACAGTTAACATCACGACCCTCGCAGATATCGTCCCAGGTTATAAAACCGACCACTCAATGACTACGTTATGCTTATCACTACATTCAAATCTACGTGGACCAGGTTTCTGGAAACTAAACACATCTTTTTTAACTGAATTGGATTACGTAAACCAAATTAAAACAACGATTCAGGAAACACTCGATGAGTACAAAAATGACGAATCGGTAAATCCTTCACTTCTTTGGGAAATGATAAAGCTAAAAGTCCGCGAAAAATCGCTCCGCTACTCCAAGAGCAAAACAAAGCAAGCTAAACAACGCGAAACATTTCTGGAACAAACAATTGCCAGAGTAGAAGCGGATCTCGATAATAAAAACTCCGATGAAATGCACTCCTTACACCTGGAGGAATAATTGAATGAAAGCAGGCTTGAGCTTGAAAAGATAATTGAAATCCGCACCAAAGGCGCAATTTTGAGATCTAAGTCTAAATGGTATAATGAAGGAGAGAAAAACACCAAGTATTTTCTTAATTTAGAAAAACGACACTACAAGCAAGGGACAATAAGTCAAATTAAAATAAACGATAGCGAATTTGTCACCTCGGATAAAAAAATATTAACTGAATGTGTGGCGTTCTATAAAAATCTCTACTCATCCAAAGGTAACACATACAACCAAGATGGTACAACTGTTTTCTTTGAGGGTGGTGATGAAAGAGCCATTGACGAACATGAATTAACTTCGTGCGAAGGAGTTTTAACTGAAAAAGAGTGCCTTGAGGCTTTAAGAGATATGGAATCAGAAAAGACCCCTGGGACCGACGGCCTACAAGCCGAATTTTACAAAGTGTTTTGGAAAGATGTATCCAGCACCCTAATTAGCGCACTGAACTACGCTTATGAAACTGGAAAACTCTCAATAACCCAGAGAAGAGGAATTATCAAACTTATCCCTAAGAAAGGCGCAGAACCGTTCTTTATTAAGAATTGGAGACCCCTAACCCTCCTGAACAGCGACTATAAAGTAGCGGCAAAATCAATTGCTAATCGCTTGAAACCTCTCCTCCCTGATCTCATTAATTACGACCAGACTGGCTTTATAAGAGGTCGTTTTATCGGAGAAAACATCCGCCTTATCGATAGCGTTATTTGCTACGCTAAAGAAAACAATATACCAGGATTACTTTTGTTTTTAGATTTTGAAAAAGCTTTTGACACGATAGAATGGCCTTTCATTAGGAAAACCTTTCAACAGTTTGGTTTTGGTAGTAGCATCTTAAAATGGCTAAACCTTTTCTATTGCTACCCAGAAAGCTGCGTTTTGAATAATGGTTGGGCGAGTGATTTTTTTGAAATCCAAAAAGGTGTAAGGCAAGGCTGTCCCCTCTCACCTTATCTGTTTGTTCTGGCAGTAGAAGTTTTAGCTAAGGCAATTCGTGAAAATAAAAGTATTAAAGGGATTTTTGTAAACGGTAAAGAAATAAAACTAAGTCAGTATGCAGACGATACAACTCTTATACTAGATGGAACAAAGGAATCGTTAATAGCCTCTCTCAAAACACTGGACGATTTTTATGAAGTCTCTGGCTTAAAACTTAATGACAAAAAAACAGAAGCCTTTTGGATTGGGGCAAATTGTAACAAAGATGAAATATCAATTGTCGGAAGAAACTTTAAATGGCCGAAGTGTAAAGTTAAAGCTTTAGGTGTCTGGTTTTCAAATGATCCGGAAGCAACTGCAACTTTAAATTATAATGAAAAACTAGATAAGGTCCGGAATGTTTTGAGCTGCTGGAAATACCGTAGACTTACCCTAGTTGGAAAGATAACGGTCCTAAAAAGTCTGGTTGCCTCTCAGCTCGTTTATGTGCTCTCACCTTTACATACAAATGTGAAAATTATCAAAGAAGTAAACAAGTTATTTTTTTCATTCCTCTGGAATGGAAAAGGAGATAAAATCAAACGAGACATTATAACAAACGATTATGCTAATGGAGGACTTAAAATGATAGACATACAGTCTTTTAACAAGTCCCTGAAAGCTACATGGATTAAAAAATATCTGGATGAAGAGAACCAGGGAAAATGGAAATATTTTTTTGATATAGAGTTAGAGCGATTTGGAGGCACAATAGTCCTCACTAGTAATTTAAACAAGAAAGATACCTTTGAGAATCTCAAGATTAAGAATAACTTTATAAAAGAGATACTTTCAATCTGGGCGGAAGTCAATTTTGATGAAAACATAACGTCCGAGAAACAATTTCTTGACAAACTTTATGGTACAACTCACTCATTAGAATCGATAACTGCCCCGTCTTCTATCGTGAATGGTTTGATCGAGGCGTTACGAAAGTGAAACATTTGAAAGATGAACATAACAAATTTTTATCACTAGCTGAGCTGCAGCAAAAATACAGCCTCAAAGTTTGTCTTTTAAAGTATTTCGGACTAGTGTCTGCTCTAAAATCTCTTTGGACTACATGTAAAACAAACTGTATCAAAAACTGCAACAATTATGAAACCTTTGTAGTAAGATTAACAGAATGCCAAAGTGCGAGCAAACTTGTATACACCAAGTTGCTTTCTACAAAATGCAAGTTACCATCCCATAATCAACAGAAATGGCTAAAAGACTACAACGAAAATGATGTGGAGGCGATTAATTGGCGGGAAGCCTACCAGTTGGCCGCTAAATATACTAAAAGTACAAGAATTATTGAATTCCAATATAAATTTTTACATAGACGAATATCAACGAACGACTTCTTAACAAAAATTGGCGTAAAAGACAACCCAAATTGTTCTTTTTGTAATAATGAACCGGAGAAACTTCTTCATCTTTTTTGGTCTTGTCCTAAAGTGGCCTTTTTCTGGCATAGTTTATCTCTTAAGCTGACTTTGCTCCACATTACACCGGAACATTACACATTAGATATATTTGTTGCACTTGGTCTAAAGCCGGATTCTTCAAAAAACTGCCAGCAAATTAATTTCCTTTTTCTTCTAGCCAGAAATTACATCTGGATTAGCAAAAGAAGGGAAACCTCGCCAAAGATAGCAGGCTTCCTGCAATACCTCAAATCATTCTACCACATAGAGACCACTGCAGGTCCCTTTTTACCAAAAAAATGGGAAAATGTGAGCTCCTTATTTCAGTAAGCCTTTGATTTTTTATACATTTGTATATCTCGATCCTCTGCTCATTTTCTCCAGCATTAACCTGGTGTATCTTTTGCTTCACAATCGCTGCCTCTTTAAGACACTTAAGATATAAGTGCGTTTACCGTGAATGTTTGGTTTTGTAAATGTTGGTTTTGAAATACAATTACTAATTAGAACTGCTTGTAAATAGTGCATTGTAGTGTGAGTAGTGAGTAGGTAGTGTTGTAAGTACTGAGTATTGGAAGTCTTTACATTGTAAACAGAGTAAGTACCTTAGTCTATTGTATTCTAAATATTGTATTGTAAGTAGTGTAAGTATCGTAGTGTTTGTAAGTATATTTGATTGTTGATTGTCGATTGAATAAATGTTATTAAAGATAAAAAATAAAAAATAAAAAATAAAAAACAGCGCGTCGGAATCGCCATCCCGCGGTCCCGGTTTCGAGTCACGCTCTGGCCACTTGTAGGATTTGTTCTCGGTCTTCCCGAGTTCAGATCCTCGGCCACGCTTGTAAATAGCCAACTGGTTGCCTCCCTGTCGGGACTTTTAATAATCGTATGTTGTATTTGAATTCTTTGTTTCTAAGTATTGGGTGGAGTGCCTGTAAAGTAGCTGGATAAGCTAAGTGCAGTTTCCACTATAAACAATCGTTTAAACCTTTAAACCCCACTAATTCTTACAATTTGACTCTATTTTGATTCAAACCATTACGTCCTCTCTCCTCATGTTCTCATATCCTTGTGCGCTTCCAAGTGTGTCTTAGCCTGCGAACAGCAGACGTATTTCCGGTCGTCGCTAAGTGTGTCTGGGACTCCCCTGTGGGATCCACTAAAGAGTTGTCGTGGCCACTTGTTTGTCTTGTCTCCTCAGTGTTTTGCCAATCCACCGCCATGTTCGTTTTTTTATCTCCTCCTCTATCGGCCGCTGCCCTTCCTGTCTCCAAAACTCTTCATTTCAGATTCTTTTGGGCCACCAAATCCGTCGGATCTTCCTTAGGCACTTGTTAATAAACACCTACAATTTCTGCTTCAGTTAATTCCTTGGTCAATCTCTAAGTTTCTGCACCACACAAATGTAGGGCCATTGGGTAATTTTTTACAAGGTTTTTGTGTCTCGGAGTTAACTCAAGATATTCTGACTTATAAACTGTCCAATATGAGTGTCGGCCGAAGCGAGCGGGGATGCTGCGCGTGACTCCCCCAAATGGAGAGGTGAAACCCAGTTAACTCAATACCCCAGTGAAGCAATTCAGTGATGTTGTTAAATCGACCTCGCACGATTACCCGACAAACTCAAATAGAAAAGTTATCAAGATATTACAGAGATTACATCGTTGTCATCATTTGTTTATATACTTACAGGAACAAACTCGACAACACGCAGTCACGATAGTGGCAATGGAAGAAAGACTGTTAAGACTAACTCGGCAAAATCGACAGTTGGAACAGGAGGCAATGCACGCTAAACAGACAACAGGTTAGTAAAATGCTCGTTCGATTGAATTTGTCAAATGCTTTTCACGATTAGCTGTTACCAGAAACTCATAAGGGGTTGAAACGTGTAAGTCTCATATGTTTGCTTTGTCCGATGCTCGTGATTATTCATTTTAGAAAGTACCATATTTGGAACGAGAAGAAGAGATAACTGACCAATCAAACTTCGTAAACAACGTGACGTAATTTTCCTTCAGGTTCCCGCGCCCGCTTAAAAAAATGGCCGACAAACGGGAGAAAAACTCCCGAAAGCCGAGAAAGCTTTCAAAGGTTAAAACCAGGAATATTACTGAAACACCGAGCAGGATATTATTGCCTTACCACCCGGGCCAAACGTAACATTATGAAACCTATTGACGGCCTCGCAACTTCTTGAAGTTGTCACTTCAAAATACGATGCCTCGTTGACCCTCTGCACAGTAAACTTATACTGCAAATAGACTTTTAAAATTCTTATGTTAAAAGTCAAGAATAAACAGTGAAAAATATTTTCGAATAAAATTCATTAGCTGCTTATCGAAAAGTGTCCAAAACCTGAACCTGACATCTTCGCAAAAAGTGATGCTTGTAATGAATGTGAGAAGCATTTTAAAAGCTTAAATTAAACTTAGATGTTGTAGTCACGATCGTAGTTTGAGCTAATTTTATGAATGAACAAACTCAAAACAATAGACAGAGAAGCCGTTTCTTGAAAATTTTTATTCAAAGTCCAAAAAGTTAATCCTTTAAAGCAATTCGGAAAACACTATCTGGATCGTGGATCCGTTCACGCAAGTGAAATCGGCTAAGCACATGGCAAAATTCAACTCAAAATCCATCTCAATTAATCGGGGCACATTTTATAATTTTTCTTTAGCGCCGAAGAGAAAAATTTATAAAACGTCTATGAAACATTTAAAAATACATAAATTCCCTTTCAAAAACGTAATTGTCTTGGCCATAGAGTGCAAAATGTACCTGAAAATTCAACAAGAACTTCGCTGACTTGGTTGCATTTCAAAACAGACCATGGGCTCCGCCGTAAAGAAAACAAGGTTGAATTCCTCGAAGGACGATTTCTTGATGAAAAGTTTCCCTTTCTCCACAAAAAGAAAGCTGAGCATTCTTTTGAACGTTCTCTTTCCATTTTTTGTCTTTTAACGGTGTATTTTTAACCTTGAAATGCAGAACTCTTGTCTTAAAACATCTGCATGGTGATCGCGCAGTAGCCATTTTGTTGAAAATGGGTATCCGTCACTAAGGTTTCCAAATATGGTCAAAACGAATATTCACGAGCATTGAACGCGAGTTACACGTTTCAACCCCTTATGGGTTTCTGCTGTTACCGAGGCCACGTTCACACGAATCCTGACATTTTTAAAACCGCATCTTTTCTTACCCGGATTCGTGTGAACGGTGTGGCATAAACCAGTCTGGCGAGCGTTTTCACCGAACAAGAGATGGTTTCGGTTGGCGGATTCACTGGTTTCGTGTGCACAAAAAGGCTAATTCGTGCCAAAAAAAGGATGCGGTTTCAAAAAATAACCGGATTCGTATGGATAGGGCCTAAAGCTGTTGACCTTGGCCTACTTGTTTCTAACCAGTGTTTTGTCATTGGTTTTAGATATGATTTGAAGAAATAATATTGTAACGAGCTTATATAACTGAAAATGGCATAAGTTGGCAGAAATATGTCTTGTTAATTGAAAGCTGTTGTGTTATTTCTTCAAATCGTAACAAATTTCTACTATCAAGTCCGTGTTAGATATGAAAAGTCAAAAAAGGAGTACACCATTGTTCTTTCAAGCGAACCTGTTTTCGTTTACGTTTTGGAAAAAAATATCGGTTTCCTTTCAGAGAACACATTTTTCTGCTTTTCAATTTTTGTTGTATTAATGTTCTCTTTGCTCCCATTCTCTGATGTGGTTTTAAGTCCTTAAAATAATCCAATGCTCAAGACACGTTAATCCTTCTTTTCAGTGGAAAAGAAATAGAATTCCCAAGAGTTCGCGAAAAAAAAAAAGATCTGTTCTTAGATTATTTATAGCTGGTTTATTTTCAGACGTCTAAGTTTGAGTTCTAAATTTAATGAAGACTGCTTCTAAATCAATTAGCTTTGAATAATTACGGACAAACTTAGCATTCAAGAGGTAAATTGTTTTGTTTCTTTTTATCGACACTCGAGATCTGTTATACAGTGTTTAAGGTGACTCGACCCAGTTTTTTTTTGGGGGGTACCATCCTACTTTGAAGCTCTCTGATATCCCCACCTTTACTTTTATCGTAAGTCTAACACATAGAATGGATAACATATAGATCAATCTACAATATAACATAAAATTTTTGGCGATCGGAGTAAATGTCACGTGGTTATAATGCCACGCCCCTTTGAGGTCTGAGTCGAAAATCTGCTGTCGCCGGCATTTTTTCGTGAAAATCTCTCGGCTACACATAGTGCGCATTAGTGCCTTGCGCTGAAAAGAGTTTCACCAAAATCGCAAAGACCCAATTCGAGAAATTCAGCGCTTTCCAAATTTAGGTCATAATTTATGCGAAAATGATAAGCAAACTTTACGCGGATTATATCTAATAAGCTATGAGATCCATCTCTTTATTTTGGGCAGCGTTATAACAGATGGGTCCTTGCAAGTCAGCAAAACGCTTTAGGGCCTTGTAAATGCGCGCGATTTCGAGCAAAGCAAACATATAGAAATTATAGTTTTCGCTATTTGTTGACGTTTGTCAGCGTTTAAGAGTCCTTCTCACGAAAAAAGCATTTTCTTAAAAATTCGTAGTTTTTTTTCCTTCAAATTTTTTCAGGGCCACAATTGATTAACTAACTACCCAGACTCTGAATTTCATGGTCATTGAAAAACTGTGACATTATCTTCTATAAGCCCAAACTTGAGTAAACATTGAAGATTTTTAACGTTTTGGCTGAGTTTGTGCTTTGGGAGTTGTCTATTGTTTCTAGTCTGTCATGATACAGCATTCTTGTTCAGCACGCGTGCAATGACCGCGCTTGGCTGACTTCCGAATGCTCACCGAGATATAATAATTTTGGTACAGTGAGACAGGCCATCGCGTGATACATAGAAGTTTAACTCACAATTTTTAATCAATTCTCGTGCTTCTTGTGCCTTTGCAAAAATATCAAGAAGTGCTACACACTAAATCTACTTACTATTTAAAAAATATCATTTTTTCATAGGTTTCATGCAAGCCAATAATTAAACCAACTCGTGACGAGAATATCTCGGTGAGCATTCGGAAGTCAGCCAAGCGTGGTCATTGCACGCGTGCTGAACAAGAATGCTGTATAATGACAGACTAGAAACAATAGACAACTCCCAAAGCACAAACTCAGCCAAAACGCTAAAAATCTTCAATGTTTACTCAAGTTTGGGCTTATAGAAGATAATGTCACAGTTTTTCAATGACCATGAAATTCAGAGTGCGGGTAGTTAGTTAATCAATTGTGGCCCTGAAAAAATTTGAAGGAAAAAAAACTACGAATTTTTAAGAAAATGCTTTTTTCGTGAAAAGGACTCTTAAACGCTGACAAACGTCAACAAATAGCGAAAACTATAATTTCTATATGTTTGCTTTGCTCGAAATCGCGCGCATTTACAAGGCCCTAAAGCGTTTTGCTGACTTGCAAGGACCCATCTGTTATAACGCTGCCCAAAATAAAGAGATGAATCTCATAGTTTATTAGATATAATCCGTGTTAAGTTTGCCTATCATTTTCGCATAAATTATGACCTAAATTTGGAAAGCGCTCGAATTGGGTCTTTGCGATTTTGGTGAAACTCTGTTCAGCGTAAGGCACTAATGCGCACTATGTGTAGCCGAGAGATTTTCACGAAAAAATGCCGGCAACAGCAGATTTTCGACTCAGATCTGAAAGGGGCGTGGCATTATAACCACGTGACATTTACTCCGATCGCCAAAAATTTTATTTTATGTTGTAGATTGATCTATATGTTATCCATTCTATGTGTTAGACTTACGATAAAAGTAAAGGTGGGGATACCAGAGAGCTTCAAAGTAGGATGGTACCCCCCCGAAAAAACTGGGTCGAGTCACCTTAACGTCAACTTTTGTAAGTATCGTAAGAGGCCTTGACTGACTACTTTGGTGGTATGTTAAACTATTTACGAAAAATTAGTATCTCCCTTTTGGTATTGGAAAACGTTGATTATAACATAGCGCGCGTGCTCGCCCTATATAAGTCCTATTGAGCCGCTATGAACAAAATCTTTATTTACGCACGCCCGTGCGTAAATAAGATGACGTGAGCATTTTTTTTTTACCTGGCTGCGAAGTTGTCGTCTTTTAAGCTGCAGTTCACTTTTCCTTCTCTTTAAAATATGGAAGAAACCAGCGAAAAACTGCCCAATTTTTCTATCGGCATTGACCTTTTAGGTCTTGATCCAACAAGCAGCAAAAATAAAGCCGAATTAAAAAAAACTCGCAAGTTGCGCGTTTCGCAGATTTGTCGAAGACCAGCTGCAGCAAATTTTGGCCGAAAGACATTCACTGGGAACAGAATAGACACCAACTGGTCATCAACAACATTTAAAGGCAAAATTTCCGTTTTTATTGTTGTTTTTAAATTTGTCATGCACTTTGTTATCTCCGGACAATCCGACTGAAGCAGGAAAATTTCTCTCGCAAATTACACAAATTACACAAGAAGACATAAATTTATTACTCACAAAAACAACTGCTGCCAGGTCTTCTCAGGAAGCTGTAATGACCAGCCAATGTTCGTAAATGAATATGAGTTTAAACAAGGATGACAGTCGTCTTTGCTAAAAACCTTTTTTTCTGGATTTCGGCGATCAAAACGTAAACATCTCTTTAGCAAATCTAAACCATACTCCACGACTTCTCACGAACATGTCACGGAGGATTTTAACTTTAGGTGAACTTTAAGACTCTTTTACCTTTGTTTCTGCTTAGTTTCCATTGATCGTTAACGAAGAAAGAAGAAAGTTTTCTTTGTCACTGTTACAGAAAGAATATTTTCATTCAAACTAGACGATTGTGGCGTGTTCGTAATCAGCCAATAGAACCGTTTGTTATTGTGTCGCGCGTTACGAGAATTTTGCAGTTAATCAAAAAGCAAGCATTTTTGTCAGCTATGTTATAAAAGAATTTGCTCATGCTTTTAGCTGTGCGTATATCGAGTTATGGATGCACTTGGGAAGTTTGGAGAGCACTCAAGAAGCTAGAGTTGCACTCGGCTATCGCCTCGTGCAACTCTTACACATCTTTCGTGCTCTCCAAACTTCCCGCGTGCATCCATAACTCGATATACGCACGCTAAGCATGAACAAATTCTTAAAAAGCAAAATTCAGAGAACTTTCTTTTGTTTTCTGTTGCTTTGCATTTGTGCATTAAATGATATGATTGCGCACGACTTTTTAATGGATGTTAACGGTACTCTATTTAGCCCTTAAATCGTTATGTATCACTTAGGCAATGTTAGAAATTAATTTCGTATAACGATCGTTCTACTAAAAAGTGAGAAAGTTAGATTTTGTCTGGTAAATGAATACCATTTGTTATATAAGTATTCTCTCCGTTTTCTTTCAAACTAGGAAAGACGAATTCTGTCTTTTTAAAATTAAAACATGAAAGATGTATATTTTAAAAGACAGTCCCTATAAAGGAATCGTTGCATTGCATTACCGTTAACTATGCAAATCCGGTTTGTATATAACTTTAGCTTTTCAGTGTAAATACTTTTCGTTTTGTCCAAGTCTGTCAGTAGGTTTCTGGCCTGTTTCATGATCCGAGATAGTCGGGTACGTGAAATTGAGACCAAGCGCTCACATTTCGCGTACCTTTCACTTACGCGTCATTCTTACTAGCTGAGAGCCTGAAACAGGCCAGTAGGTTTGTGTACGAAGAAAATGTTTGTGTTCTGTTTGTTTGCTGCTTGTTTGATGAAGCAAAACAAAAAAGTGGATGCGAACATTAGATGAGGACGTTTTGGTTAACGTAAGTTTATGGACAGAAGAGTGAAAGATATCATTTTTTGCAGGCAAAACCAGACCGACATCTCCGCGCAAAGAATCATCCCGACCCTCCTCCCCTAAGAAAGATACTATGAACTCCTCTAGACCTCAGTCTCCCAGAAAAGAACCTAAACCCCAGACGAGATCAGTCGAGACGGAGACTGTGCCCCAGACAAGCGTGGAAGCCACTCTGCAGTCAGATGTCTACAAACTGGAACAACTGGTCTTGTTACTAAGGTAACAGCTACTGCAGGACCGTATGCCGGGTGAAACGCAAAGCGAAATACTTGAATCCTATTTTCCTTTAACGCATTCAAAGCAAAGTACCTCCTGAAAAAAGTTTTCTTCGGATATGTCAGTTGCTGTGGTTTTCATGATAAAGGAATAAAATCACAAGCAATTTCCGAGTTCCAAAAACTCTCACTTTCAAAACGAGACTAAGGGCGCTCAGTCCATTTGTCAGAACTGGCCGGCCGCACCATTGCCGGACCAGTCAGTTTGAAAATAAAATGGCCTTTTCAAGAGTTTTTGTGGAAAAACCATCTTTTTCGTGCACACTATTCAGTATTTGACTGATCTAGCTGGATAGTTTTGATCAAAAGTGAAATTCTCGTTACGACGGGAAGACGCTGGCCGCTCAGTTTTGACAAATGGAAGCACCCTAAGGGTTTTATTTCAGTGCATGGGAATAAAATCTCATTTTCATATCAGTGGCTTCACACATAGCTTCGCTTTGAAACAAAGGCTTGGGGCAACTCGAAAATGGCCTTTTACAGGTCTTACACACTCTCAAACTATACCTTAAGAATAATTTTTTTTAGTAGATTGTCTCTATGATGTACTGCTTTATAAAATTCAGCATTTATTGCTAACAATACATTTTTCAATTGCTCCAATGTGGACTAATTCTGAATTCAACTTTGACTGCTTGCAGTCCGCCTTTTCCCTTACAATCCGTCCAGTTCTTACCCCAGTCAGGGCAATTGCAAACGACGTTGCGCCCTCACGTGCATGGGTTACGAGTATAGTTAATTTGCAATGAACACACAGACTACACAAGATCTTTTAAAGATTGCGATATACGTTTAAACACTTTTTTTTTCCAAAAAAAACATATTTTTTACCTGTTGTCTCCTTCGATGGCCTTCAAGAAATAATAAATTTTTGTTGTTTTTTTGTAACATCATTTATTTACAAATCGGAGAATAAAAGAATTAGACTACGCGCAGTCTCTCTTTTTTCTTGGTCCGTGACTGCTCGCAGTCTATAAAAGAATAAAAATAAGTGACATTCGAAAGAAAAGAATCCCAATAGTTTAACTAAATAAGTGAAATACAAAAGGGAGGGGCTGGACTTACAAGCACGTGACCTGCTGGGACCCAGACCCCTGAAATATAATTTTTTTTTTTTTAGACGCGAAGCGACCCAAGCTAAGAAAGAGGCTGAAAGTCAAGGAGATGTGGTACAAGCATTAAGAAGGGATCTGGCGGGTGCTGCAGCACGCATGTCTGATATGGCCGGCGAGTTAAGCGATAAACAGAAACAGAAACTGGAACAATACGAGGAGAGGATACTAGAGCAAGACACTGAGCTGGAAGAACAAAGAAAACAGCTCGTGCAGCTGTCTGCATTGGTGGATGAACAGCAAAAGGAGATTGACTCCAGGGAAGACAAACTTAGTGAACAACAAAAGGTATGTGACGCTTGTAAGATATGTAACTCTATTGCTAAGAGTCTTCATTGGTGGTGATGTAAGACCATCAATAAATAAATAACCCAGTGCTGTCCAGATCAGGATAATATGATTCAAGATCACTCGGGTTGCCAACCGCCGCTTAATTAGCTCGGTTAGCTTAACGACGGTCTGCCGAGCGGGACGTCGCGGGTTCAAACCCCGGCCGGACCGACACTCGTGGTGGTCGTCAAATAACTGAAGAGAAAGTGCTGCCTTTGTTATGTCATCTGCAAAAGGATAAGGACAAAAAAACACAGTTTGCTCTGTGTGGCCGCAGCCTTTGTTCACATGATAACTGTAGGACTTTTTTTTATTGTTCATCACATTTACCGTACAACAGGAAAAAACGTTTAAACTGAATTAATGGTTGAATTAGTACAGTGCAAAAGAAATAAAGAAGTACAACAACGTAATTTAATTAATATAAAGTTAACTTAACTGTTTTTTTGGTTATGAAAACTGTGGGACGTTAAAGAACCCCACACATAAAAGTGCATTAGAATCTGAAAAGCAAACTTGTTGCGAGGAGCGAAACGAAAGGCAACAGTAAAATGAAAAGCGGGCAAATCCCGCAACAGCCGCGTAGATAAAGTTGTCTCTCCCCAGTCTTTGCCCGTCCTTTTTTCACCGTATCGTAGTTTTTCTATTCGATCGTTGCAACTCAACTGAGAGCCTGAGACTGGTGTTAATAACTGTTCCTAGGCGTTAGTGAGGCAAAAGCGGGACACGGTCAAGAAGGGAACTGAACTGGTTGAATACAAAGAACAACTGGCCACAAAAATTGACGAGCAGGAGGAGAAGATCAAGATGATTGAGAAAGAGGTGACAATATTCAGTATTCAATACGTGTTACATCGTGATAATTATATTTTCGTTTCACTAATGTGATTACAGTTAACGTAAAATCAACCTTTCAGTACTTGAGGTTTTAGCATTGTTTTAACATTGCGACGTTTATTCCAGGTAGTCCGTACATTCTTATTTAGTAACTTTTATTAAAATGTGTGGTTTAGTGCTTTGTGCCTGCGACCTTTCATGCAAAGGTCACAGAGACTTTGACTAAATTCGCTTCACCAATAAATCACTTCAAAACTTCTTAATATCTCAGATGTTATTAGAAATACAGTTTTTAAAGTATGAAAAAAATCTCCTTCAAATCTACATTTATCCATTTAATTCTTTCTTTTCCATGTCAGTCTACTTCGGACTTCGACCTCCTGTCTGTTGGAGTTTCTATCTAGCTTGTCACGCAAAGTGAAGCTCCAATTTTGTCACGCACCACTAAAGAAGCCTTAGTTAATTCACCATCAGTTTAATTGCGCTAAAGTCAAGTGTAATCTTATTTTACCAGTTATTTGGTTTTCTCTACAGAATCTCATGACAGGTGAATTACACGCTCTTGGACTGCGATGTCGAGGAGAGAGACATGAGCTAGTGATAGCGAGGCAAAAAGAGGCTCTGGCAGAACTCAGAGGCCGAACAAAAACACTGGAGCAATTTAAACCACCACGTAAGTCTTGAAAGTAAATCTGTCTTACATGATAGACTGACGTCTTTGATCGCAGGGCCTAAACAAGAGCTTTGACGAAATCCACATGGATACAAAATATGCATAGCTTATAAAACTTGAGCGCAATCACATTACATTCATTCTCCAGTCTGTTTCAAGTGACAAAAAAGCAGAAGATTTGGAGTGAAAATTATGCAAAAGACGTCCCTCATTTTCTTTTGTTGCCACGTGAAATGGGAGATGTCTCAACGCAAACTATGTCTCCACTTTTCGGGAAAAAAACTCTTGGGTAATACGCTTGGTTGCGTACAAACCTTGACAGTAGCCTGATCAAGACCACCGCCCTCTTTCCCAGATCGCGCGCCGTCTTATTTTCGCTTGGCTTGTGTTTATTTGGCGAGGTCCCTACATACTGAGAGCCTGGCACAGTCTACCTTGACGGTGGTTGAACCATGTATGTCGCGAAAAAATTTTGAAAAAGAAGTGATACGCAGCTGGGGCTAACCAGGCAATGATCTCCACCTTAAGTCCCTTTTACACAGGCAATTTAAAATCGGGCCTAAACTTGAAACTTTTATCGTGCCTTTGGCCTGCGTTTCAAGCGTTTACTACAGCTATGTTCGATTTCAAAAAAAGGGTCGAGGAGTTGCTATCTCTACTCTCCCCAATTTTCCTCTGTCATGAAATTAATGATGGCGGCCGCAGCAATACGATCATAAACAAGCAGCTTTTACCCACTCTAAAAATTCGTCTGCATCGCAATTTAGACAACGGTTGGCTTTATATACTAATAAGTCATCTCCGTGTTCCACAGATGAAACCTCACTTTTAAAATGAGGCCAAATTGCAAAACCTTTTTCGTGAAAATGACTTTCATTTGCGTTAAAAGTCATTTTCATATTAAAAGCTTCTTACTAACGCTCGTTTGCAAAGATAGGTAACTTGGAAATGGTCTACCGTGTGGCACGAAATTTTTGCGGGTTCTAATTTTTGTAATTGTTTTTTTTTTTTTTCCAGCGATCCGCAAAGATAAGTTCCCGCAAATAAAAATTACTGCAAAATTTTTTTCCGCAAAAATTTACTCCAGAGAATATATTCTCTAACTTAAATTCGCTAAGAAATCGTGTCTGTTCAATTACAACTTATCTCTTTCGTTCAGAAACAAAGCGGTTTGCAATGAAATATTGGCGCACACCGTAGTATTGTTTGAAAATATGCATTTCTATTGCACGTACTCAATAACAACGAAAATATTGTCAATGCTGGGTATTGGGTACTTTCTGAAAATCGCAAAAATTAATTCCCAGCAAGAAAAACCAATCTGTCCTAATCGGAAGAATTAGTTCCCGCAAAATACAAAAAATCACCAATCCGCAAAAATAAACTCCTGCAAAAATTTCGTGCTACATGGTATCTATTGCTGGCCCGTAACCTAGGATTCGCCAGGGACACGTTACGTGTAATACACGTATTTCTAGTTGATAAGATGGTTTTTTTGCTGTTAGTTCCAAATCATGAACAAGCTTTACAGCAGATTGTGGCTCTCAAAAAGGAAGTCAGTGAACTAAGGGCGAAGCTGGCCTCCCAAGAAGAGGACTACCACAAAAGCGAAGGCGAAATGCATGCTGAGGTAACAGACGTAACAGTGTGATGCTCTTCTAATTCATGGAGTTCTGCGCTTGCGTTTCCTCTTGACTTCATATTAAAAAGCGACGTCCTTTTGGCGCGTCACGTATTCTGTTAGGAAGGACTGCGTGAAAAAGGGTCACGTGGTCATAACGGACTACACGTAGTCCCTGGTTATTTTCTTACGAATAGTAAAGCAAGCGAATTACTCAAGCGCGGGAAAATCATGACCCGAGTGTCACCTTCTTCGCAGGTGGCGATTTTCACGCGCGCTCGCGTTATTCGCTTGCTGTACTATTCCTGAGTACATTTGAATATCAGCGTGGCAGGCGAAAGGGGTAGGAAAAGAGAGGAAAAGGGAGGTTTTCCTCCCTCCCCTTTCCCTCCCCTTTTTGTGCCTGTCACGCAGGCTGTCACTGAGAAGAATGATGGGCTACTCGTAGTCCACCCTAGTCAGGTCGTTTGTGGAGTGAGTCCTTGCTATTATTTGCCCTCTATACTTTCACAAGACTTTGTTGTATGACAAAAATAATCATTTTTGCTCACTTGAAAGAGTTCAAGTGTGATCCAGCAAACTGAAGAGGCTGAAAATAGGATAAAAACTGTCATGGGCTATTGTAAGAGTGTGTCATAGATCCTTCTTCCCCTATTTATTTCAATAATTTAATATTCCGCGAATGAACGTTTACATGTTCAAATGCTATAGCATGCTATCCATGCCGTGATAGTCGTTTGTGAAATGCCTTATATCTGTTTCCTTGTAACAGCTCAGAGTTCGTCGTGAGCAGGCTTCTGCCAGTCTCGCTGAAACCGATTTGGAAAAAGGCGCTCACCAGCAAACAAAGGAAGCATTAGATCTCAGTGAAAAGACGGTGAGTTGATTTAATATAAACACGAAAAAATTAGTGAGGAGTATAAGAGCTTGAGCAAAAGCGTTTTTGAGCGACCGAAATTAATGGCTTGACGCTAATAAATGTACGCTCCGGTCATCATTCGCTGTTTAAAAATCCACTTGGCATGAGCGCCTTATTGACAGCTTTTTGCGGAAGTAAATACAAAGACGGGGTTATCTGTCAAGAGTGCCTTACTGCAAATAGTTCACATGCTATGTTATAATATAAAGGTGAAATATGGTCTTTCATGAAAATTGATTCAACTTTCAATGTTAGTTGATAGAAAATAGTGTCGGTTTTTCTTTTTTTCAGAGTAAACGAAACTAAAAGATACCTTTTTCCTTCCATGAAAAGGAAGAACGAAAAAGGAAACGAATCATCAAGACTACTACTGCCCTTCACGCCAGTAGTACCCTCTACCGTTCCCTTTCGAACGCCTGGCACGGTACCAAACGCTGTTCGAAAAATTAGCCCGCGCTCCTCTGGGAGGACTGAGAGAGCGGTGGAAATCGAGTCCATTACTTCGGAGGCTGCTGCAAGACTATTCTTGCGTCGTTTTATTTGAGCGCGTCACTCCTCTGTCCTTCAAACACGCAAAGAAAGAAGTTATTTCAGTTGCGTAAGTCGTTATTTTTCCAGGCTTTTTTAACTGTAACTGTTTTTTCTTTTCACAGTATCTGAAGTTGGCTCGAACAATCGGTGCACTGCTTGAAATAGACTCGTTACCAGGTTGTCGCTCAATGGCGCACCTCCCAGTGGAGGAAAGAGAGAGACTGGAACTAGACAGGACCAAGGTAATTTGAGTTTCAATTCATCCTTAAAAATACGACCTGTGTATGCTGTTACATGAACATGTGTCTTTGTTTCACAATGCTAGAATAAAAGTACTGAAGATACCACAACACGTAATCGTTAAAAAGTACCAATGACACTTAAATAGTCGCTTTCTTAACGGACGCTTGCGCAAGAGCTGAGCACGGCTCTACTTGTGGTCGGGTCGACCAAAAAACTCTCATTTTACTCGCCATTGAAAATCAGTTAATAGCGCCTTGAGCAGGATCTGCAATATTTGTGTTTTTAATAGACTGCTCCAAGAGTGTGATAAAAACCAATTGGCGTAACATGCCCTGAACCTGTGCGATATATTTTGGAAGATCATTTCAGTTCCACTAGGCCAACAGAAAAGAGATATTGAAGTTGAATTTCTTAATTGAAAGTTATTTTCCTTAACCCATTCGCAGAAGAACAAACACACAAGTCAACATATTGTAATTAGGTGGTTCGTTGTTTTTCTTCGTCTATTTCATGAGTGAGGGGATAGTTAATTGTGTTGCTTTAGTTTTGTTTCATGCCTGGGTTCCCTTCTTTTGTATCCATTCTTTTGAGTGATTTCTATGAAGTTTTAATTTTCCCTTTAATTTATTTCCCTTTGAATATCAGGCTGTGGAGCTGATGGTCACTAAAGTTCAACAGATGAACGATCGAATGGAAAGAAAAGTCCAGCTTCTGGGTTCTTATGAAGATGACTTGGTGCATCTAAGGTAAAGAGACATGAAACAAAATAAGTAAATAAATAAATGCACTTTATTTGAGTGTCAATGTATTTAGAACGAAAGTACCAATTGGGGACACTATTTTTACGTCTCCTACTGGAGACGGGACCGTCATTTTACGTGGTCATCCGAGCCACCCGACGGTCTAGCCTCTCGCACTGCAAAGGGAGTACCTTCATTTCTTAGTCAATTTAAGGCCCTGAGTGTTGGTCCGGTCTCGGGAATCGAACCCGCGACGACCGCGACCTCCCGCTCTGCAGTCAAGCGCTCTACCAACTGAGCTAATCCTGCTGCGGTTATGAAATGTCTTATAAAAAAGGCTTTTAATTTAACATCATCTTAGACCGTTCACAGTCCCCTATTTTTGGTAAGATCTTAAGGGTCGAGCTCTTACCGGTACGGGCGACCATCTGGGTCTCATATGTCCCGGGGGGGCGTGCTTCGGGGTCCCCGCCCCTTAAGTAGATTTCACGGTCATCCCAAGACTGGACTCGGAACATTTAAAACTAAGATGGCCGCCTGATCTCGACGATTTTACGAAAAAATAGTTGACTGATAACAGTCTAACATCACACAATTGTTCTGGAACGCTAAATATCCTGAATTAATCCGCGATCAATTCCATAATTCTCATCGCCTATGACTTATTATGGTCTCGGTTATCAAAGGAGAATTTCAAACGATAAAAGCAAAGCTCCGGTTACATCTTGTCGTCATGGCCTCGTTCTTCTATTTTCCTTGATTTATAGCCTGTTTGTAGACCCCAATTTTTCAGTAGGGTCGTCGAGATCGAGTACTTACCCTTCGGGGCATCCAGCTTGGTTTCAATTGTCCTGGGTCTGGCCTGGGGATTTCCGTCAAGTAACAAATCTACTTAGCGGGCGGGGGAAAGTTTAGGAGGGGACGAGAAAAATTTTTGTTTTTCTCCCCTTCCTCCCACCTCCGCTAAAACCCCGACACCACCCGAACCTCGGTACATTCGAAACCAAGATGGTCGCCCGTAACGGACTTGTAACGTTAAGTGCTCGATCTCAACGATGTTATGGCAAAATAAAGGACAGTGAACGTTTAGAGGTCAGGGTAATATGTCGGGAAGGTAAATGTGCACACCAATATAAAATATATAGATGGAAAAAGTGAAGATTTTTGTGGTCAAATTACGCGAAATATTTCGTCCTTCGTTTCAGAAATAGTGAGACAGTGGCAGGACAGAAAACGGCTGAAGCTACAGGACTTAAGGTTGGTGTGTTGCTCGGATATTGTTAGTTGCAGTTGTGTAGAATGTGTCCTTCTCTTCATTATAAGATGATGTAACATCTGTTTGTACCGCATCCCTTAGCCTTCGTAGCTGGCGGGATTAGCGGGAGTGCTGTAGTTTTTTGGCGGCGGAGCCGCGTGAAGATTTAGAACCCTAGCGGCTTTACGGCTCGCTTCGCCAATAAATTACCCCTGGCCCAAGCATCCCGCCAGCGACGCAGGCTACCGCATCCCTCTCTAATAACTTTGTAGGAAGAGAAGGCTAAATAATGGGATCAACGTTAAATTTACCTAACCTAAAAACTCTTTGTTTACGACTGTTTTCATTAAGGCTCTTACTGACATAGGACATTAGCGTTAAGCCGTGAAGTTATTGCCATATTATTATAGTCTGTCAAGGGTCATAAGGAAGTAGATTGTGTGATTCATTCCTTTTATTGGTTAATGTGCAGGACCCAGTTATTAGAAGGCCAATTACCGCTGAACCGAGGTTAAATTTCAATCGGGTTTGTTTTTCTTTTGATCAAAAGCATTTTTTCGAATTTTTATCTATTTTTTATCTATTCCTTGGAGAACATCCAATCATCAAATTATAACGAAAGTTATTAAACTGAATTTGATTTTTAAGCTTTGGTATCTGAATTCAAATTTTCTACTTACCCTGGGTTATCTTAATCCAGCTTTGAACATCCCTGCCCAGATTACATTAAAGCTGTCTTTTTTTTACTGGAATCTTTCACTCTGATTTTGTCGTATTGTACCACATAGATGGATGTTCGAAATCGTCAAGAAGAAATCGCCTACCTTAGAGCATCAATGAGTAGGTTAAGAGACGACCTGGATCAACAGCGGAGACTTAATGTTTGTTTAAAGGAAAGAAAGGTAAGATGGTTGTACACTTTGTACACTTTTTGCACTATACGTGCAAGAACCAAATAACCACCTTGACTGACAGGTCTACTTCAATTCTACCTGTGACCACAGGTAACCCAAGCTCACAGTAAGAGCCCGTAAGCAACACTACCTTACATAGCTAATTAATAATGGTATTAAATAGGACTGAGTGGAGTCCAATTCGGTCGTTAATCATACGAGTGATAAAACTTATTTGTTTAATCATGAGTATGATTACAGACCGAATTGGACGACACAAAGTTCTGTTACCAATTAATCATGACTGTAACAAAATTTGTGATTTTTTAGGTTTTTTTAATCAAAGCACATGAAATTCCAAGAGTTTTTTTCTAGCAGTGACAAAAAAAGCCATTTAAGTGCGCGCGTGATGGTGCGTACCGTCCAATTACTTAGGCATGACGCGTACTGTCCTGTTAGTGCTGAAATCGATACAACTGATAGCCAATCAGATTTGAGGATCGGCGAGGCTAGGTGCAGGGTGCATTCGCAGGCCAGAAAACTGCCCGTGAGAGAAAAACTAAATGTGGTCTCCTTCATTCTCGTTTCCGATCTACTCTCACTTAAAACACAAAGAGTTTTGAAAGGTTTGTGAAAGAACCTTGTCGGCAAAAATCAACTAACTTTGTTGGCTTTTTTTCCTATGTCCAGAAATTCGCCATGGATATGGATGAGCGTGATACAAAGAGACAAACACATAGCTGTTACATGGACGAACACACCAGATACAAGGTGCTGAATGATAAGTATACTATATAATATACAGTAAATATTGTTTCATTGTCCATGCACTCGTTAGTTGTGGCAAAGTTCCCTTTCGTAAACGTTCGCTGCCATTTTTAAGACACTTGTTAGAACATTTTTGACCCGTGATTGAGAGTGCTTCTATTAACAAGAAGGTCAATCGTAACCCAGGGTCGAACCCAGACCTTTCCTATCCTAATCCTTCTCCCTTACCACTACACTACAACACCGACCCGCCAAAATTTGGAAAAATTTAAGTACATAAACTAGTAAACTGTCTTTCTTAAAACTGATACATACATAATAGGTGACCCTAGCCTTTTCCAAATCTTTTTTTTCCAACGACGTTCTTTCTACGACTATTCAAAAACATAATACATAGATTTAACCAGGGCTAAAAGTGAAGCTCTCGTTAATATACTTTTTGCCCCATTGTAATTTTATTATTGTATATTTGTTATTAGTAAAATCCAGCGAGTGGTCTATTATCAATGCTGTTTTCTGATTGGTTGAGCTACTACTAGGCTATATGTTATAGCCCACTAGCAGCGAAAAGCGCCGGCTTTGAAAACCAAAACAATGGCGGCTGAATCGCGTTTTGCTAGCTAAAGTTGTTTTGTCTCGATATTTTTGACCAACTAGTTGGATTTTACTAAAACAATTATCCCTCTCGCCCTCATGGCCTCTGAGTCAATAGCCCATGATGCCTTCAAATACAATCATGTAATGCTACACGGTGACGGCAACGTGAACGGCAAAAAATATCAATTGTTCTTATTCTCGGTTTTCACTCACGTGAGAAAGCAGAAGTAAAAATGGAAACCTTTTAACATAGAAAGTCTAGAATCTGGGAAATGAAAGAAGATAAATATACAAAAAGCCTTGCCAAGAATCAGGTCTATGCAATAGTTCATATGCGAGATGTTCGGAAAAACGTTTTACCCAAATTTATAAAGCTTTGTATGGAGGCGTCATGTTTGTCTCCCTTTCAGGGGGACAAATATGGCCGCCGGAAACCAACAGAAACATCTGTTTTTGAGTTTTCCTACTTATGCGTGAATTCTTCGCTTGAGGAACTCAAAAAGATTAAAGCAATATTCATTCTAAGACAAGGAATGTTT
This sequence comes from Porites lutea, assembly GCF_958299795.1. Taxonomy (NCBI): domain Eukaryota; kingdom Metazoa; phylum Cnidaria; class Anthozoa; order Scleractinia; family Poritidae; genus Porites; species Porites lutea. The sequence goes on from NC_133201.1 coordinate 20,003,607, forward strand.
AGATAGCAAAATCTCCAAAAAACCGTAATGTTTTTAACCCACTTAAGAGTTTTCCCGGCCGCCAGCCAAATGCCACGTCCCGCAAAAGCCTGGAAATTCAAGCGTACTGTCTCGCAAAATAAAGAACCCTTTAGAACCGAAAATTTGTTTGTATAAAGGTTTTAAGGTGCTCTAATATCACATGAAAGTAGAAACTCAGAAGAAGCGTTAGTTTTTTAGCTGGAATTTTTGTGACGTCATGTGAAAACCAAGAATTAGCAGAAAAAATCTTTGCTTGTGCAGCACGCTTTTTTGTACATTTATTTGACGTTATTTTGCACGACAACAACGTGAAACATCCCAGTTACACATCTTACATAGGAAATGTCGTATGTGCTCACCAAAATTGTTGTTGCTTGTGTCCTTTTTCCCTTTTTTTTTTCACTGCCGCTCATTTTCACCTTGCTGGCCGCTAGCATTTCTCATTTTCTCACCGCCAACGTAACTTCCATGTTTTTCTTCCAACGAAATTCGTCTCCTTTGTTCTGTATCTAACGCTTTACCTCTTTCCCTGTTATCCACGCCAGTAAAGACAAAAAAATGTAATCAGACTCGATTTTGTTGTTGTTTTTTCTCTCTAAGAAGTCCGGGTGGGCATGCGATTTCCCGCCAAAAAAAACTCGTGTTGCATTTGGGTTGCTATACCTGTTGACTGAGTTATTTCACATTGGTATGCCTGTGGTGCGGATGGAGCACGTACGGTCACGTGATTACCAAATTTTCTCGGATCCATAGATAACTAAATTTCCTTACTCATAGTGCTCCACTGCGCGCTAGACTGTTCACAGTCCCCTATTTTCTGGTAAGATCGTCGAGATCGAGCGCTTTGCGTTACGAGCGGCCATCTTGCATGATTGTCAGGACTACTTAGGGGGCAGGGGGGCAGTTTAGGAGGAAGCGAGAAAAATAGAAGGACTGTAATAACATCACTGCAGCTCGCGTTTACGGAGCGCGTTGTACCAGCAACGCAGGCGTTTGATTGGTCATTAAACAATGGATGTTAACTTGCGTTGACAACAGGTTTAGTTTAAGTTGCCGACACTGACTAGTCGTCGTTTCTTTTAAACGTACGCTTTCATAACACATAAGACACATCTTGCCTAAACACACGAAGGAGTTTTGGTATTTTTGCGGATGAATCACGTAAGGCAACATCCTTTTGAAGCAGCCCGGCCAGTGATGTTATTGTAGTCCCCCTATTTTTCTTTCTTGCTTCCTCCCAAACCGCCCCCCGCCCCCTTAGTAGTTTTGACACTTATGCAAGATGGCAGCCCGTAACGCAAAGCGTTCGATCTCGACGATCTCACGGGAAAATAGGTGACTGTGAACAGTCTACTGCGTGTGCTCTCCCTTATTACTGGCCTTATTGTCAGTTAATTAATCCAGGGAATATATTACATCTATCTTACCAATGGTGGCGTCAACCATTAAAAATGGCAACGACCGTAACGAAAACGAAGTAGGCGTCGTCGTGATTTATTACCTTTAGTAGATGATTATGGAGATGAGTCAGATGCCAAGACAAAGCATCTATAATTCTTATTCTGGCTCAGCCTTTGGCTCAATTAATAACACTTTCCTCGACCTTGATTATTCCGAATATCACAGGAACCTCATCCAATAATTGTTTATAATTGTGTATGTAATTTCCGTCACAGGAGGAAATTAAAAAGAAAAAGGCAGCAGAGAAACTTAAGAGGAAAAATTACGAAATAGAGTCACTCAAAAAGGTAAGAAATGTGGGAGAGTTTTCCATGTATTTACGGTATGATGTTGTCGTCCTGGATTGGTAATATTTAATTCTGCAATCTATAACTGACTTCAATTAGCTTCACTTTTCAGAAGAAGATCGGCGACAACATTGTTGAGACATTTTCCTCAGCTTTGTAACTTTGGAGAACAAGACATTCCACACCTCTCCTCTGTCTCCTCCATTTAAAGTTGGGGTGTTTTTATGCTTTCTACAGGTAGCTTGAACAGCAACACAGCATTATACCGAGGGGGTGGTAAAAAGTCAGACAGGCCCTTTGGGGCAAAGTGTCTCAGTTAATTTTGTCGCCAGTGATAGATAGGGAGTTATGCAAGTTATATAGTGTATCTTTTGAATAATGGTAAAAGTAGAATTTATAAAAGCTTTTAAGAATGAGTTTAGTGGCTACAGTGGCATATCGTGTAGAGATGATGACCACACTAAAAATGAAAGAACTGTTTTAGCCTCAAAGTGCCAATTCAGCCCTGCAGGCCGATGTCTGATCCAGCCCCTCCTGAAGTCATTTAACACATTTCAAGCGAAAACAGCCCAGTCTAAAGGATATTCCAGCCCATGCTGGGGCCCATTTCAGCCATTGGGTCCAAATCAGCCCTAGGTAGTTGGACTGTATTGGCCCTGATTTAAGGGAGCCAAATTAGATTAAAAAATATGACTGTATTTTACTTACCGAATCGCCCCCATTTTTAGGGCTAAAACAGATCTTTCTGATTTACAGTGCACCTACTGTATAACTGAAATCCTCTCTTGCTGAAATGCAGAGTGTAATTTGGTTGTAGCCTTGTTTTTCGTACATTTCAGCATTTTTCCCTTATAATCATGACAAAACTTCATTCAGTCTAAAACTACTGAATTCAAATTTATGGACGGTGCTAAATTGGCCGCCTGTGTACACCCCCCCCCCCCTCCTCCCTCCTCTTTTCCTGAGGGAAGGGGGTTCTGTACACAGGCTATTCAATTTGCTGCTCTGTCATTGGTTAAGGCGCGGCGTTTCTAAGATCTGCGCGCGCCGCCGAAATTGTGGTTGCGTTGTCTGTGCTAAATCTGCCTACTTTTTTACGTGTAAACTCTTTTCTTCCCTTCTTTCGTTAAATCTCAATTCACCCCATTTTCCCTAAAAATTCAATCTCAATGCCCCTATAAATGACTACGCGTGATGTGAACGTGTAGAAGCTAAGGTGTCTAAGGTTGTATTTTGTCAATTTACAGGAACTTATGTCCGCTGACCGAGAACTGAATGAAACTGCAGTCAAGTTGCAACTTCTCGAGTCCAGCAGAGTAAGTGCATGGAATTCTGTTTTGTACATGTATTAACCTTCCTTAGCGGACATTGTTTTGGCTCAAAACATAACAGTTTTCACAAAATTGAACTTCATTATCTCTGACAACACATAGTTCCATTCCCGATGTCAATGGCCATTAAGGGATACTCATACCAAGAATTTTTTTTTCGTTAAATCTTCTTGATAAGTTTCCCTCCGTGGAGCGGTTATATTTGACTAAGCCATTTACTTGTGGGCGTGTTTTAGTTACTGTCATTCGTAAGTCTACCATTTTTAAAAGGTCGAGTAAAACGATTTCTTTGCAGCCTGTAAGGTCTTTAGAATGGCAGCGTTTGTTGTTGTTTAGTAACATTGGTCAGATTGTGCCTGAAAATTAGCAGCCGGAGAGCACAACCTCTCTTCGTCTTCTTTTGGAGGCTGTGCCTGAAAAGCTTCAAGCCTTTGAAGTCTCCGAAGCCCGAACTTCTGGACCAGTTTAACTTGTTCTCTCTCCTCAAACTGGTTTTTCCAGTGCGAGCATCTGTTTATTGATAAACCGCTGTGCCCGCTGTAACAAGCGCAGACGTGGGTTGGAAACTGTGTCTTAGCAACAAGCAGCACATGCTCAACAAAGATCTCACCCGATTAATGCAGTCTTTCCAAAGGGTGGAAAATTAGAAATTCGTGACAAACGTATTCGTTTTAAATTCTGTTTCAGAATAATTTAACGTCTCGCAGTGGTCATAGTGAAGACAGCGCTTTACTAGATTATGATGAGTGAATGAGTTACTGCATCTCCGCTACACGGGACTGACGATGGTTGTTCATGCCCTCCGCTTAGTATGATCAATGGTCATACACGTGATCTGCACATGCCAAGCAAGCAATCTGGCGTGATACTAGGCGTATCTACAATATTCTGAGCGGGAAGTTTACCTCACATCATGGGAAACAATTTCGCTGTTACGTTCTTAATACTTGAACATAGTGTAAATAAAATGAAAAAACAATCTGAATATCCAATCATAGGACAAAAGGACGATCCAGTTGTTTTCAATGGCAACCTGGCCTGACTCAAGAGTGAAACAGAGTGTGACGAAGATTCTGCCGTGTCAGTATGTTAAGCCGAACCCCTTTAGATTAACTTGTGTAAGTACCAACGAATTTATTTTGAAATTAAGCAAATAATCGGGACTGATAACAAAGGTGATGCACAGCGACGTTTTTCGCAGATACTATCAATTTGACAAATCAAGTATAATAACGCACAGTTTCTCTTTCCCCTTTTTTAAGCGGCGGTTGTTGACAAAAACAATTCAAATTTGGTTTTTTAATTCAATCTTTGTCTTTTTCCGTTTAAAGCTTCCTCATAAAGAATTGTTTTGTTATCAGCCAGTTTTGCCTTAGTTTCTAGTTAATACCTGGTTATGGACTCTGCATGTACGTACCTTTTTCCCTAGTGGAGAAAAATAAATTGATATATGAGATCTAAAGAGGATCCCCCTTTAATTTATAACCCTCTGGCAAGCCCTCCCTCTCATAGCAGATTTTATGAATTGACGTCTTCGTTTTATGTCTGTTAGGTATAATTTATTACGGCCGCGTTTTTTGCATCCAGTGGATGTTGGACATAAGTTGTTTTCATTTCCAAGGTGTTGGAATGGAAAATGACTTGTTGTCCAATACTTAGGGTGCGTTCGATTGGGAAATCTGGATTTAGATTTTAAAATCCGGATTTCGGATTTGCAAAAAAACGCTAAATCCAAAAACGGATTTCAACGCTGAGAAATCTGTTTCTGGATTTCCTATTGACTGTTCGATTGGGAAATCCGAAAAGGGATTTGAAACTGACTGTCCTTATGAACAGTGATCTTGCGCGCGCGCATAATTAGCAAAAAAAGACCGCCGTTCACGAGAACAGTTTTGCAAATCCGGGTTTCCCAATAGAACGCAATCTTATATTCGGTTGGCAGGCTCCGAGAAAGCTTCCTCTTTTCTCACAGAGTCTCAGTAAAGCGTTTTGAATAATCATATTCGATGTGCAAAGTGAGTTCAGCTCGTGACCTGCAACCATCTCTCCAGGGTAAAAGGGCTCTTCGAAAAGGAGAGTAATGTTACTTTAACACAGAATTTTTGTTTAACTTTTGATTGTGCAGCCGGTGAAAATACGATTAATGTATTAAGTACACTGATGTCTAGGGATGTTATGCATGTGAAAGAAAAATAATTCACAGAATAGGAAATAAAATTAGATTGAAGGGAATCGGTTTTCTTGACAGTTTTGTGGATACGTTATGCAGTACTACACCACATCATCTGCTCATGTTGCGGAATGTGCATTTTATGGAGGCTTCAGCTGTGGACATACTTTTTGTAATTGCGATGTTGGGCAATGTATTTATTAGGCTGATTTAGCAACAGAACAGGAACGTCATTTGACGACGGGAAAGCGCGCGGAAAGGACTAATCTCGACTTCCAGTGCCAAATTTGCCACTCTGCCATTAGTCAAGCCAGTTATTTGGTTTGCGCGCGTCGTTGTCAACTGACGTTCCCGTTCAATTGCTAAATCAGCCTGTGACGCCTGCCTTTTCCGTAAAGTTTATGCGCGCGCATTCTCGTCAACGTCAGTATACCAATGAATGTAACACCCTGAAATGCGTGCGGCAAATTGCAAAAACGGTATTTACGCGGTGTCATACTTTAAGGAAATGTTCTTTCCTGAATTCCTCAGTCCATTTATTCGGATAGTCTTTTTGTTTCCTTCACATTGGCCTCTTTTCCCTTCAGTAGAAATTCTTAGATGAAGATCACCGTTTGGTATGCACGGAAAAATCTATTCAGATGTGGACTCTTCTGTTTTGATTGAACCTCTTCGTAAAGAAAATCACAATTTGACTAGTTCCTAGGTCTCATTAAGGTCAAGTAATACAGGCAACATTTTCGCACAACTTGTCGCGCAACATTGTTGCGTTGCAAGTTGAATAGCGTTGTTGCCCGTATTACCACCCTCGCTCTCAACTTGTCACGCTACAAATTTCGATGTTGCAAGTTGTGGCAACATGTTGCGCAAAGTAGACCTGAGTTCTACTTTTTGCAACAAACTTTCACTTTTATCATTTGCATCACAACTTGCTTCACTTCACAACACTCGTGACTGGTCAATTTTGCCGCACCAAAAACGCGGGAAAGATGGTGAGTAAGCGCGAGCTTGACCTCGGGCATATCCGATTTGGGTAGGAAGTAAACATGGCCGAAGTTGTGGAGGTTGAGAATGTTGAGACCCAACATTGTGAATTTATTAGTGAAAAAATGTCAGAGGCCCAAAGAAAAGATTTGTGCAAAGAACTTAAAAAGCACCCATGTCTGTGGGAAACTTGTGGACCAGAGTATAAAAGCAAGCCACGGAGGTCAAGAGCTCTGGATGAGTTATGTCAAAAATTTAACGTTTCACCAAACTGCCTGAAAAAACAACTACATAGCCTTAGAACGGCATTGACAAGGGAAGTCAAAAAAGAAACCACAGAAGGTCAAAAAGCCATTTTGTTTGCTGACACAAAAACACACTATTGACCAATCACAACGCATGATTTTCTTAAAGAGCCGCAACTTGCAACATCGAAATTTTTTGCGTGACAAGTTGAGAGCGAAGATGGTAATTCGGGCAACAGCCCTTTTCAACTTGCAACGCAACAAAGTTGCGAGATGAGTTGTGCGAAAATGTTGCCCGTATTACTTGACCTTTATTCCGCACAGCCTACGTGTTTCCGGTCACGTGGTACCAGCGAGTTTGTGTGTTCCCCTCCGTTCGTCTTGGCAGGTGCTACACAGGGACTAAGAAATATCACTTTATCCTGTGAATGGAACTGTTACTTCAATGTGGCCATTAAACGTTTGTTTGCACGCGCATGTTATATACGTCACAAACAAAAACAGCATTTCTAGCAAAATTCTTTTACTACTGGTTACAAGTTACTTGAAGTTGAAATATAACTTCTATTCCTACCCATAAAAATACACTAATTAATGATTATTTCAAATGAAGAATCAGCTAAAAACTGCAAGTGGCAACCATGGATTCCTTACCAGATGACGTTTGGTTGGAGGTTTTTTTCTTTTCTTTCTCAGAAAGATCTTCTCAGAGCTGCTCTTGTTTGTCGGACCTGGAAAAGACTGTCACGTGACAGCTCTCTCTGGTCATGCCTTGATCTCCAACCGTACGCCAGATCGCTCAGAGAGGATATTATAATGAGGCTTTTGAATACCATGTTTGCACCCCTCGGTAGACAACTCAACCTCAGTAAGAATTTGGTGACCACGGAGATTTTAAAAACCATATTTGAAACCTGCTATCAACTGCAAAGTTTAAGTCTGAACAACAGCAGATTCCATTCCATCGGGCCTTGGCTTGAAAGGAGAGTGGATCAGGTGGAAACCTTAATATTTCTGGATTTAAGAAACGCGAGTGGATTCGCTGCTGGAATTGAGGATATCTTGCAAAAAGGATACAACTTAAAGTATCTAGGTAAGTAAATCGGTCTCTTTGTTTAGCGAAGATAACAAGGAGAAGATGTATTGATCGCTTGTTACTAGCAAATTTTTTCATTAGTATTTCCCAAAGTAAGACGCTTTACTGATCTAACAATTCATCGATTTTCTTCAGATCTGGCGTCCCTTGAGTTGTCGCATTGACAGGGTTCATTTTACGAGCATTTAATAAACTATTATTGGATGATGTTTTTATGTTAAAACTTACAGATACCTTAACTTTAGACTTGCTCACATGTCGAGCACGCGGTTTTTCTCGAGCGCAAAGCTCCGGCTAGAAATTCTTTATGTTTTCGGCGGCAAAGCGAGCGACGGAGAGAGCTGGAGTCTACTACCGGAACCGGAAACAAGAAGCGATGGACTTTGAGAAAGTCTACCGTAACTGTTACCGATAACCCCCCAAAAAAACGAATTTCTTGATTGTTTTATTGTACATGGTTTTTAGAATAACGCACGGAACACAGTTCATTATTTCTCATAAAAAAAGGATAGAAAGTGTAAAAATTCAGCTTGGAAATCATGCATTCCACGCACAACCCACAGATTCACATAAATTTGAGCTAATGCAGAAAGCGAAGTACGATGTAGCATAATCACAATCGTCAATCACCTCATGGAGATGGAAAGTAATTCTGACCTCCACGCACATGAAGATGAATGTCAGCAAATATCGATAGGCTTACTTTTTGGTCAAACTGTGTGACATTTTTCGATCAATGAAACAAAGCACACAAATCGCCAAACTGATTGGACAGTTAGGGCGGGTGTTATGAGTCGGCCCTAGCCAGCCAGACCAGTCCACCCGTAGAGAGAATTTCTCTACTAATCAGCACTATCCCATCAAGCTCTTCCTCAGGGTCTTCCTGCCCCTCCTATTTTCTATGGAAAAAGCCCTGGGAATGAGATAAGCATAGCTTAAACTCCTTAATTAGGCTGAGTTATAGGCGTCTACAGTTATTTCGCAAAAGGTTGTCGGAAAAAGTGCACGCGACAATCCCGAAAGGTATTGTGGGTGGTTTTGAGATCACTGTTCTTGATAGAAATTTTGAAAGGATGGCACTAGAGGCGATGGACCATGTTTCCGAGTGCTAAAGCGAAGCAGCAAAAGTAGGTTGGACAGCTACAATGTCAGAAACAGTGTATGGGTCATATCCCATATTACCTTTCTGGAATACCGCGTGTACTTTTTTCCGACAACCTTTCTCGAAATAGCTGTATACAGAAAAGGGAAAGGTGCGTAAGAACTTATGTACTTTATTGGAACTAGATGTCGCGGGTCTTTCATTTCGCGTTTTTCTCGATTGTTAAGAAACTGCGAAATTCAAGACACACCGAATTTAAATCCTCGCGAAATTTAATACCCGTGTCGAAAATTCACTGAAAAAAATGAAAATATCAATGTTAATGTAACAACCAATGTATCGATAAGTAAAAAAATCTGTTTTTAGTTTTTTTCAGTTTCTTTTTGTATCTTCGATTGTGACAACGTTTTAACTCTTAAAGGTTAATTTGTAAATAGGTGTTTTGCTTTTTCTAGTGTTAAAAGGATATTTTAAATTATGCACTTTGCTCTTTCCAATTTGTTTCGAAATTTAAGAAAGTTCAGAGTCATTTCGAAAAATAAAATTAAGTTGAGTAATTCAAAAACAGGCTTATTGCTCGAACTAAAAATTGCTCCATCTTCTTTTTATTTTCGTTCTGCAGGTCTTCACTGTTGTATCAGTCCTCAACTGTTTAAAAGTATATTCAGCAGAAAACACCAGCTCCGTATCTTAGACTGTACTCAATGTGACTGGGTCACTGATGATAGTATCCAGATTGTTGCTGAGAACTGCCCCTTTATGGAATCTTTAACGCTCGCAAAGTGTCGCAACATCCAAGGGAAATCATTACCAAGTCTATTGAGCAATTGCCCAAAGCTAAAGACGCTCATATTAGAAGGTACCCAGATAAAAGACGAATTCTTAGGAACAGCCGACTGGGAAAACACCAACATCATCGAGTTAAATGTGCTAAGCTGTTATCGACTGTCATTTTCCGGCCTTTCAGCGGTTTCACCGGCGAAAAATGTCTGCGCATGCTCTACTAAAAATGACACGTGATCTATTTCGCGCAATGTCATTGGCTCTGAGGCAAAAATGCCGGTTGAGATGAAAAAAATAATGGCTGTTTTTTTTACAGTGATAGCGTTGTGGTTTTCTTGCCATAGTAGGGACCTTAAGATCCGACGACGGCGGATGTCTACGACGGCGAGCGGAAGTTGGAAATATTTGCCTGCGCATTTCCGGTAGCCGTCGCGTGAGGTTTCCCGCCTTAGCTGTGTTGTCTGAGACGTCAAAACGAAGTGTTTGCCGTCTTGTCTAAAACGTGAGTAAATTTTTCTTATTTTAAGGCCATTTCAAAGGAATTTATCGAACATTTTCAATTTGTAATGAAGTGACAATTTTTTCCTAGCTTGTGACAATTGAAAATAGGTAGTAGAACTCGTTTAAAAGCGAAAATTGACTGGTTTCTTTCTCCTCCTAAACAGCTTCGAAAGTTCGTGTCTGCAAATAAGCCTCAGTGGAAATGATCTC